>NC_044031.1:344134192-344446424 GCF_901765095.1 Microcaecilia unicolor | reverse complement strand
AGCTAAAGCAGAATTACTTATAGAGGAGACGGCTCTAGAAAGAGCAGTGAGAGTGGGAAGTCACAGGGGTTGTATCTCTCGCATATATGCTGCACTACTTAGTGACAAGGGGCCCATACTATATTATCTACAACGATGGGAACGAGACCTGCAGATCACAATAGACTACACACAATGGGAAAAAGCATTGGAACACTTGTTGCGGGTTTCCATATCTAGTTCGATGATTGAAAATAGTTATAAGATACTATATCAGTGGTACTACACACCACAGAGACTGGTAAAAATGTATGGACAGGGGTCTGCTCAGTGTTGGAGAAACTGTTCAATGGTGGGTGATATGCTCCACATCTGGTGATTTTGCCCTAAGATTCAACCATACTGGACAGAATGCTGGACTTATTTGCTACAGTGACTGGGGTAAGATATCCAACTAAACCGGAGATATGTTTGCTACATATTCGACCACCAGGAGTTTGGTTGTCTGTTCACCGGCTCACGACAGTTTGGCTGGTAGCTAGAAAAATCACATTGGCATCAGCGTGGAAAAGTCAGTTGGCTCCACCAGCGATAAAGGTGATACACAAGATGGACTATCTATATCAAATGTCCAAAATGACAGCTCAATGATTGGGACATGTAACAAAATTTAATTTGCAATGGGAACAATATCGATCCTGGCGATTACAAAATGGGATAGACTTAGATGCACCTAAATTGATTATCTCAAGACTATGACTGCTATAACACAGACTTCACACTACGACACTCCACTAGTAACAAGGGGGGAGGGGGGGTTTGCTGTAAGGGATAGGGGGGGGAGGGGATGAAGGGGGGATACACTGTTCTCTGTTTTTGATGTTCAAACGTTCTGTACGTGATATATGACTGTTATGAGGATGTTGTCAATATGCTATTGTTTAAAAACTTCAATAAAAAAAAAAAAAGAACGTGCTCTGGGTTCTGACAGGGATCTGTGTTTGTGTTTTTCTTTTCCTTCCCTCTGGGTTAGCTGCTGCTGCGTGTGTGTGCATAGCTCTGTAATCAGGGCCAGCTGCTCGTTTGCTAGTGGGAGCTGGGCGTTGTTCAGCCTCTGGGGCTCTGGGCTGAGTGAGAGGGTTATCTCCATTGTTTGTTTGTTTGAAGGATTTCTCTCCCCGTATGCAGTGAATAACCCTTTGTGTTCTGTGTGGGCTGTGTCCCTGTCTCTTTCGGTGTGTTTAGTAGGGCTGTGCTTCCCCTCTGCAGGGAGCTTTCTTTGTTGTTATAGGAGCTCTCTCTCTCTCCCTCGTGTGCTGGCCCTGCAAGCTTAACCCTTTGTGTGCTGTATCTCTGCCTCTGTCTGCTGTGGGAGTAAGGCATAGGCTTCCTGCCTCCCTTTTTGTGTCTGGTTCCTCTGGGTTCTGCCTGGGGGGCTTCCTACCCTTTTGGGGGCTGCTGTGTTAGTTCCCTGTCCTGCGCTAGTCCCCTGGGTGGGGGTGGCCTGCTCTGGTTCTTTTTGTTTCTCCCTCTGCCCTATTGCTGGTGTTCAGCGCGTGTCTGGCATCTTGGGGTCCCGGGGGGGCCCTCTGGGTTCTTTCACCCCTCCCTGTGTGTGTCTGAGTTCCCGTTCGGCCGTGAGGCCCGCACGAGTGGCTCTGTGTGCGTGGGTTCCGGTTCGGCCGCGAGGCCCGCCTGTATGCCTATTTCCCTTCTTCCTGAGGGACTGCGGGGAGGGGTAGCTTAGAGGCATTGTGTAGCTGGGGTGTGTGGTGGTGGGTCGGTCTCCCCTTGGCCTGGGTTGGTGCCCTGCTGGCCTCGGCCAGGGCCCAAGGGCTCACGACCAACCCAACGGATTATACCACCCAAACAGAATTGAAACTTTGGAACCAAGCAGGTTGCTCCATTGGACCACATGGTCTTTGGACGCACCTTGCAGGCCAATTATGTATAGCACACCAGCAATTATTCTTACTTCTCCATTCATTGCATTATCCCCTACATCTTAGTGCACCTACTTTGTATGACCAATTATCTTCTAAACTGTGGGCTCATCAGATGCTTTCCATTTGCCATGATATTGTCAAAGCCTGTTACAAATGTTTCTTAAATACTCCCAAAAGTGCCAAACCCCTAAGAGAAAAACTACACTGGCTTCCACTAAAAGAATGGATTGCATTCAAAGTGTGCACCCTGGTCCACAAAATCGTTCACGGGGAAGCCCCGACCTATATAGACCTTATAGACTTGCCTATTAGGAATGCAAAAAGATCATCACGCTCATTCCTTAATCTCCATTATCCTAACTGTAAAGGACTAAAATATAAATCCACATACATCTGCACGCAGCTATGGAACGCACTACTGAAGGCCATAAAAACAACGCAGGACCTAACCATCTTCCAAAGGCTACTGAAAACAGATCTTTTCAAGAAGGCATACCATAAACATCCATCTTAAATACTAAATAATAACGCAAAACACGATTTTACCACATGATTTATTAACCTCTTTGATATTTATGATCAAGCACTACCACTTCAACCTTATGCTGAATAGGGACTCTCTATAATTGATGACCTAATGTATGTTACAACCCAATTTATTCTCAGGAACCTTCATGCAATATCATAATTTATTCTTTATACCATGTATGTATGCACATGGTATATATGGTTGTTACCATGTATGTAAGCACCTTAACGCAATAACATTTGTAATTCTGTTACCCGGAAATGGCAACCACCATTATGGCAAATGTAAGCCACATTGAGCCTGCAAATTGGTGGGCAAGTGTGGGATACAAATGCTATAAATAAATAAATAAAAATTTACTCACTGTGACAGGGCCCAGGAATTCACTGGTACTGTGACTTTACTGACATGGTCACACCAGCGAAAGGTAAAAGGTATTTGCTTGTCTGCATTGATTCTTTTTCAAAATGGATCGAAGCTTTCCCTTGTACATGAGAAACTGGACAAGTTATGGCACAAGTCTTATGCAATGATATTATTCTTAGATTTGGTATACCTTGCACCATCACCACTGACAATGGTACACATTTTGTCAATGAATTGATTCACACTTTAACTTCTACCTTAGGTATTACTCACAAGACTGTTTGTGTTTACAAACCCACGAGTAATGGCTTGGTAGAAAGATACAATGGATTACTCAAAACCAAATTACGCCAACTTATGGCCAATGGACTTAAATCCTGGCTTGATGCTCTTCCATTAGCACTACTGACACTGCGTGCTACACCATCTGCTTCCTTGAAATTGACTCCTTTTCAATTATGTACTGGTCAAAGAATGTGACTCCTTAAGGGTAATCCTTTAAATTGCCTTCCTGACCATCATTCTGTGTACTAGGACCAGTTGCAGGCTGTTATCACCTCTCTGTCTGCCATTTCTAATGATCTGTCGGCCAGAAGGAGGGGTACAGAACCAGATCAAGACAAACTCAAATCTTTAAAGATAAGAGATGTTGTATACAGAAAATATTATACACATAAAATTTGGAAGGATCCTATTTATATTGGTCCATTTCATGTTGAAGCTTTTTCCACAGCTGCCGTAAAGCTTCAAGACCATTCTTGGGTTCACCTTAAAGACATTTGAGTGTTTCACGACACTGTCCCTATTGACAACCCATCTGTCAATCTATCTTTAACCAGTTCTGCTCCTTCCATAGCAGAAATTGATTCTACAACCACAGCTGCTGCGACATCTCCACCTTCAGATACAGGAGATGTGACACCAGCCCTATCAAATGTACTAGCTCCTTCAAACCTAGCCAGCCCAGACACAGGAGCATCTGAAACTGCATTTTTAGATATAGGCAATTCTTTGACAGACACATCAGACTCTGATACTACATCACTTGATGATTCCTAAGCCTCAAAATATTCTTTGGTTTCTCATAATACTTTCTTGTCTTATTATTTTCATCATTGCTTTTATCTTATTTATAGTTAAAAGACCTCACGACAGAACTACAGTCGCCACAAGGCAAATCTGATTGAAGTTCAACTGATGATTGACTTTTCCTTCCAATTTGTGTTTTTGAAATTATGCAACCACCATCTTTCAGCCAACAATGTTTAGAACCTGATAATCTTAAATATATTTTTGTTACATATTCTTTATTATAATAGTTGCAATACTCTTGTTTTTATTTGAAAAAGGTTTGCTGTGATTTACTTTATATCATGCCTCAAGTACGACTGCAAATACAGGAAGTTCCAGCACGGCGCTCTATTTATAATCCTCTAACACTTTTGTATATTTGCATGGCCCTTATACTTCTCTACTTTCTATTGTTTATAATCTTGTACTTATTGGAAAAATACCAATACATTCCCTCTACTTATTAGAAAAACACCAATACATACAGTAAGCTTGTATGTCTAGTTCTAATCCTAATCCTGATCTTCCCTACGTGGTTCCCTACATAACCCTTTCCCGCTTTGTTGGCACTAACAATCCATACTATATACTTACTTGTTCATGGGACCCAGGTCCTGATGATAACCCTACTTGGGATCCAGTTCGTAGATATCAGATGTTGTGTGCTCCTCTAATCCATGCTAATGAAATAGGCACTGGCACTGTTATAATAGCATCTCCCCTTACGTTCCCGCCCGAAACCTCCATTCACAGGACAAATCCCTCCTCTCAGTACCCTTCTCCACCACCGCCAACTCCAGGCTCCGCTCATTCTCCCTCGCCTCACCCTATGCTTGGAACAACCTTCCTGAGCCCTTACGCCAAGCCCCCTCCCTGCCTATCTTCAAGTCTGTGCTTAAAGCCCACCTCTTCAATGCTGCGTTCGGCACCTAACTCTTACTGTTCAGGAAATCCAGACTGCCCCAATTTGACTGCCCCTATCGGACTGACTGTTCACTTGTCTTTTAGATTGTAAGCTCTTTGAGCAGGGACTGTCCCTCTATGTTAAATTGTACAGCGCTGCGTAACCCTAGTAGCACTTTAGAAATGTTAAGTAGTAGTAGTAGTAGTAGAAGAAGACCTATTTCGTGGGTATGTGAGATATAAGATTGAACAAGCAACACTTCTTTTGCCCAGATGCCATCTTGGTGAATTATTAGAGGTTGCATACTTGTTGGGGATATTTTTGATTGAGTTGGTTTACCATAAACAATTTTCCCTAATGGCAGCCCAGTGGCAGGGAATGTTCAGATATTCAGATGGGCAAGTGACATCACTAGTGCAGAGATCATCATTGTTACACAGGATGTAGGTACAACATTTATGACATTGAGAACGCAGTTTGTGCAGCATCGTAGAAATTTGATTCGATTAGATTTACATGAACAACAATTGATAGAATACGTGAAACAGCAGATGATACCCAGGGGGTTAAGAATACGGAAGGATCCAAAGATTTTTCAGGATAGAAAAGCATTTTTAGAACAATGGGTGGCTATCCGGAACAGGTGTTCAAGAGACTTAATGCTGCTCATTATAGAGACAGCTCAGGAAGTCACTAAGGAAGTTCAGATTCAATTAGATGATACATTAACACAATTACAAACCCCTGGTGTTAATCAGCAGAGTGGCCCTTTTAAGATAGAAGAACAACTTAGTGCTGAATTATTTATGTTAGATCAATATCATTATAATTTAAAGCAAGTGAAAATAAAGAAATTTTCTCGAGATCAGCAAGACTATGCAGCGGGTCCTATTTATCCCTGATTAGCAGAATTGTGGAATATGACCCCGCAACTTGAACAGACAACAAATAAACCTATGGGGTTGGCCATAACGGAGCATTTATCAAGCTCAGATGAAAGCATTAATATGGCACCAACGGGGCAGCGTTTTTTACGAGGCAATCGGGGTGGGAGACAACGCAACAGAGGACTGCGCAGACGAGCACAACAATATCACCAACAGCAATATCAGCAACAACACACTCAGCTTTGGCCAGGGCCAGTGACACGATCAGCCACACAGCAGTATCCAATGTCATAAACTTATCTAAGAGTAATTTGACTCCGATTCAAATCCAAGTATTAAATTATGGTTTGTCATTTGCCCCTACTAACTTTCATAATAGGTTTAACACTAGGGTGGAGTTGGCACGATTTTTTCGTAACTTGCAGGTGCGGTTACATTTTTTTCAACATCCAGGAGATCCAGGTCAAGAAGCTGGTGAGAAGTCTCTAGTTCGTCCAAAGTCTAATTGGATACCACCAGGCAATGTAGATTCTTATATTTCTACTTTTAAAGCCCTGGTTATTAGGGATGTGGAGCGTCTAGAATGCCAGCAACAGTCACCTATGAGGCAAGTGAATAAATGTAGGAAATACGTTAATTTCACCAAGCAGGAATGGGAAGCAGTACAACAACTAGCATCAGATGATACAATAGTTATACCCCCTGCTGATAAAGGGGGTTCAGTCGTAGTACAAGATTATAGTCAGTATCAGAGGGAAGCCATGAGACAATTATCTGATACTTCTTACTACGTGCTGTTACCACAAGATCCGACTCCAGGATTGATAAAAGAAATAGACAGTTTAGTACAAACAGCAGTCGAACAGGGCATCATAAAGAAAGTAGAAGCGAGATATCTTATTAATAAACATCCCAAGATACCGGTATTTTATACTGTCCCGAAGATCCACAAGAACGATAAGGAGCCTCCTGGGCGTCCTATAGTGTTGCTTAGGGACACGGTGTTAGAGCCCTTGTCTCACTTTCTGGACCTTCACTTACAACCTGCAGTTACTCAGGCTAGATCCTATATTAAGGATACTTCTCACTTTTTACGTGTTCTTACTCAAGTTGGTTTAGTGACACCAGATATGATATTAGTAACGATGGACCTAGAATCGTTGTTCTCCAATATCCCTCAGACAGCAGCTTTACAGATAGTTCGGGACATATTATCTACAAGAGTGTCAACTAAGCGAGTGTCCACGACTTTTTTGATGGAAATTGCCCAGTTGGTATTGTTAAAGAATTATTTTTTGTTTGAATCTACTTATTATGGACAACATCATGGGGTAGCTATGGGATCAGCTGCAGCACCTAGCATTGCAAATTTGTATGTTACAGCATTTGAAGAAAAATATCTTTATGAGTCACAGTGGTTCCGACATGTGAAGATATGGCATCGATTTATTGATGATGTTTTTTTCATCTGGACTGCATCACTACATACTTTAAATCTTTTTGTAGCATGGTTGAATACCTTAGATAAAAATTTAAGATTTACCATGCAAAGTAGTAGTGAAAGCATATCATTTTTGGACACGTGGGTATACAAACACCAACAAGAAATTGCGGTAACTGTATTTAGAAAACCCACCGATCGCAATGCTTTGTTACAATATAAGAGTCATCATCCATATCGTATGAAAGATTCTTTACCGACTGGACAATTTTTACGTCTGAGAAGGATTTGTTCAACTGATGCTACATTTCGGGAACAGTTTCAGGTGTTGATTAATCGGCTGAGAGAAAGGGGTTATCCTGAAAGTAGCATTCGACGAGCATATAAAAGGGCATAGTTTGCTCAATGCCCATTATTGTTGATAGAGAAACCCGCAGAGACATTGGAAAAATTTGTGTGTGTGCTTACTTACACAGATCTGGCTCCTCAGATAGCGCAGATCATTAATCAACATTAGGACATTTTGTCTCTTCATGCACCTTTTTTGCAGCGTCCCTGTATATAATACAAGAGAGGTCAGAATCTGCGGGATAAATTAGTGCATACAGTGCCCACTACTAGGGAAACCCTTCTCCAACCTTTGGTAGGACATCAACCGTATGGACATTGTCAGCATTGTGTTCATACCATATTATTTTATTTTTGTTACATTTGTACCCCGTGCTTTCCCACTCATGGCAGGCTCTATGCGGCAGGCAATGGAGGGTTAAGTGACTTGCCCAGAGTTCACAAGGAGCTGCCTGTGCCGGGAATCGAACTCAGTTTCTCAGTTCCACAGGACCAAAGTCCACCACCCTAACCACTAGGCCACTCCTCCACGGCACGCAGTGGATTTTTCCAAAAGCACCTCATAAAGTGGTCAAATATAAAACGAATACCACTTGCGAATCCACTCATGTGGTTTATGGTATAATATGCCCTTGCCAGAAATGGTATGTGGGCCGCACTAAGAGACAGATTAAGTTACGGCTCACTGAACACAAAAGTAGATTACAAAGACAAATACTTTCTGCCCCGCTAGTATCCCATTGTATGGAAAAGAAACATCAGTTTACACAGTTACAATGGCTTGTTATTGATCAAGTGAGACCTACAGTTAGAGGGGGAGACATGGATCAGCTTTTAAACAAAAAAGAACAATATTGGATTTTTGAATTGGGGACGATGTCTCCTGATGGATTAAATGACATGATTGAGTGGAACACAGTCATTTAGTCATCTATTTATCTCTTGGACTTTGTTGATTTATTTCACAGCTGAACAGCATGTTGCTCGATTATTAGTCAAGAGCCATCGGAGGCTGACGTCATTTCCTGCCTGGGAACATTTAAAATCCTCGGATATGGAGACAGTTTTTGTTGGATTATTTGTAGTAAATAATTAGCAGATTTTATACACACAGCTTCAGCTTTAGAAATGTTAATTTCTTTTCTTCATCTCTCTCACATACACCCCAGAATAATTCACTGCTGAGTCACTTTAAAGTTGAAGTAACAAAACATCTGTTTACTCACAGTTTGTAGTTAGATATATATTCAGCAGGCTTATATATACATAATATAATACATTTGGTTTATCAGCTCTTTCCATGTGCTTAGATGGTAATGGATGCTCACACCATAGATCCTCAGCTTAGGAGAGACCATTAGAGCTCCATGTGCTGTGCCTAACCACCACAGGAAGTTGCATGGGTGTGACCTCTCTAGGTAATTCACATCAGAGGTCACAGAGTAATCACAGAGAAAAAAAAAAACATTGCTGACAGACAATGCATGTAAAACACAATACATTATTCCAACAAACCCCTTCTCATGCATAACTGTCATGCAATTATTAATTCATACAAAGTCCAAGCTTTATTCGCAGATTCTCAAAACGTTCTCTGGGTAACGGTTTGGTCATGATGTCAGCTGTCATCTCACTGGTGTGACAATAGTCTAGACTGATGACCCCTTCTTTCGCCAGCTCTCGCACGTTGTGATATTTCGTTGCGATGTGCTTGGTGCGTGACTGAACCTTGTCATTCTGTGACAGCCTGATGCAGCTCTGATTATCTTCCATTATCTGGATTGGTCTCTGTTCATCTATTCCAAAATCCAGCAAAAGTTTTTCAATCCACATCAGTTCTCTGCATGCTTCTGATATAGCCACATATTCAGCTTCTGTAGAAGACAGACTCACAATACTTTGTTTATGACTGGCCCAAGAAATTTGTACATTTCCATACATAAACACATATCCACTTGTGGATTTATAATCAGAATGATCCCCTGCCCAATCTGAATCACAGTAACATATTAGTTTTGGATTACTATTGGCTGAAATCTTTAATTTACAATCAATGGTACCTTTTAAATACCTTACCATCCTTTTAACTGCAGTCCAATCTGATTTGGTAGGTGAGCTGACCCTTCTGCTCAAAATTCCTACTGCATTTGCTATATCAGCCCTGTATGTGGTAGTCAGATATAAAAGCTTACCTATGGCTGATCTATATTGGATGTTATCTGGTAAAGGTTCTCTTACTGTTTCATCCTTCAGAAAATCAGTGATCATGGGAGTGCTTACAACTTGGGCATCTTGCATACCTAAACTTTCAATAAGCTCATTTATTTTCTGCTTCTGGCTTAGAAGATAAGAACCATCATTTTGTTTCTCAATTTCTATACCAAGATAGTATGACACATTACCAAGTTCTTTTATCTCAACATTCTGGTTTAAATATTTTACAATGTCCTTGTACTCTTGCTCACTTTCGCTTGCAATGAGCAGATCATCAACAAAAGCTAAA
Organism: Microcaecilia unicolor; assembly: GCF_901765095.1. Lineage (NCBI taxonomy): Eukaryota > Metazoa > Chordata > Amphibia > Gymnophiona > Siphonopidae > Microcaecilia > Microcaecilia unicolor. The sequence goes on along the minus strand of NC_044031.1, from coordinate 344,436,450 downwards.
ATGTATGCATATTGTCCATTTCTGCACCTAGTGTACAAGCATTTATCTGCTTCACCTTGCTTAAATCCTAAATTTGTCAATATTTCATGCAATTTCTCATTCCAACATTTTGCACTTTGCTTTAATCCATAAAGACCTTTGTTTAATTTACACACTAGCTGTCTTTGTTTTGTATTTATGAAACCTGTTGGCTGTTCCATGTACAAGTCTTCAGTTATATCTCCATGAAGAAATGCTGTTTTCACATCAATGTGGTTGACTTGCATGCCTTTTGAGACTGCAATGCTCAGAAGTGTTCTAATTGACGTGTGTTTCACTACAGGTGCAAACACTTCATCAAAATCTTCTCCATATTTTTGAAGATATCCCTTTGCGACTAATCTGGCTTTATACCTTTCCACTTTTCCTTGTGCATTCCTTTTTAACTTGAATACCCATTTGCATCCTATAGCTTTCTTGCCAGGAGGTAATTTTGTAAGAATCCAAGTTTTATTTTTATGCAATGAATCAATTTCTTCTTGTGCAGCTTTACGCCATTCAGCAGCTTCTTCTGCTGGCATTTTCTCAATCTCATCCCATGTTAAGGGCTCTTGAGCTTCTGCTGACTTTGTTAGGTAAGACAGTCTTGGGGGTGGAACACCTTTGTTTTCCCTGGATGAGCGTCTGACAACAGGTTGGTCCGACCTTTCCGCATCCTCTAAATCTGAGAGTCCTTCTCCAATTGATTCCCCTTCTCCAACTGTACTGTCTTCTTCAATGATCCTTTCTGTGTCTGCTTCCTCTGCCTGTTCCTCGTTAGATACAGATGAGTTGCTTTCAGACATCTGCCTTGGTATGGCATTTATATACACTGGCATGTCTATTATGGTTCTAGTTTCATATTCTGGATGATAAGGCTCATCTGGGATAATCCAGCCTTTATCAACCCTTTTGTTTTCATCAAAATATGTAACATGTCTTATGCCAACAATGCCAGTTTTCAGATTCAAAATTCTATATCCTTTGTGTCCTGGAGCATAGCCAACTAAAATGCCCCTTTCTGTTGTGGAATCCAGCTTATGCCTTCTTTGCTTTGGTACATGAGCATATGCTGTACTTCCAAATGTTCTTATGTGTGACAGGTTTGGCTTCCTACCATGCCATGTCTCATGTGGTGTGCGCTCAGCGCCTTTAGTTGGCATTCTGTTTTGTAGGTACACTGCTGTGAGAATGGCTTCCCCCATAGTCTTTTAGGGAGATTGCTATCTGACAGCATACATCTGGTCATTTCCACAAGTGACCTAAATTTTCTCTCTGCAACAGAATTTTGCTCTGGTGTATAAGCTACTGTTGTGATATGCTGAATGCCTTCTTGTTCTAGAAATGTGCGCATGCTTTGTGAAGTGAACTCACCACCATTGTCGGTCTGAAGAACCTTTGGTTTTCTTTCAAATTTATTGCTCACCATGGCTACATATTTCTTCAGCATGTCTGTGACTTGACTTTTTTCTTTCAGCAAATAGGCCACACAGTATCTAGAGAAATCATCCAAGAATATTAGCACAAATCTGTTATTTCCCAATGATGGGATATTAAACGGTCCACATAAGTCACTGTGTATTAAGTCCAGTACTTTATTACTCCTATTTCCTGTGTATGCAGGAAATGAGGGTCTCACACCTTTTTGAGTAACACAGTCTATGCATTTCTCCATTTTACCAGTATCTGCACTTATTTCAATGCCTGTAGCAAGTTGCTTACTGTAAAGATCCTGGATCACCTTAAAATCACGATGTCCCAGGCGGCGGTGCCAGATTTCCAGACTACATTTACCATCATTCTTCCTTACTTGCGCCATATGTGAGGTTTCACCTGAAATGCTCAGTTTATAAATATCATTATGCATAAAAGCTTCAGCATACACTTCATCATTTTTAGAGATTGTGCACTTACTGTTTTCAAAATGAATCACAAATCCCTTCTTATCTAATGTAGATACACTAAGCATATTGCAACTGCTTGGGGAATATACAAGACATCACTTACAGGAATTTCTTTAACTTCATTAGACACTTTGCATTTTAAGAATCCAATGCCTTTTGCTTGGATCTTAGCAGTCCCTGCGTTTGCAGTATTAAGAATACCTTCTTCTGGACACATTTCCTGAAAGAAATCCTTACAATTGGTTAAATGGCATGTGCTCCCCGAATCCAAAATCCAAGTACTTTCATTTGAATTATTATTTACCATAGTCAAAGATTTTTCTGCCATTAGAAAGCTCTTATGTTTATCATTGTCCTTTGTACATTTCCTGCTTGGAAAATTCTTTTGTTCCATTGGCTTAGGTGAGCTAGAGGGGGTGTTTTGTGTTTCCTTACACCATTTAGATACATGTCCCTCCTTTCCACATGAATAGCAAATCAGCTTGCTCTTGGGTGGAGTTTTCCCATAGCTCCGCCTTCCTCTATTCTTTGCCAAGAAATTTGTTTCATTTCTCTCTGACTGTCTTTGAGAACACATCTCCTCAGAATCATTAATTATGCATTCCTGCCTCAGTTTTGATGCTGCCTGTTCAAACGATTGCCCTTCAATGGCTTCATTTACAGACCTAAAAACATCAAACTTCTTTGATAGTGAGGTAAAAAGAAATGCTCTTTTCAATGCATCACACATGGGAATTCCAGAAAGTTCTAGCTTTTGAAATGAAGACATAAGATGCATAATGTGATCATTACACTTACTTTTATCCCTTAATTTGGTTTCATTCAACTCTGCCAACCAAATTGGTTGCTGTTTTGCATATGTAGTTGCATACATAGTTCTCAGTTTATATAAAATTTCGTTTGCTGTATCTTTTGATTCCACCAATATGGCTTGTTTCTCTGAGAGAGCTTCAAAAAACATGCACTTCACATAATAGTTTGCATTGTCCCATTCAGCCATATTTTCAGCTGTTCTATTTTGGTCTAAACATATACTTAATTTCTTTGCTTGAAGGAGACATCTGAATCTTAGCTCCCATTGCTGATAATTATATTCAGTTAATTTAGGCACCTTGAGAGAGTGGAAAAATGGTGAATTTCCTCCCTCAGCCATTGCTTACTGTTTGGTGTGGGGGGGGGGGGGGGAGAGAGAGACAGACTGAATCTTTCTTTTAAAACTTAAGAGAAAAATTTGGCTTTTTCAGTGCCTGGTAATATTTCTCTTCTTCCTTTTTCAATTCCTGGGCTGGGCCCATAACCCTTTTGTTGGATTATTTGTAGTAAATAATTAGCAGATTTTATACACACAGCTTCAGCTTTAGAAATGTTAATTTCTTTTCTTCATCTCTCTCACATACACCCCAGAATAATTCACTGCTGAGTCACTTTAAAGTTGAAGTAACAAAACATCAGTTTACTCACAGTTTGTAGTTAGATATATATTCAGCAGGCTTATATATACATAATATAATACATTTGGTTTATCAGCTCTTTCCATGTGCTTAGATGGTAATGGATGCTCACACCATAGATCCTCAGCTTAGGAGAGACCATTAGAGCTCCATGTGCTGTGCCTAACCACCACAGGAAGTTGCATGGTTGTGACCTCTCTAGGTAATTCACATCAGAGGTCACAGAGTAATCACAGAGAAAAAAAAAAACATTGCTGACAGACAATGCATGTAAAACACAATACATTATTCCAACAGTTTTAACAATGGAGGTATAGGCACATTTATACCTAGCAGTTGGAAGATAGAGAATTGTTCCATATTGGAGTCCCTGAAGAAGATTTTCGAAACCCTGCAGAGTCGGACCCATTATGTTTCTTTTGAAGAAGACTATGTGGTAGCAGTCAAGTGGATATAAAGGAAACAAATTTTCATAGTTATCAGAGGAGGTGAAAAAAGTTAAGTGAACTGTGTTTTTTGGTCACAGCGAATATAAAAGAATATCTACAAGGATTTTTCACAGTTACTAGAGAAGGTGGAAAAGTGAAGTGGACTGTGTTTATTGAAGATTGACTGGACTACTACACATCATACATGCTAAGTAGCTATTTTTTTCTATATTTTTTCTATATTTTTCCTATATTGATTGTGAGAATAGCACCTGGAGGTGCATCACTAGTAGAGACGTCATATATATCAGCACATTCATTAGAAGAGGAGTTTTTTTATATTTAGTGCACATTCAAAAAAAATTTTATGTGCATGAGGTTGTTATAGAGTTAGTATTAAGACTGATTTAATTGGTTCTGAGATTTGTGAAGGTTTAGCTAGTGGGTGATGTCAAGTTTATATTTGGGTGTTTAGATTTTGAAAAATGTTTTTGATAAAACTTGAATAGAGAAGTCCAGTGATTGAGACACCCGTTCACCCTTAAAGGTGCATTTATATAGTACCTTACTTTGGTGAGTTAATTATCTCTGAGGATATCTCTATATTAAATTAGAGTTATTAGTGCAGAGGGAACACCCAGAACCGAAATAGATCAATCTTTCTACTATTATAGCTCTAGTAGTATGCTTTGACATATAAATCTTGGTGAATCAGTCATATACTGGTTGATGTCCTTTTGGCTCCTTACTGGACCGTGGGAACCCGGTATTTCTTTAGAAAGCGAGGAACACAGGCAACTGAACTTTTTGAACTTCTTCGATTGCCTGGTAGAATTCCTTTTACTAACATAGGAGCCATTCCTACTGTTCCCAATTCTACAAAATGAATAGGTCCCCAGGTTCCCCTGACTCCCATGAAATTCCTGTGTTGGAATGGGACCCTGGAATTGACGATAATGATATGTGGAACCTTTTTGTCAGATACTATAGTCTTTGTGATCCTTTACTTGACAGCTAGACTACCAGTCCAGGTACCCATATTATAGACGTATTCAACGTTCATGGGATTGCTCAGAATAAACTCGAGGAAGGGGACATACCACTGTCCCATCCAAATAATGGGGAATTAGTTCGGTTTTGGCTAATTTCCTATGATATATTGGACAGAGGATGGCATCCTTGGATTTTTATTAGAAAAAGAGGAAACAGAGTTGTAGAAATGTTTCAGCTTATTTACACACAAACCTGTTGGGGAGCTATTCTTTACTTTATTAATGTTTTATTCCAGATCGAGATCCTCATTTCTACAAGACAGCTCCCTTCCTATTTTCTGCTTTCAACATATATGCTGCTGAAATCTTCCTAACAGGACACTGACTTCACTTTCTGATTTGATACTTGTTTTGATAAGAGTACCCCATATTTGATCACCATGAGTAGTGCACATAGCACATTTGCTCCTGATTGGGATCCTGATCTTGATGATGAAGCTGTATGGGATCCTTCTAATAGATTCTGTAATCTATGTAAAGCTGTATTCGATATATGGCACACAGGTTCCGGGATTGCTACTATTAATTTGGCCAACCTTTGTGGGATAGGTCATGTCAAACTGGAACAGATGGAGCAACCTATACCCTGACCTAATAATGGAGATTTAGTGTATTTTGGGGTTATCTCCTATAAAATTCGAGGGAGACAATGGCTTCCCTGGTTTTTCTTCAAAGAGGAAATGGGATATCTGAATGGACTGAAGAGACATTTAGGTGCTATTCCTTTACCTTCTTTACATTCTTAATGCTTTATTTCAGGTTGACACTTCATACCTGCGATATCATATTACTTTTTTCTTCTTTCACTTTGTACTACTGATGAATGCTGAGTGCAACTCAACTAGAACCCGAATTGCATTCTGGGAACATTTGTGTTGGCTGCCTTTGGTATTTGCTGCCATAATTTCTTTACAGCTTATTATTTTGTGGTCTTTAGGAGTTCCTAATCCTTGTTAGCCTCTATTTCATAATGTTGCTCATAACAGTACTGCATGTGATTTTTTCTTTCCTGTACTTGATCCTTGAGGTCTTGAGCACTGATTGCTCTCGACCATACTCTGAAAATTGTGGCATGGATCAGTTCTATCTTAAGAGCAACTATCCTGTCAAAGCCATTTTCACACTGATTCGATCTAGTGTAACAGTAACGATTCAGTTTGACATCTGTAAAGTTGCTGATTGTGGAGATTTATCTTGGCAAAGGTCATATTCAAAGTTCCATGCTTACCTGTGTACTTACTCACATTTGGATTCTGCTATTTACTCCAATAGCCCATGTCATTCATGGTCTGATGTATGGTGGTATACAGGCCCAAACTATCCTACAAGCAGTCATCCTGCCTGGAATAAACCTCTACGGAAGAAGACTTCCCTCATCCGTAGACCTATCAATAAAGACACATGTACTGTAGGAAAATGCAACCCTGTTTCAATCACTTTCAAAGGAATAGATCTTTCCATGAACCGTACCTACGGTATAGGCATAGAGGCTTCCAACTCTGATCCTGTTGGTCATTTCCGTGTCCTTGTCCGCTCTTCTAAAAAGACCACCCTACCTAAATTGGTTAATCCTTTACTGCCACAAATTCCAGAGATTAAAATACCTGTTCAGGTCCATAACATTATCAGTCTTAGAGATACATTTACCATTAAAACTGGCTATGCTGATTCAAATTTATGGCTAGATTGGGTAAAATATACCACTCATTCTTTACATTTGTCTAATTGCTATGTTTGTACTGCGTCTCGCCCTCAACCTGTAGTTGTTCCTTTTCCCTTGAATTTCTGGAATGATTACACTGGTGCCATGTGTATATTATATTTACTCCAGGGTGAAAAGACTACTAATGCTTCTTGTAAGTCTCTTGCACTAATGTTTCCTGAGATTTCTAAAGAAAAAGTAAGAGTGCCTCCAGTATTTCAACTACCTAATAAAAATACAAAATTTGAACTTTGTATACGAAGAAAAAAGGTTACAAATCCACACGCTATTGGACATTTGTCTTCCTGTAATACCATCTTAACTGCTAGTGGCTCCATGGACTTTTCAGATTTTACTACTGCTAGAGCTGATGTTTGGAGGTACTGTGGAAATAGAACATTATATTCAACTCTACCCCCTGATTGGGAAGGACAATGTGTTATTGTTCAGTTGGTAATACCATTTACCGTTGCTGCTTTACATACCGACAAAGGTCTATCCAGATCTAAGAGAGCTACTCCACATGGTTCTTTTGATACAAAGGTATATCTTGATTCTATTGGAGTTCCAAGGGGGGTCCCTGATGAATTCAAGGCCCACAACCAAATTGATGCTGGTTTCGAAGCCTTATTTCCTGCAGTTGGTATAAGTAAGAACGTTGACTGGATTAACTACATTTATTACAACCAACAAAGATTTATCAACTATACAATGGATGCTGTCAAGGGTATTGCTGAACAATTGGATGCTACCAGTCAGATGACTTGGGAAAATCGATTGGCCCTTGATATGATACTAGCAAAGGAAGGTGGAGTTTGCGAAATGATTGGAAGTGGAGACTGTTTTACTTTTATTCCCACTTTTTTAGGAAACACAAACCCCGCAGAGGTCCCGACACATCCCCAGACAAAGTCGGGGAAGAATTGCCGACTGCTTCGCTCTCAGAGAGAGTAGTTTACAACTTATCATCAATGACTCTTACTGATCAACAAGTCCAATTGTTACAACTAGGGCTGTCATTCGTTCCTTATACCCGTTATGATGAATTCACCACACGACAGTATTTATATCGCTTCTTTAGGAAGTTGAAACTAAAGGCATATTTGGGGAAGTTCCCCAGAATTCAAGTCCAGCAGAATCGGACACCCCTACTTTTTTATCGAAGTATCGCATCCCCTCTACGTGGATGCCTCCGGGCCCCCCAGATCCCGTTATGGAAACTTTTCAAAGATTGGTCTTAAATGATTTGGAGAAAGTGGAGAATTCAATGTGTGGTTTTCATCCCAACCTGACCAAACAACAAATTCAAGCTTTACAGGAATTACAACGCAATAAAGACATAATTATACACAAAGCTGACAAAGGGGGAGCGGTGGTTATCCAAGACATGGTGGCTTATAAACAGGAAGCTAATAGACAACTGGATGATGCAGGATTTTATATTAGAATGGATGAGGATCCCACTAAACAATATCAGGATTTCATTAAAGCTATGATTGATCGAGCTGCTGCAGAGGGTACGGTTTCCACCAGGGAGGCTAGGTATTTAATGACTCAACATCCCATTACCCCTAACATCAGATTTGTACCGAAGATATATAAGCAGTTGGATCATCCCCCCGGTAGACCTATCGTAGGTAGTAGGAGCTCACTACATGAACCTTTATCTCAATTTTTGGACTACCATTTACAACCTGTTTTGAGGGGTATTCCTTCTTATGTTAGAGACGCAGCTCATCTTATCACTCTGTTGGATGAGATTCATGTTGATCATTCCCAGATTATATTGGTCACTATGGACGTGAGATCTTTATATACGACTAGTAAAAAAGGCCCGTTTCGGGAACGAATGAAACGGGCGCTAGCAAGGTTTTCCTGGGAGTGTGTATGTTTGAGAGAGAGAGCCAGAGTGAATGTGCGGGTGTGTGACAGAGTGAGACTGTCTGTGTGACAGTGTGTGTGAGAATGAGAGTGTGTGACAGGGCCCCCTCCCCTGTTCCTAATGCCCCTCACCCCGTTCCCTCCCCTCCTTTTCCTCCTCCTTCCCATACTTTGGGTTCCTTAAGGCTTTCAAAAGTGTATGTACCCCCGTGGGCCTAACGCCCAGTATCCGGATACCCCACCGCTTTCTTCCTTACCCCTCCCCCAAGATGTAATACTTTCACGTCCTTCATTTTTTTAAAAAAGTGTCCTATCTACCCTGTGTACAAATGGCCGGCATTCAAATTGTGTTCCTCTCGTAAATTTTCATTTCTTTCATTCATTCAGAACTTGCCCCCCCCCCCCCCCCCCCCGAACACTTTTGGTTCCTTCAGTCTTTTAAAACTCTCCTATGTACCCTGTGTGCTAATGGTCAGCATTGAGATTGTTTTCCTGTCCCAAATTTGCATGTCTTTCAGTCATTCACAACTCCCCCCCCCCCCCCTTCTCCAGTTTAACACTTTCGTTTCCTTCAGTCTTTTAAAACTCTCCTATCTACCCTGTGTCCTAATGGCCAGCATTCAGATTGTTTTCCTTTCCCAAATGTTCATGTTTTTCAGTTGTTCAGATCTCCCCCCTCCCCCTATTTAACACTTTCGGTTCCTTCAGTCTTTTAAAACTCTCCTATCAACCCTGTGTCCTAATGGCCAGCACTCAGATTGTTTTGCTTTGCCAAATTGTCTGTCACTGATGTCACTGAGGTCAGTGCGTGCCTGCCTAGCAGACCACTTCCGTCAGGCACGGTCCCAGGCACATCCTGTTGGAGGTGAGAATTATTATATAGGATGATCCCCCAGGATACGGCATTGGAACTTGTGGACCAATATTTACAACAATGTGAGTTATCCCATCAGAAGGTAGCATTATTGAACATCATGGCTCAGCGAGTTGTCAAGCATAATTATTTTCAATTTGATGGACAATTCTACTTGCAAACACGTGGGGTAGCGATGGGGGTGACGGTGGCCCCCACCATAGCGTGTCTTTATATGCCCAATATGGGGAAGCCGGAAAGGAAGGGTCGCTCTGTCTCGGGAGCTGCTAGTTTCTAGCTTGTGACTAGTTAGCTTGGGCATAGCTTTCTTGTTAGCTCGTGTTCAGCTTTACTAGTTTTCTTGTGTGTAGCTTTCTGGTTTTCCCGTGTGTGTTTTCCTTTGCTTCTGGAGCTTCAGCCCTAGTCCTGTCCGCTGCCAGTACTCCTTGCTACTGGAGCTCCAGCCATAGTCTTGCTACTTGACCTGACCATTGCCTGAATCTGACTACTACTGCCTGAACCCCAATACATGCTGCCTGCTGCCTGACCCGACTACTGCCTGAACCCCGATGCTTGCTGCCTGACCCAACTACTGCCTGAACCCGGATATTCTCTGCCTGTGGCCAGACCTGACTATTGCCAGAACCCAGACATTCCCTGCCTGTCTGCATTGCTTTCACCTAGGTGCCTGGGGGCACTTCTGTATCCTGATTCCTGTTGTTCCTGCTTGCTAGTTCCAGTTCCGGTTTTCCTGTAAACCCTGCCGGCTGCCCGAACCTGAGGGCTCAACCCTCGGGGAACGGTGGCTAAGCATAGGTGAAGCCTAGGTCCAGTGTGTTCCTGTCCAGCGTGTTCCGGTCCCGTGTGTTCCAGTCCAGTGGGCTCCACTCCAGTGGGTACCAGTCCAGTGGGTTCCAGTCCAGTGCACACCCATCCGGTGTGTTCCAGTCCTGTGTATTCCAGTGCAGAACTCCAGTCCGGGGTTCCAGTCCAGCTTTGCCTCGTCTCTGCTTTGAAGGTGACCTTGCCTGCCACTGCCGCTCCACGGTAGCGGTCCAAGGGCTCACAAACCCAGTGCTTCCAGGGAAGAAGCCTGACACATGTTTTGTGCGGCTGCTCGGCATGCCCCTCGCTGGCCTACCTTTCTCAGAACTTGGTGCCTTTAGCCTTTCATCACAAGTACCTACAAGAGTCTTCATCAGAGCTGGATTATGCACGGCTGACTAGAAATTGGAATTTGGACTTGTCAATACATTTGTCCAGCCAGCACATCCAAACCTGCTTGCACCAGATATATCGAACCACTTGCAATGCCCATTTGTGGGAATTACAGTACAAATTTCTTTTGAGGCTTTACATCTCGCTGCACAGGGCGCACAAGGCAAGATTTGCGAGCTCAGAGGAGTGCCCAAGGAGCCTTGGTACCCCTGCCACACTGGGCCATATGTTCTGGATGTGTCCCAGGATACAGGGCGTTTGGGCAAAAGTGTCGCGTGAGACTGAGGCACTATGGGGATGTACCCTCCACAAGGGCCCACAGATTATGTTTGAAGACTATCAATTACCTACACCCACTCCTTTGAGCCTCCTAGACTTCTTCCAGAGATTGGTGTTGATGGCAAAAAAGACTATTTTACAACAGTGGAGGGAGCCCTCGACCCCTGCTTTTCGTCTTGGCAGACGCAAATGACTTCTTTGCTGGCTATGGAGGCTCAGATTTTTTCGGAAGCCTCCTCGCCCTCAGGTAAAAGATTTCGCCACTGTTGGGAGTGCTTCGGTTCTACTCTGCAGTCTGCTGCTATAAATTGGATATTCCATTGACAGACAGTCCAGGCTTCCATGCAGCACAGGTTTGGGGGAGGGAAGGGGTGGGTTTAAGGGAGAAAATGTTGTAGTCACTTTTGGAGTCTCTCAGTATGGGCAGCGGGGGTCAGAAGGTGAACTGTAACTATGTGAAATTGTTCTTTTTGCTGTCATGCTACAATAAAAATCATTTCAAATAAAACTTAATAGGACTACCGTGAAACAGTATCAAAAATATACACACTTAACAGCATTGAAATTCAAATAATACAAATGAAACATCTAATAAGCACGCATTAGGCCATTCAACTAACATTGATATGATGCTAATTCTTTTCTGTAATACAGCTTACCATGTAGCCAAGGGGCCAAGTACAGATATATAGATGGGGACAAGATGGGTGGTACAGAGTCACTTGGGATAAATAGCTGGGTTACTAAACTAAAGGCAAGTTTTTTGTACAATTAAGCAAATTATAAGGAACTGGTCTAAGTTACAGTGTGTGTTGCAAGCTTGTCCAGGTGCATAGTGGTGTATAGTCAGTAACCCTATGTATTAAAGGCTTGGGAGAAAAGCCAGGCTTTTACCCGCTTCCTGAATAGAGATAGCCTTGAGTTAGATGTAGCCCCTCTGGGAGTAAATGCCAGAGTATGGGGGCTACTACTTAGAAGACTCTCTGGAAGGTATAACATCATACAATTTCTTTTGATGAGGGTACAGATAGTGATGCTCCTTAAGAGGACCTTGGAGGTCTCAAAGGCGTATAAAGAGCTAACTTATTCTTTAAGTATTCTGGCCCATTTTGTCTGAGGACCTTTAAAATCAAACATAGAGCTTTAAATTTAGCCCTGCAAGGTACTGGCAGCGAGGAAAGTCAGGAACAAGCAGGAGTCGAACTCATCAGGCAAGCAGAAGGAGTAACCAGGAACTAACAGAGTCTTAGGGCTGGCAGCAGGCAGAAGAGTATATCTGGGTTCAGGCAACAGTCAGAGACAGGCAGCAAGCAGAGAATATCTGGGTTCAGGCAATAGCGGCAGGCAGCAAGCAGAGAATATCTGGGTTCAGGCAATAGTCAGCGGCAGGCAGCAAGCAGAGAATATCTGGGTTCAGGCAATAGTCAGCGGCAGGCAGCAAGCAGAGAATATCGGGTTCAGGCAATAGTCAGAGGCAGGCAGCAAACAGAGAATATCGGGGTTCAGGCAATAGACAGAGGCAGGCAGCAGACAATAGGAGACACCAGGAACTAGCAGAGTCAGGCTGAAGCTACAGACTCCCACCACGAACCGAGGGAGAGTGGCTGAAGGCTTCAGACTCCAAACTCTGAGCAAGGGAGTAGCAGGACAAGCAGTCCACAGACACAGAGTAGCAGGGCAGAGCCCCCCACGGAAGGACTAGCAGTCCACAGACACAAACAGAAGGGCCGAGCCCACACAGAAGGACTAGCAGTCCACAGACACAAAGAGAAGTTGGGCCAGAACCCAGAGAAAGTCTAAGCAGTAGTGCAGCAGAACACTAACTAACCTGACCTGGCCTAACACCATGCAAAGGCCCTGAATGCCAGCACAGCACTTCCTTATCAAGGCTCTCCCTGATGATGTCATCCACTGCAGGACAGGAGCAGGGAACACACTGCTACCAGAGAGAGGCTTGGAGCACATAGGAAAGACAGACAGAAGCCATCTTGGAAGCTGGCCAGGCAGGAAAGCATATAGAGGCAGAACTAGAGCTAACTCAGGCAACACCCACAGGTGCAGTGTAGTGAAGCAATTAGAGCTATGCTGGAAGCAGCCAGCATACAGAGGCAGAGCTAGCTCAGATAGGAGCCAGTTCAGAAGCTGACCCCCAGAAACAAGGTAAGGCTGAGGATGGTCACGGCCACAAATGTGACAAATGGGCTGCATCTCACTATGGCAGGAAAAAAATCCTTGGGGAGAAATTCAGACAAAATATTTCTAGGCATTTAAACTAGAAGGTGGGGGTGGTATATGGAGGCAGTTCACTTCAAGTGGTCACCCCCAGCTAAAGCTAAAGACAAGATGCGTCAGTAGAAAAGAAAGCAATGAAAACAACAATCTTAGCAAATCACTTCTTAGCAACACAGCAGGAAGTGAGACTAAACAAAAAACTAAACAGAAGATAAAAATTCCACTGAAATGTAGATGGAAAGCAATGACCACAAATGCTCACAGTCTAAGCAATAAAGTTCATGACCTTCAAGCCCTGATGTTGGAGGCAGACTTAGACGTTGTTACAATCACGGAGACATGGCTCAATGGTTCCCATGAATGGGATGCAAACATACCAGGCTATAATCTATTTAGGAAGGATAGAGATGGTCGAAAAGGTGGAGGAGTAGCTCTCTATGTGAGAAATGATATCACAGCGACTGAAATGACAGAGACCTGGGGAAAGGAAGAAGCGATAAGGATCACCTTAAAAAGAGATGATAGAACCTCTGTCCATGTGGGTGTTGTCTACAGACCCCCAACACAATTGGAGGAACTAGATAAAGATCTGATCGCAGATATTCAAAAGTTGGGAAAGAAGAGAGAGGTGCTGTTGCTGGGAGATTTCAATCTGCCGGATGTAGATTGGAAGGATACAACTGCGGAATTGGAAAGAAGTAGAGAGATCGTGGATGCTTTCCAAAGTGCTCTGCTCAGACAAATGGTGATGGAACCCACGAGGGAGGGAGCGACGCTGGATCTGGTGCTCACAAATGGGGATAGTGTGTCAAACGTCTGAGTGGGTGCTCACCTGGGCAGCAGTGACCATCAAACGGTTTGGTTTCATATGACAGCTGAAGTGGAGGGCGGCCATTCCAACCTTAAAGTCCTGGATTTCAAGCAAAATGGGGGAATACCTGAGGAAGAAGCTGATGGGCTGGAAGGACAGTGGTCCAGGCTGAAAGAAGCTATAAATATGGCCACAAACCTTTATGTAAGGAGAGTAAATAAAAGCAAGAGAAAAAGGAAACCGATATGGTTATCCATGCAAGTGGCTGAGAAAATAAAGGCTAAAGAGTTGGCATTCCTGAAATACAGAAAAACTCAAGAAGAGGAACACGACGAGGAATACAGGATGAAACTGAAAGAAGCCAAGAGAGAGATACGTCTGGCGAAAGCACAAGCGGAAGAACAAATGGCTAGAAATGTAAGGAGGGGTGACAAAAATTTCTTCAGGTATACAGTATTAGTGAAAGGAGGAAGACTAAAAAGGGAATTGTGAGACTGAAAGATGCTGTGAACCGCTATGTAGATAATGATGAAGAAAAAGCAAATTTGCTAAATAGATACTTTTGTTCTTTTTCACAGAAGAAAATCCTGGAGAAGGACCGCGATTGACTGGCGAAAGTACATATGAGAATGGAGTGGATATAGCACCATTCACGGAAGAGAGTGTGTATCAACAACTTGAAAATCTAAAGGTGGACAAAGCCATAGTGAGGCAGCCTGGACAGAGAAATCATATTAATTTGCTAATTCTGTTTAACTTTGGTTCAGTCCTGCAAGTGGTAGAATGCCATCTGGTTTTAATTACTCAAATGTCTAGCTTTTGCTAGACTAGAGGTTAGAAAGGTCAGAGAGAAGTAAAACTTTCTTTGTCCCTTTTTGAGTGATGGATTGTTAATGCTAGTTCATAGGCATAATAAATAAACCACATCTGGATGCCATTCTAAGCAAGGCATACTGGACAGTCTCGAGGGGATCAGCAAGCAGGCAGTTTTAAAAGATTAGGCTGAATGCTGTTTAGAAGGAGATAGTTTAGATTTAAATATTCTTGATAATTTAGATTTTGTCTTATAAGGAATTCTGATCTCTGCTTATTTTAAAATATGTTTTATTCTGTTTAATTAATAAGTTCTATTTCTCTATGTAAATATCTTTTCAATTCAGTGTCTGACTTTCAAGTGAGATTTGTCTGCAGTTTAAGAGGTCATCATCTGGTTTGAATTATCCACAGTCCTAGCTAGGTGAAAGAGGTCAGGAAAAGTCAACTCTTCTCCTTGATTGATTATAACTAAGCGTAGGACTGGACTCCTGAAAGTAATAACAAACCATGTCTGTGTGCCATTAAGCAAGACTGGCCCCTTGGCCCCTTAATGAATGCCAGAGCCCAGTTAGTATGAAGTTAGCTGGGAATCTGAGAATTTAATAATAATAAAATGCAGGAGATAGGTGCCACATTGTCTAGTTTGAGAGGCCCCAAGTCATAGGTCAGTTTAGGAAATATCTGAAACCTATGTAACTGATATTTTGAGTAAATGTGTAGAGATAATTAGTTCAAGACAGGGTAATCAATCTATTCTTTATCATCTGGTGAGAAAGGGGGGCTAGAGGGGTTTATAAATGAGAACAGAAGCAGCTTACGTTAGAGACAGGAGAGCCAAGACACAGAGAGACGAGAGAGACAGACAGGAGACGCAGGACACAGAGAGAGAAGACACAGAGAGCTGAAGAGAAGGAGAGAGCTAGCGCTGATGTCCTACTTTGTTTGCTGGCAAATAAAGAAGATTTCTCTCTCATTCTGGTGTTTGGTGTTTGACTCCTGAAGTACCACAGATTCTGCTAACAATAGTGGTAATTCCTACATCAATAGGACCAGACGAGATCCACCCCAGGATATTGAGGGAGCTCAGAGAAGTTCTGGCGGGTCCTCTTAAAGATTTGTTTAATAAATCCTTGGAGACAGGAGAGGTTCCGTGGGATTGGAGAACGGCAGATGTGGTCCCTCTCCACAAAAGTGGTGATAGGGAAGAAGCTGGAAACAACAGACCGGTAAGCCTCACTTCGGTTATTGGAAAAGTAATGGAAGTGATGCTGAAGGAAAGGATAGTGAATTTCCTGGAAGCCAATAAGTTGCAAAATCCGAGATAACATGGTTTTACCAAAGGTAAATCGTGCCAAACAAATCTCATTGAATTGCTTGACTGAGTGACCGGAGAACTGAATCATGGACGTGCTACTTAGATTTCAGCAAAGCTTTTGACACGGTTCCACATAGGAGGCTCTTGAATAAACTTGACAGGCTGAAGATAGGACCCGAAGTGGTGAACTGGATTAGGAACTGGTTGACGGACAGAAGCCAGAGGGTGCTGGGGCCGCTTCTGTTCAATATATTTGTGAGTGACATTGCCGAAGGGTTAGAAGGTAAAGTTTGCCTTTTTGCGGAAGATACTAAGATTTGTAACAGAGTGGACACCCGGGAGGGAGTGGAAAACATGAAAAAGGATCTCAGGAAGCTAGAAGAATGGTCTAAGGTTTGGCAATTAAAATTCAATGCGAAGAAATGCAAAGTGATGCACTTAGTGAGTAGAAATCCACGGGAGACGTATGTGTTAGGCGGTGAGAGTCTGATATGTACGGACGGGGAGAGGAATCTGGGGTGATAGTATGTGAGGATCTGAAGGCGACCAAAAAGTGTGACAAGGCGGTGGCCGTAGCTAGAAGGTTGCTAGGCTGTATAGAGAGAGGTGTGACCAGCAGAAGAAAGAAGGTTTTAGTGCCTCTGTATAAGTCGGTGGTGAGGCCCCACCTGGAGTATTGTGTTCAGTTTTGGAGGCCGTATCTTGCTAAGGATGTAAAAAGAATTGAAACGGTGCAAAGAAAAGCTACAAGAATGGTATGGGATTTGTGTTACAAGACGTATGAGGAGAGACTTGCTGATCTGAACATGTATATCCTAGAGGAAAGGAGAAACAGGAGTGATATGATACAGACGTTCAAATATTTGAAAGGTATTAATCCGCAAATGAACCTTTTCCGTAGATGGGAAGGCGGTAGAACTAGAGGACATCAAATGAGATTGAAGGGGGGCAGACTCAAGAAAAATGTCAGGAAGTATTTTTTCACAGAGAGAGTGGTGGATACTTGGAATTCCCTCCCGTGGGAGGTGGTGGAGATGAAAACGGTAATGGAATTTAAAAATGAGTGGGTTAAACATAAAGAAATCCTATTCAGAAGGAAGGGATCCTCAGAAGCTTAGCGGAGATTGGGTGGCAGACCCGGTGGTGGGAGGCAGGGCTAGTGGTTGGGAGGTGGGGCTAGTGCTGGGCAGACTTCTACGGTCTGTGCCCTGAAAATGATAGACCTAAGAAACAAGATGGCAAGCGATCCGCAAAATCCAACGTGGAGACAAACAAAGCAGATCAATCAGTGATATGGTTCAAAACTTTATTTTCAGAGAAGTTTTGAACCATATCACTGATTGATCTGCTTTGTTTGTCTCCACACTGAAAATGATAGATACAAATCAAGGTCGGGTATACACTGTGATATCCCCCTCTTCACTCAGGGTGACCTGGTTCTCAATATGCAGATCATATGCAAATTAGTATGCTACCCCTTCTCGCTCAGGGTGACCTGGTTCCCACTAAGCAAATTAAACAGGTCTCACCAACTGCATATTTCTCAGGCAACTCTTTATTCCAGCACCTGGGCACACTTCTTCTAGCTTAATACTTTATACTTTCATAGGTCTTCACACTGAGCCTCCCCATACAGATACATGGGCTCAGTACTAGCTTCAATACTTTGGGGACTCCCAACCCCAGGCTCTGCAGCCTGCTTCTCTCAGTACTGGGACACACAGTCCTTCCTTCTTTGAACCTATAAGTACTGACACACAGTCCAACACTAATGCTTTAGGGACTTCTTACCCCAGGATTTTCAGCCTGCTTCTCTCCTTTGGACACACAGTCCACCACAAGTCCATAGGGTTAGCCAGTATCTTCCAGGGGGATCTCTCTTCTTCTGCTGCCAGCTCACTTCCCTTCACCTCTCAGGTGGGGTATAAAGTGGTTAATTAGCTACACAGGACCCAGCCCATAACCTCCTACACCTGTGGACCTCCCAGGGCTCTCCCCTTTCCTAGCGACCTCCACCTATTCTCCTAGTGCCCTCTAGTGGCCTACCCCGGATAGGACAGCCTCT
Source organism: Microcaecilia unicolor (assembly GCF_901765095.1). Classification (NCBI taxonomy): domain Eukaryota; kingdom Metazoa; phylum Chordata; class Amphibia; order Gymnophiona; family Siphonopidae; genus Microcaecilia; species Microcaecilia unicolor. The sequence goes on along the minus strand of NC_044031.1, from coordinate 344,418,425 downwards.
TACTTATCACAACACATAAAGTAGCACATATGAGTTTATCTTGTTGGGCAGACTGGATGGACCGTGCGGGTCTTTCTCTGCCGTCATCTACTATGTTACTATGTTGCTTTGGCCGAATCTTTCGGAGCCAGGCAGGTGATATATAAATATTTAACTAAATATAGATAAGGAATTATATATGGCATTCTGTCAAATAGAAAGGGTACTCCACTACTAAATAGGAGGAAAATGTATTGTACCTGAACGAGAATAATAGATATATCGCCACCATCAAAAAACTTCACACACAGTTTTATAACAAATTTAAAAATGAGAAGGATGCCCATCTTTTGACACAAATCGCAAGATGGGCGTACTTCTCCCAGGGTCATCCAAATCGGTATAATCGAAAGCCGATTTTGGACGTCCTCAACTGCTTTCCGTTGCAGGGACGGCCAAAGTTCAAGGGGGCATATCGGAGGTGTAGAGAAGGCGGAACTTGGGTGTGCCTAACACTAGGACGTCCTCAACCCATAATGGAAACAAAAAGGGCGTCCCTGATGAGTACTTGGACGACTTTACCTGGTCGTGTTTTTCTTGCAACCAAGGCACAAAAAGGTGGCCAAAATGACCAGATGACCACTGGAGAGCATCAGGGATGACCTCCTGTTACTCCCTCAGTGGTAACTAACCCCCTCCCACCCTTAAAAAACATCTTTAAAAATATTTTTTGCCAGCCTCAGATGTCATACTCAGGTCCATGACAGCAGTATGCAGGTCCCTGGAGCAGTTTTAGTGGGTGCAGTGCACTTCAGGAAACGAACCCAGGCCCATCCCCCTCCCTACCTGTTACATTTGTGGAGGAAACAGCGAGCCCTCCAAAACCCACCAGAAACCCACTGTACCCACATCTAGGTGCCCCCTTCACCCGTAAGGGCTATGGTAGTGGTGTACAGTTGTGGGTAGTGGGTTTTGAGGGGGTTTGGGGGGGCTCAGCACACAAGGTAAGGGAGCTATGTACCTGGGAGCAATTTCTGAAGTACACTGCAGTGCCCCCTAGGGTGCTCGGTTGGTGTCCTGGCATGTCAGGGGGACCAGTGCACTACAAATGCTGGCTCCTCCCATGACCAAAGGGCTTGCATTTGGTCATTTCTGAGATGGGCGTCCTTGGTTTCCTTTATCGCTGAAAATCAGAAACGACCAAGTCTAGGGACGACCATCTCTAAGGACGACCAAAATTTCAAGATTTAGGCGTCCCCGACCATATTATCAAAACAAAAGATGGACGTCCATCTTGTTTTGATAATACGGGTTTCCCCGCCCCTCTATCAGGACATTTTGCGAGGACGTCCTCAACAAAACTTGGACGTCCCTTTCAATTATGCCCCTCTTTGTCTCATTAATTCATGCCTATGTATATGCTCTGTAATTTTGTTCTTTATACCATTTTGTCTGACACCAACATTAGGCTCACTGGTCTATAATTGCCTGGATCATTTCTGAAACCCTTTCTAAAAATTGGTGTTACATTGGCCACCCTTCAATTTCTGGTACCATGCTGGATTTTAAAGCTAAATTTCATATTACTAAAAATAGTTCTGCAAGTTCATTTTTCAGTGCTATCTGTATTCTAGGATGTATACTATCTGGTCCAGGTGATTTGATACTCTTCAATTTGTCAAATTGCTCCTTTACATCTTCAAGGTTTACAGAGATTTGATTCAGTTTCTGACACATCAATATTGAATACCGGGGGGTCACGTGATGACCACGTACTGAGCAGCAGCAAGCAGACAGAGCTCCCCAGATTTCTTAGCAAAAATCAGCTAAATAACAGATCATTCTACCCCCCGAAGAACGATACGATAAGGAAAAGGGAGAGTGAACCGCTGAGAGACTCTTACCTGCAGATTGAGGGGCCAGACGGCATGCCCACAAGACATCAGAGTGGCCTAAAAAACAAAACCGCAGCAGCGTGGAAACCGAACAAGATGGCGCTGACTCCGGAGCCGGCGGCTGGGCCCGAGAAAAACGCGGGAGATTGGGCAAGAGAAATATCATCGACGGTAACAGCAGCGTTAGAGGACCGCTTGAATAAAATACATTCGGCGGTTGAAGAAATTAATGAAAAATTTGACGCGCAGGCACATAGGCTGACGGAGGTGGAACAACGAGTATCGGTGCAGGAGGAGGCAGCACAAAGTATGGCAACTCAGATCGTAGCCTTACAAAAAGAAGCAGCAATGCTTAAAGAACAAGTTGAGGAGCAAGAGAATCGAAACCGTCGCAATAACTTGAGGGTTGTTGGATTACCTGAGGCGGTAAAAGATGCAGATTTATATAACTTTTTTAGCAATTGGCTGCCAAAGCAGCTGGGCCTCGGGGGAGACACGGGGGCATGGCAGTGTGATCGTGCGCACAGAATCGGGGCCAGAAGAGGGGAAGCCTCGGACAGCGATTGCGCATTTCACCAGTTGGAGGGAGAAGGAAACATTGCTGAAGCACAGTCGCTCGGGACAGGTCAAACTGGAGTACGAGGGCCACTCTCTTCTACTATTTAATGACTACTCCTCATCGGTGGCGCAGCTCCGGAGGGCAATGGCCCCAACCTGCACTCAGCTCTACAACAAGGGTATTAGATTTTCACTCCTATACCCGGCAAAGTTAAGAGTGTGGCACGGAGGAAAAAGCTTGGTCTTCTCAGAGGTATCGGAGGCTAAGGCATTCACGGAGGGACTGAATCGGGCGGACCAGAGAGAGCATAACTAATGATTGAGATGCGGCAGAGAGGGCAGGATGGAGAAAAAGGCAGAGGCCTTATTACTCATGTTTTTGTCTTCTAACTTGTTTCAAAAGTGCCTAGGTGATCAGGCAAAGAATGGTGGATTCAGACCACGCTGGAGTATAACAAGCACAGGGCGGAGTGCAGCAACATGGAGAAGGATTTCAGATTGCAAATAAACTGATATGTTTGGCTGGTTGTCTTTGGAGGATGCAGAACTTGAACTTGGGGACTCAGAGAGACAGCACGCAGATGCATCGGGTATTGTATGGATATAATGGAGATGCAATGAGGGAATGAGAGCGGCTGATGGGCGAGGGCACCTCCGTGTTGCAGCAGATGGCCCTTCATATCAGAGAGGGCAGTAACAGGAGAGAGAGCATAGTCTTTGATGAACCACCATGAATTTCACTAATTGTTATGTTAAAGTTGATGGGCATGTTTAAAACGTTGTGGGTGTTAAGTTTAATTGATTATAGGGGGGGGGGTATGTGGGTAAAGAAAGAGGGGAGAGCTTGTTAATGGTTGCATGCTGTATGGAAGAGGGAAGAGGAAGGTTGATGAAGAAGGGGATTGTATTGATTTATAGGGACCAGGGGATGGGAGGGGGTAAGAGGGCAGAGGGGGGAAATGTGATCGAAGAGGGAGGGGTTGGGGAGCGGACAGGGGAAGGGGAGGGGGGGAAATGACGTGCATAAAGAGGGTAGGAAACATAAAACACAAGAAGTGGTAGTGCAAGGGGCACAAGATGTCTGGGGGGCTCAGCTGGGAGGCCCACTGGACAATAAAGATGGGCAGTATGTGACGCAATGCCAAATGATTGAGAATGGTTAACTTAAAGCTTATATCTATAAATGTAGATGGCATTCACTCCCCAGTAAAGCGAACTAAAATATTATCTTGGCTAAGAAGGGAGGGAGCTGATATAGCTTTCCTACAGGAGACGCACCTGACCAACTCTGAACATGAGAAATTGAAACGAGGATGGGTGGGAGAGGTGGTGTATTCCGCATTCTCTAATAGGAAACGGGGAGTAGCGATATTAATACACAAACAACTCCCCCTAAATATACATAAGGTATTACAAGATAAAGAGGGAAGGTATGTTATAGTCATGGGAGAACTCTGGGGACAGAAGCTTAGTCTTTGTAACATCTATGGTCCTAATGTGTATAACCATAAATTTTTTTCAGATATAGCAGCAAGAGTAGCCTCCTATCCTGAATACCAAGTGATAATGGGAGGTGATTTTAATACCTTGGCAGACCCCACTATTGACTGCAAGCCGGCTAAAATAAAGAATAAAGGGTGGAATCAAAAAGGGATAAACTTCCTGGCTCATCAATTAGGACTGGTGGACATCTGGAGAGTGTTACACCCTCAGAATTTACATTTTTTTCCAATCCACATAACACATATTCAAGATTGGATTACTTCCTAGTGTCACAGTCGCTATTTCAGGGGGTAAAGGCGGCACATATAATAGGCAATATACTGTCTGATCACTCAGCTATATCATTACTGGTAGCGTATACAGCGGGAGGGAAAGAGAGGAGGTGGAAATTTCCCCCTTCTCTATACAGAGACCTTGCCTTTAGAACCTATTTAAAAGATAAGTGGGTGGAATATCAGAGCTTTAATGATACCCAGGAGGTGAGTCCAGTTATATATTGGGACGCAGCTAAGGCGGTTCTGAGGGGTCATATCTCGGCCTACGCAGCAGGGAAAAAGAAAAAAGCAGAGGCAGAGCTGCTAAGGCTGTCCACTGAATACCAACAAATGCGCAGACAGCACATAGGGAGAATAAATAAGGAGCATAAAGAAAAAATGGTGGAGATTAGGAAGCGCGTTGACCACTTGCTTAATACGCGGGCCGAGAAAGATATCTATTTTCAGAGATTCAAAATGTTCCAATGGGGAAATAAAGCCGGGCGCCTTATGGCTAATCTAGTGAGACCGTATAGGAAGAGACAGATTGTGACTTCAATTCGAGATAGTACAGGCAGACAGCATCATCAAGAGGCCCAAATACAAAAACAGTTTGTTCAATACTATACGTCTCTTTATGCTGAGAGAGACCTAGATCCGGTACAGAGAGACGCCTACTTTGCAGATATCTCTATACCAACCCTCACGGACGACCAGTCGAGTCGATTGGATGCCCCTATCACTGAACAGGAGATAAGACAAGTAATAAAGGCATTGAAACTGACTAAGGCCCCAGGCCCGGATGGTTACGGACCAGAATACTATAAAATATTAGTAGAAGAGATAGCTAGCCCTCTAGCGAATATGTTTAATAATATGAAGGGAGGGGGAGAGGGAGATGGAGGACTCCAGAATGATAATTTGGCACATATTATATTGCTACCTAAACCAGGCAAAGACCCAGGGCAAGTAGGATCCTATCGCCCCATATCCTTGTTAAACCAGGATGTAAAAATTTTGGCTGCTATACTAGCTAAAAGATTGAATCTCTCATTGGCCGGGATCATACAGGAGGATCAGGCAGGGTTTGTCCCTGGTAGATATGCATCGATGAATCTGATTAGGGCTTTAGCGGCGATTCACACTTATAAAAACACGGGGGGAAAGGAAGCCATAGCAGGTTTAGACATGGAAAAAGCTTTTGACAGCATATCATGGCAGTATTTGTTCTGGGTAATGGAAAAATACGGGATAGGAGGAAGGTTTCTTGCATGGGTTAAAGCACTGTACACCAGACCAAGGGCCCGGCTGATAATAAACGACTCCTTGACGGACAGTTTTGACTTGCGGAGAGGAACGAGGCAGGGGTGCCCGTTGTCGCCACTCTTGTTCCTCTTAGCAATCGAGCCCTTGGCGATAAAAATACGGCAGAGTGATAAGATCCGGGGTCTGTGGGTGGGGGGGAGAGAGATCCGCATCAATTTATTTGCGGACGACATCTTACTCTATATACAGGATGTCTCTACCCATTTAGCACAGGCACTCCTCCTAGTTCAGGATTTTGGGGGACTATCGGGCCTGAGAGTAAATTGTGATAAATCTGAATTATTGCTCTTGTCAGACAATAAGAATAGTCTTGCGGTTGAGAGTTTCCCTATCCCGCCAGTGAAACAGGCCATGCGATATTTAGGTATTTACCTGAGTACAAATAACATAGTGATGTACAAGAGAAATATCTTAGATCATATAGACAAGATAAAACAAACATGCACGAGGTGGAAGGACCTCCCGTTGTCATTATGCGGGAGGATAGCTTTGGTCAAGATGGTACTACTGCCAAAGCTGCTGTACCCACTCCAAGCAATGCCTATATGGATTAAAAGACAAGATGAGGAGGCCTTTAGGTCCACTATCCGAGCCTTTATATGGAGACAAAAAAGGGCAAGAATAGCACATTCCACACTAATACGTAATAAGGAGAAAGGTGGCCTTAAATTACCGGATATCCGCCTATATAATGTGGCAGCGCTAATGCGCCTGGTTTGGGAAGGTATCAGTGGAGAGGCAAAATTTCTACCAGACCATTGGTGGGAGGGCTGGTGTTCCCCATACACATTTATAAACCTACTGCACTCGCCTCCGGGGTTGGGCACACCCACAAATAGGCAATATAGTTTTCTCACACCGCTACGCCTCGCGTGGAAATGGTGGAGAAACAGACAGAATAGACGCCCGAAGGCATCGCCTTTTCTGAGAATGGTGGGATTGGTAGACTTCCCGGCAGGAATGGGGCCTTCAATCTTTAAGAGATGGGAGGAGAATGGATGTAGGACATGGGGAGACTTAGTATCTTTAGAGGGAGATGGATTTCTAACGTTCGAGCAGGTGAAGGAGAAGTGGGGAGTTCCTAATAATCATATGCTACAATATATGCAAGCTCGTCATTATTGGCGGGAGATATGGGGGAAGTATGGAGTCACATGGACATATGGTAGCATGGATAAGATGCTGTTGAGTATGTCGCTGGCTGGAAACAAACTGTCAAACTGGTATAAGATAGTGAAAATGCCCATACAAGAGACGGGAGAGGAGGGGGTTGTCTCCAAATGGAATGGGGAATTAGGAACGCAGTATACCCAGCCTCACTTTGACACATTATTTGTGACACTAGCTGAAATGGTGAAATCTGCTGATTGGCAGGAAACTCAATTTAAACTGCTTCACAGGGCATATATCACTAGAGAGAGGGGGATAAAAATGAAACTGTGGGATTCTGACAAGTGCTCTAAATGTCAAGTAGGAGTGGGTACTTTTATCCACACATTTCTAGAATGCCCTAAACTGACCCTGTGGAATGAGATTTTTAGGATACATAGCAAGGTGCTCCAGACAAAGGTAGAATGGTCTTACCAGGCTTTGTTGTTGGGGGACCAGGCAGAACTTATTGAACAAGGATTCTCCCAACCACAACGGAGATTTTTGTATATGACAACGTTAGCAGCAAAAAAGGTCATTTTGCAATTTTGGACAAGTGTGGAACCGGTGCCATATAATTCATGGCTGAATAAGGCCAAGGAATTGGCTAGGTATGAGAACTCCTTGTATAAGCAGTCCCCAAATACAGAATATAGACAATATGCACAGTTGTGGCAGAAGCTTGAAGAAGTAGTTCAGTAATTCTTACCCTTAAAAAACTATTGTTCACATGAAGAAGGGGGGGAGGGGAGACTAGGTGGGAGGATAATGGGGAGGGTGGGATTAGGGACGGCAGATGTAAAAGTTTTTCTTTGTATCCCTCCTGATGGATCTAGGTCTTGGAGGGAATGGAAAGAGGGAGGTAGGGTATGTAGGGGGGGGGAGATATAAAGGGAAAATGTCAATGTGGTCATGTACGACAGAAGACGTGTATATCGTATATAATAGCACAGAGTGAATATGTTACCAACAGTAATTACTTGTTACCAATAGTATTGAAGTTTATATGTTAGAGCATAAAATGGACACATGTACGACTGCATTGATGCCAATAAAGATAATTTACAAAAAAAAATATTGAATACCATCTTCCTCAGTGTAGTCCAAAGCAAAGAATTAATCTCTTCGCTATGGCCTTGTCTTCCCTGAGTGCCCCTTTTACCCCTTGGTCATCTAGCAGTCCAATTAATTCTTTTACCGGCTTGTTGCTTCTAATATACCTAAAATGTTTTTACTATGTGTTTTGCCTCCAACGTAATCTTCTTTTCAAATTTTCTCTATGTCTTCCTTATCAGCGCTTTGCATTTGACTTGCCATTCCTTATGCTGTTTCCTATTGTTTTCATTCAGATCATTCTTCCGTATTCTAAAGGATTTTCTTTACTACTACTACTACTATTTAGCATTTCTATAGCGCTACAAGGCGTACGCAGCGCTGCACAAACATAGAAGAAAGACAGTCCCTGCTCAAAGAGCTTACAATCTAATAGACAAAAAATAAAGTAAGCAAATCAAATCAAATCAAATCAATTAATGTGTACAGGAAGGAGAAGAGGAGGGTAGGTGGAGGCGAGTGGTTACGAGTCAAAAGCAATGTTAAAGAGGTGGGCTTTCAGTCTAGATTTAAAGGTGGCCAAGGATGGGGCAAGACGTAGGGGCTCAGGAAATTTATTCCAGGCGTAGGGTGCAGTGAGACAGAAGGCGCGAAGTCTGGAGTTGGCAGTAGTGGAGAAGGGAACAGATAAGAAGGATTTATCCATGGAGCGGAGTGCACGGGAAGGGATGTAGGGAAGGACGAGTATGGAGAGATACTGGGGAGCAGCAGAGTGAGTACATTTATAGGTTAGTAGAAGAAGTTTGAACAGGATGCGAAAACGGATAGGAAGCCAGTGAAGCGACTTGAGGAGAGGGATAGTATGAGTAAAGCGACCCTGGCGGAAGACGAGACGGGCAGCAGAGTTTTGAACCGATTGGAGAGGGGAGAGGTGACTAAGTGGGAGGCCAGCAAGAAGCAGATTGCAGTAGTCTAAATGAGAGGTGACAAGGGTGTGGATGAGGGTTTTGGTAGAGTGCTCGGAAAGAAAGGGCCAAATTTTACGGATGTTGTAAAGAAAGAAACGACAAATCTTGGCGATCTGCTGGATATGAGCAGAGAAGGAGAGAGAAGAGTCAAAGATGACCCCAAGGTTTCGAGCTGAGGAGACAGGGAGAATGAGAGAGCCATCAACAGAAATAGAAAACGGGGGGAGTGGGGAGGTGGGTTTGGGGGGAAAATGAGAAGCTCGGTTTTGGTCATGTTTAATTTCAGGTGGCGTTGAGACATCCAGACAGCAATGTCAGACAAGCACGCTGAAACTTTGGTTTGGATGCAAGGTGAGATAGGGGTAGAAAGGTAGATTTGGGAGTCATCAGCATAGAGATGGTAGGAAAAGCCATGGAATGAGATTAATGAACCAAGGGAAGAAGTGTAGATAGAAAAGAGGAGGGGACCGAGAACAGAACCCTGAGGTACGCCGACAGGCAGAGGGATAGAAGTAGAAGAGGATCCACCAGAGTGAACACTAAAGGTGTGGAGGGAGAGGTAGGAAGAGAACCAGGAAAGAACAGAGCCCTGGAATCCAAGTGAGGACAGGGTATCGAGAAGTATGCTGTGATCGACAGTGTCAAAAGCAGCAGAAAGATCAAGAAGAATGAGGATGGAATATTGACCTCTGGATTTAGCCAGTAATAGGTCTTTGGAGACTTTAGTATGCGCAGTTTCAGTTGAGCTCTAATAGCTTCCTTCACCTCACACTGGAATTGTGAATGTGTTTGTATGGTGAGATTTATGGGAAAATGACCTAGCTCTGCTCTACATCTATTGTTGGGGGAGGGCCAGGGGGTTTCGTAGATACATAATTTATTTGGCTTTAATACCATATGGGGGAAGCATACTTGTGTTGGGGAACTGTGGCTCAATGGGAGCTGGAGAGTGCAATCTCCTGTACTTTCCCTAGCCCTGAAAGTGGCCTGCAGACACTGAAACCTGCACTGCAAACTTGCTGCAGTTGCTGGGGGTGGAATAGGGGTTGAGCATAGGATAGGGCAAGGGTGGGGCAGGGTGCGTCAGGTGATGGGTCTTTCTCTTTCAAAAAGTTAGCAACCCTAATGCCCATCCATCCTATCTTCTTCCTTCTGGCTACAGCACTGCACAAGTGTCCTTATCAAACCTAAACTTGCACATGTACTGTTCCTCTGTCACATCCATGAGCTACGTTTGTAGCCTGTATATCCTGTACACAGAGGCCCTCCTCCTTCTCTGTTGCCTCTTTCTTATGCAAGCAAGGGCCCCAGGAGTAATACCATGCTTCTACTCTTGCATAAATTCACCACCATTAGCACCCAGTACACAATACTGTGCAGAACTGTGATCTCCCCCCCCCCCCCCCCCCCCCCACACACACACACAAACACAGTTAAACAGAAACAACCAGATACAGAGACACGCAGCCATTGGCATGCCCATTTATGGAACACATCTTGTGTGTATGGTTTTAGTTGGAGACACTCAAATGCATGCACGTGTGCACATGTGGAATTACACACTACACACACTGGCAGTTGAACAGAGATAGGGTGAAGGGCTTGAGAGGGAGCTGAGGTAAGGGGAGGAGGACAGATGTTTAGAGGGTTGGAGAAGGTGTTTGGTAGAAAGGGGAAGTATGGAGAAGAATGGGTGCTAATGGGGCTGTACAGGGTTAGGTCAGGGCATAGAGGTAGCTGTAGGAGGATGAGTGAGGCCTGACCACACACTGAGAAGCCAACAAGCCACACAATGCACCAGATACTCATCAGGTCAAAAAAAACATCTCCTCTGCCATTTAGTCATTATAGTAATAGGTGTACATTTAAGTATGTCTTTTTTGTGCCATCAGCTTGCCCATTTATGGAATGCATCCTGCACAAGTAGTTTCTGGTCCCACTCAGCTAATAACTATTCTTTGCCCCAAACACTCCCCCTTTTGGGACACGTTTATATGACATGCTGCACGTGTCTGTTTTGCCTGTATAGAATTCTGCTGAGCAAATTCTTGGTTTATGGACAGCTAAATGTTGATTTTGGGTGCACTGTTAGTGCCTAACATTTATAGAATTGCCACCAAATGATTTGGTGGTGTTTAGGAAGCTTTATACTTTTTGTTCTACTTCTTTCAAAACATAATATTATGAGCCTGTAAAATTCAGCGCTATGTAGAATCTACTGTGTCAAATTTTCCTGCTTAACAAATGGCTTGACTAAAAAAAAGGGACATGATTCATCCAAACAAAGCATTTTTTGTTCCAAGAATAGCAATGTAACTGTTGAAAATTTCTCTCCCATACTATAAGCCATATGTAAGGATCAACAAAATTAGTGTTTGGGTTTTTTTTGTCTAAATATTCACAGAATCACCAAGGCTAACGCTGTCTACATTGAAATGCTCCCTAATGCTGAGGAGTACCATTGTGCATCCTTAGAAAAACAGCATAACCTTATCCTCCCTTTTTGCTTTTAAGCCAAAGTGGAGTGGAGGAGTGGCCTAGTGGTTAGAGCACTGGTCTTGCAATCCCAAGGTGGCCATTTCAAATCCCATTGCTGCTCCTTGTGATCTTGAGCAAGTCCCTTAACCCTCCATTACCTCAGGTACAAACTTAGTTTAGATATTTCTCTGTCCCAGGAGGGCTTGAATGTAACTCACTTTGAGCTACTATGGAAAAAGGTGTGAGCAAATAACTAAAAACCTTCCTTTTACAGATAACTTGCTAAGGATTGTGAGATAAACAACAGCCATAAGCTAAAGCCTAATATATAAGTACATAAGTATTGCCATACTGGGAAAGACCAAAGGTCCATCAAGCCCAGCATCCTGTTTCCAACAGTGGCCAATCCAGGTCACAAATACCTGGCAAGATCCCAAAAATGTACAAAACACTTTACACTGCTTATCCCAGAAATAGTGGATTTTCCCCAAGTCCATTTAATAACGGTCTATGGACTTTTCCTTTAGGAAGCCATCCAAACTTTTTTAAACTCTGCTAAGCTAACTGCCTTTACCACATTCTCTGGCAATGAATTCCAGAGTTTAATTACACGTTGAGTGAAGAAAAATTTTCTCTGATTCGTTTTAAATTTACTACATTGTAGCTTCATCGCATGCCCCCTAGTCCTAGTATTTTTGGAAAGCGTGAACAGACGCTTCACATCTACCCGTTCAACTCGACTCATTATTTTATAGACCTCTATCATATCTCCCCTCAGGCGCCTTTTCTCCAAGCTGAAGAGCCTAGCCGCTTTAGCCTTTCCTCATAGGGAAGTGGTCCCATCCCCTTTATCATTTTCGTCGCCCTTCTAATTTTCTAATTCCACTATATCTTTTTTGAGATGTGGTGACCAGAATTGAACACAATATTCAAGGTGTGGTCGCACCATGGAGCGATACAAAGGCATTATAACATCCTCATTTTTGTTTTCCATTCCTTTCCTAATAATACCTAACATTCTATTTGCTTTCTTAGCCGCAGCAGCACACTGAGCAGAAGGTTTCAACGTATCATCAACAACGACACCGAGATCCAGTTGTGTGCTGGTAAATGTTTAACAACAGGCTCTCTCCCCGGTCCCCCTCTGCGCCCCCCCCCCCAAATTGCAGAACTGGCTATAGCCGGGGAGAGAGACCTGAGGGGGGCAATGCATTACTCCAGGGAAAAAAAATTAAATGATCCCAGGTTCCAATCTAATTCATGTTTAATGTGCGATAAAATGCCATAAATAAGTAAATAAATATAAACTTTTAATGTTGAGCACCTGATTCTCAAAGTGAACATATTCCAAACACTATAATGAAAATAAAATGATTTTTTTCTACCATTGTTGTCTGGTGACTTTGTTTTTCTGATCATGCTGGCCCAGTATCTGATTCTGCTGCTATCTGTCTTCTTAACTCCATTTCCAGGGCTTCCTTTCCATTTATTTCTTTCCTTTCCTCCTTTCTTCTTCATTTCTGGTCTCTGCAGACTTGACTGTCCAGTAGATCCAGCTTCTGCCTATTTCCTTCATCCATGTGCAGTTTTTCTCCTCTCTTCCTTTTCCCTCATCTCATCTCCTTCCTCACTCTCCCCTCCCCTCCATCCATGTGCAGCATTTCTTCTCTCTCCCCTCCCCTCCCCTCCATCCACCCACCCATGTCCAGCAACCCTCCTCTCTCCCCTGCCCCCCTCCTCCAGCCACCTATGCCCAGCGACTCCCTTCTCTCCCCTGCCCCCCCTCCTCCTCCTCCAGCCACCCATGCCTAGAGACTTCCTTCTCTCCCCTGCCCCTCTCCCCCTCCTCCTCCTCCTCCTCCAGCCACCCATGCTCAGCGACTCCTTTCTCTCCCCTGCCCCCTCCTCCTCCAGCCACCCATGCCCAGCAACTCCCTTCTCTCCCCTGCCCCCTCCTCCTCCTCTAGCCACCCATGCCCAGCAACTCCCTTCTCTCCCCTGCCCCCTCCTCCTCCAGCCACTCATGTCCAGCGACTCCCTTCTCTCCCCTGCCCCCCTCCAGCACCCATGTCCAGCAACTCCCTTCTCTCCCCTGCCCCCCCTCCAGCCACCCATGTCCAATGACTCCCTTCTCTCCCCTGCCATCCCCTCCAGCCACCAAGGTTCTTCGGGGCAGGCAAGGGCAGAATTCGCTGGACAAGGGAGGTGAGGGACTGGACCCTGTAGGAGGGAGGGAGGGAGGAAGGAAGGAAGGAAGGAAGGAAGGAAGGAAGGAAGGAGAGCCGGCTCACCCTCAGGAACAACCAGCTTGCAAGTCGGTAAAAAATTTAACAACCGGCTCTTGTGAGCCAGCTCCAGCATACCACTGCCTAGATCCCTTTCTTGGTCCGTGACTCCTAACATAGAACCTTACATGACATAGCTATAATTAGGGTTCCTCTTTCCCACATGCATCACTTTGCACTTGCTCACATTAAACGTCATCTGCCATTTAGACGCCCAGTCTCCCAGTCTCGTAAGGTCCTCTTGTAATTTTTCACAATCCTCCCACGATTTAGCGACTTTGAATAACTTTGTGTCATCAGCAAATTTAATTACCTCACTAGTTACTCCCATCTCTAGGTCATTTATAAATATGCTAAAAAGCAGCGGTCCCAGCACAGAGCTCTGGGGAACCCCACTAACTACCCTTCTCCATTGAGAATACTGTCCATTTAACCCTACTCTCTGTTTTCTATCTTTTAACCAGTTTTTAATCCACAATAGAACACTACCTCCTATCCCATGACTCTCCAATTTCCTCTGGAGTCTTTCATGAGGTACTTTGTCAAGCGCCTTCTGAAAATCCAGATACACAGTATCAACTGGCTCCCCTTTATCCACATGTTTGTTCAGCCCTTCAAAGAAATGTAGTAGATTGGTGAGACAAGATTTCCCTTCACTAAATCCATGTTTTTTAATATGCTCTGTAATTTTGTACTTATTTATTTATTTATTGCATTTGTATCCCACATTTTCCCACCTCTTTGCGGGTTCAGTGTGGCTTACAATACATTGTATTGATGGAAGTACAATTTGTTACAACTCTATTATGGTTACATTGTGAGGAGTAAAGTGAAAACAAAGTCTATGTATCGCAAGGGGAATAGGACAATGGAACAGAACAATGAAATAGTGGCAGAACAATGGATACTGATAGGATTACAGAACAATAGCTAGAGAACGTTTGGTTGTTACATTTTTACCTGTAGATTAAGGTTTGAGTGTGTTAGAATTTCGGGTGATAAGAGTATAAATGAATATGTATTGATGCAGTATTAACAGTATGCGTGGACTTCATGTGTTTTAATCCTTTCAATAGATTTCTTCAAAGAGATAAGTCTTCAACGATTTGCGGAAGTCGGTCAGCTCGTAAGTCATCTTCAGGTTGCGTGGTAGTTTATTCCAGAATTGTGTGCTCATATAAGAGAAGGTTGATGCGTGTAGCACTTTGTATTTTATGCCTTTGCAATTTGGGAAGTGGAGGTTAAGGAAAGTTCGGGATGATCTTTTAGCGTTTCTGGGTGGTAAGTCTATTAAGTCAGACATGTAGGCTGGGGCTTCACCGTGAATAATTTTATGAACTAGTGTGCATACTTTAAAAGTAATTTGTTCCTTGAGTGGGAGCCAGTGTAGCATCTTTCGTAAGGGTTTCGCACTTTCGTATTTTGGTTTCCCGAAAATGAGTCTGGCAGCTGTGTTCTGGGCTGTTTGAAGTTTCCTCAGTATTTGCTCTTTACAACCTGCATACAGTGAGTTGCAGTAATCCAGATGGCTGAGTACAAGTGACTGCACTAGGCTGCGGAAGACGGATCTTGGGAAGAATGGTCTTATTCTTTTCAGTTTCCATATGCTGTAGAACATCTTTTTGGTTGTGTTGTTTGCGTGAGTTTCGAGTGTTAGGTGGCGGTCAACAGTAACTCCAAGGATTTTTAGAGTATCTGAAATAGGAAGATTTAGTTTTGGTGTGTTTATAGTGGTGAATTCATTCGTGTTGTATTGGGAGGTGAGTATCAGGCATTGAGTTTTTTCTGCATTCAGTTTCAGTCAAAATGTATCTGCCCAGGTGTTCATGATGTGTAAGCTTTGGTTGATTTCGTTGAAGATTTCTTTAATGTCTTGTTTGAAAGGGATATATATTGTTACATCGTCGGCGTATATATATGGGTTGAGGTTATGGCTTGATAAAAGTTTTGCCAAGGGAATCATCATTAGGTTGAAAATGGTTGGTGATAGGGGTGATCCTTGCGGTACTCCACATTCTGGTGTCCATGCTGCAGACGTAGTTGAATTTGATGTAACCTGGTAGGAGCGCAGGGTTAGGAACCCCTTGAACCAGTTTAGGACATTGCCTCCAATGCCAAAGTATTCAAGTATATGTAGTAGGATTCCGTGGTCAACCATATCAAAGGCACTTGACATGTCGAATTGTAGGAGGAGTATATTGTTGCCGGTTGCAATCATTTGTTTAAATTTAGTCATTAATGTAATTAGTACTGTTTCGGTGCTGTGATTCGATCGGAATCCTGATTGGGCATCATGCAGTATTGAGAACTTGTCTAGGTAGTTTGTAAGTTGTTTTGTTACCATCCCTTCGGTTATTTTGGTTATAAATGGTATGGATGCTACTGGTCTGTAATTGGTTATTTCACTTGCATTTTTCTTTGCGTCTTTGGGTATTGGGGTAAGTAAAATTTTTCCTTTTTCTTTTGGGAAAAGTCCGTTTTGGAGTTTACATAGTTCGTTAGGTCTGTTATGAATTGTTGAGGGGCTGATTTCATGAGGTTGTTTGGGCATATGTCTAGTTTGCAGTAGGATTTGGCGAATCTTTTGAGTGTTTCAGAGATGTGGTCTTCTGATAGTAGTTCGAATTCGGTCCAGGTTCTGTCTGCTGGGTATATCCCGTCTCCTGGATCTAGACAGTCGAGGAGTGTGGCGTATTCAGTGGGGCTGGTGGGTATTTTAAGTCGTAGTTGTATAATTTTCTCTTTGAAGTATTCCGCGAGGTCGTCAACACTTGTTATGTCTTTGCTGTTGTTTGTAATTGGTGTGGTGTCTAGCAATTTGTTCACAAGGTAAAAGAGTTTGTGTGTTTCTTTGTAGTTTGGTCCAATTATCGTTTTGTAATGTAGTCTTTAAGTCTGTTTTATAGTGTATTTGTATTTCCTCCGAAGTAGTTTCCAGGCATTTAGTGTTTGTTCATCCTTCTTTTTGTTCCATGCGCGTTCTAGTTTCCTGACTTGTGTTTTGAGTTCTTTCAGTTCTTCGGTAAACCATGGATTCGATTTTTTCCTATGTGATGTTCTGGTTTGGATAGGGGCGATCTTGTCTAATGTTATTTTACATATATCGTCCCATTCTTGGAGGAATTGGATGGTGTCTACATTTTTTGACCATTCATTTTGGTATATCTGCTGCCAGAATGTTGTGGGGTCAATTTTTCCTCTCGTGGTGTATGTTGTTCGCTCATGTTTGTTGACTGCGCTTCTGTGCGTTTTTCGCCAGTGAAGGGAGACGTGCTTTATAGTGGTCTGACCGTAGTTTGGGTGTCCATCTTGTGTCTGTGAGTATGATGGTTGGGTCTGGGTCAAATTTGTGTGTAATGATGTCTAGTGTGTGTCCTTTTTTGTGTGTTGGTTGAGTGTTAGGTGCGTGTAGATCCCAAAGTTTTAAGAATTCTTTGCATTCTCGTGTGCTTGTTAAGGTGTCGTCTTCAAGGTGAAGGTTAATATCCCCTATTATGAGGAAGTTTGAGGCCGAGACACATGTGTTTGAGATGAAGTCCATAAGTTGTGTTTGGGCGTCTTGCCACTTTCCTGGTGGTCTGTAGACTAGAATAGCGTTAAGGTGTCCTAATAGGTTTGGGTGATTAATTCTTATCGAAGCAATTTCAAGTTGTGTTAAGATGGATTCCCCAGTGGTTGTGATGGTGAACTCGGATTTGTATATGATAGTCTCTACCATTTTGCCCGGCACCTACATCAGACTCACCGGTCTATAATTTCCCGGATCTCCTCTGGAACCTTTTTTAAAAATCGGCATAACATTGGCCACCCTCCAATCTTCTGGTACCACACTCAATTTTAAGGATAAATTACATATTTCTAACAATAGCTCCGCAAGCTCATTTTTCAGTTCTATCAGTACTCTCGGATGAATACCATCCAGTCCAGGAGATTTGCTACTCTTCATTTTGTAGAACTGCCCCATTACATCCTCCAGGTTTACAGAGAATTCATTAAGTTTCTCTGACTCGTCCACTTCGAATACCATTTCCGGCACCGGTATCCCACCCAAATCTTCCTCAGTGAAGACCGAAGCAATGAATTCATTTAATCTCTCCACTACGGCTTTGTCTTCCCTGATCGCCCCTTTTACTCCTCGGTCATCTAGCAGCTCAACTGATTCTTTTGCCGGCTTCCTGCTTTTAATATACCTAAAAAAAATTTACTATGTGTTTTTGCCTCCAACGCAATCTTTTTTTCGAAGTCCCTCTTAGCTTTCCTTATCAGCGCTTTGCATTTGACTTGACATTCCTTATGCCGTTTCTTATTATTTTCAGTCGGTTCCTTCTTCCATTTTCTGAAGTATTTTCTTTTAGCTCTAATAGCTTCCTTCACCTCACTATTTAACCACGCCGGCTGTCGTTTGGTCTTCCATCCTCCTTTTTTAATACACAGAATATATTTGGCCTGGGCTTCTAGGATGGTGTTTTTGAACAGCATCCACGTCTGATGTAAGTTTTTTGACCCTCGCAGTCGCTCCTCTAAGTTTTCTTTTCACCGTTCTTCTCATTTTATCATAGTCTCCTTTTTTAAAGTTAAACGCTAACATATTTGATTTCCTATGTATACTTACTTCAAAGCTAATATAAAATCCGATCATATTATGATCACTGTTATCAAGCGGCCTGTAGGTGTATATAAATAATACTTAGGATAACAGTTACCCACAGATTACTTGTCCCAAGGTTCCTAGCTCAGCCTAGGGGAATATTATACAAGAACCTTGGCTCTGTCACCTTGCCAGATGTTCTGTGAGAGAAGTGAAAACAAGCCACAGATGAAATATATATATTTTATTAGGTAATAAGAAAAATAGAAACACTCTGCATTAGCTTATATGCAATAGAAATATCTCTTACTGATAAGAGCACTACCAAAATATATTGTCTAAACTATAATCTGATTATCCTGAGACTAAGTACAGTAATGATTAGAACAGTACAAATGATATCCTAATAATCCTTATGAAAACTTATCACATCTTACGCAAAATACAAATTAGCAGCTTATTCTCTAACCACGAGTTGACAAAAACCAATCCTAACCTAGATAAGAACCAACCACTAACCCCAGACTAGGAAGTAAATCACTGTGATCTTACCGCTGTCCTTATGAAGGCTCCCGATGAGACTGGAGCAGAATCTCCCCATACGCTGTCTCAGCTGTCTGTGTCTTAGATGTAGTGCAGGTATCTCAGAGCCAATATCTCTGCCCCACGTATTTGCACCAGTTATGCAGGTCACAAGGTTGTACTAAACACAGTCTCTGGCTCACCCCGAGCCTTGCTGGATTTCTCAGGTCCTCTTACCAGTTACCCCTTCTCCGAGGGTCTCCGACTTACTAACTTCTTCTTGGTCCCGCTTTCCTCGTACCTCTCGGTCAGGTGACAGCCCGGACCAATCATGATCTCGTCCAGTTCAGTACATGGGCAAGAAGAATTCTTTGTTTTGTGACCTTGGAAATGGTAACTTCTGGTGCCATGGGTCTGACTCCCTTCTCAGCTTCTCAGGGTGTTGGAAGGGGGTGGTTGGGACACAGAATGTCCTTGGCTTCAGTGAATCTGCCAGTGTTTTTCCACAAGCTGAAACTGGATCTTGCTGACACAGTAAGGTTCAGGTCAGAGGTTGTAGCATCCATCTTGTTTGTAACAGGATGCACTAGGCTTGTATGAACCAAAGCCATCACAGGTAAGATCACAGGGAAATACCCCTACAGGCCCCAGCACCATTACCTCCCGCACCAGATCATGCGCTCCACTAAGGACTAGGTCTAGAATTTTTCCTTCTCTCATCAGTTCCTGTAGCAGCTGCTTCAGAAAGCTGCCCTTGATTTCATCAAGGAATTTTACCTCCCTAGCATGTCCCGATGTTACATTTACCCAGTCAATATCGGGGTAATTGAAATCACCCATTATCATTGTGTTGCCCAGTTTGTTTCCGTCCCTAATTTCCTTTAACATTTCTGCATCCATCTGTTCATCCTGGCCAGGCGGACGGTAGTACACTCCTATCATTAACCTTTTCCCCTTTACACATGGAACTTCAATCCACAGTGATTCCAAGAAGTGTTTTGTTTCCTGCAGAATTTTCAATCTATTTGATTCAAGGCTCTCGTTAATATACAATGCTACCCCTCCACCAATTCGATCTACCCTATCACTACGATATAATTTGTACCCCGGTATGACAGTGTCCCACTGGTTAGCCTCCTTCCACCAGGTCTCAGAGATGCCTATTATATCTAATTTTTCATTTAGTGCAATATATTCTAACTCTCCCATCTTATTTCTTAGGCTCCTGGCATTCGCATATAGACATTTCAAACTGTGTTTGTTGCTCCTATTTACATCATGCTTAGTAATTGACAGTACTAATTTGCAATCTTTTGTCTGATTTTTATTTTTATTTAAGGGCACCTGATCTACTACGGTCTCTTGTGCAAACTCACTATCAGGATACCCTATCTTCCGTTTTGGTGGTATCTTTTGAAAGATACCTTATCCCGAACCATGCGCTTTTGAGTGACTGTCGGCCTTCCCCCCCCCCCCCCCCCCCCCCCCATTTCTAGTTTAAAAGCTGCTCTATCTCCTTTTTAAATGCCGATGCCAGCAGCCTGGTTCCACCCTGGTTAAGAGGTTGGAGCCCATCCTTTCGGAATAGGCTCCCCCTTCCCCAGAATGTTGCCCAGTTCCTAACAAATCTAAAACCCTCCTCCTTGCACTATCGTCTCATCCACGCATTGAGACTCCTGAGCTCTGCCTGTCTCTTGGGCCCTGCGCGTGGAACAGGTAGCATTTCAGAATATGCTACCCTAGAGGATCTGGATTTGAGCTTTCTACCTAAGTCTAAATTTGGCTTCCAGAACCTCTCTCCCACATTCTCCTATGTCATTGGTACCCACATGTACCAAGACAGCTGACTCCTCCCCAGCACTATCTAAAATCCTATCTAGGTGACGCGTGAGGTCCGCCACCTTCGCACCAGGCATGCAAGTCACCAGGCAATCATCACGTCCACCAGCCACCCAGCTATCTATATGCCTAATGATCGAATCACCAACTACAACAGCTGTCCTAACCTTTCCCTCCCGGGCAGCACTTGGAGACATATCCTCGGTGCAAGAGGATAGTACATCCCCTGGTGGGCAGGTCCTGGCTACAGGAGTACTTCCTACTTCACCAGGGTGATGCTCTCCTTCGAGGAGACCTCCCTCCTCCAAGGTAGCACAAGGGCTAACAGACTGGAGGTGGGACTTCTCTACAACATCCCTGTAGGTCTCCTCTATGTACCTATCTGTCTCCCTCAGCTCCACCAAGTCTGCTACTCTAACCTCAAGAGAACGGACACGTTCCCTGAGAGCTAGGAGCTCTTTGCATCGGGCACACACATATGACATCTCATCAACTGGGAGATAATCATACATGTGACATTCAATGCAATAGACTGGATAGCACCCCTCTTGCTGCTGGACTGCTGACTCCATCTTAGTGTTTTTAAGTTTTTCAATAATTTAAAACTTGCTACAGTATTAAGGATATTAGCCTAATATAAAAGTGTCTTTTAGTTTATGTGGAGGGGCATAATCGAACGGAAATGCCTATCTCCATGGGCGTTTATCTCCGAGAACGGGTCCGTGAAGGGGCGAGCCGAACAGTATTTTAGAAAAAATGGACGTTTTTGAGCTGGGCGTTTGTTTTTTTTAGCGATAATGGAAACTAAAAACGCCCAGCTCAAAAACGTCCTAATCCAAGCCATTTGGTCGTGGAAGGGGCCAGGATTCGTAGTACACTCGCCCCCGATATGCCAGGACACCAACTGGGCACCCTAGGTCAGTGCAGTGGACTTCAGAAAAAGCTCCCACATGCATAGCTCCCTTACCACGGGTGCTGAGCCCCCAACCCCCAAAACCCACTACCCACAAATGTACAACACTACCATATAGCTCTTAGGGGTGAAGGGGGCACCTACATGTGGGTACAGTGGGTTTTGGAGGCCTCCCATTTACCAGCACAAGTGTTACAGGTGGGGGGGGGGATGGGCCTGGGTCCACCTGGGTGAAGTGCACTGCAGTACCCACTAAAAGTGCTCCAGGGACCTGCATACACGCAGGCCTCTAGGACTTGTTACTGCTGTATAACATTGGCACACCAGTTAACACCTGAAGACTAATCTCTCCGAAAACGTCCTTTATTGGAATAACCGCATTTACTCACAGTTAACTGCAGATCAGAGGTTGTGCCCCACTGGCAACGAGTCTCCCTGGTACTGAGATGAGCAGTAGGTCAGAGCTGGCAGAATGCTGTACAATGCCCTCTTTCAGCCACATTCAAGGTAAGAACTAAGTTCTGTAACATGGCTAACACAGGAAAGGGAACTAAAACTGGCTTACAAAAATGGCCACTACCACATGGACTACAACAGGAAACACAACAGGGCACACTCTGACCCAGTAGGCAGGGGGAAAAGCACCATGGGAGAAGAGCCTACCAACTACCAACATCGTGAGACTGTAACACAAGCTAATGACATCACGGAGCCCAATACCCTACACCCACCACAATGCAATGCTGATGTGACCCTGTACTGCACCCAAGAGCCACATCTGACCCAGGGAAAGGCTGTGACAGGATCGAACACATTCTGCTGTCATGGAGGTGGGTACGGCATTTGAGGCTGGCATACAGGCTGGAAAAAAAGTTTGTAAAGTGGGGTTTTTTTGGTGGGAGGGGGTTAGTGAGCACTGGGGGAGTCCGGAGAGGTCATCCCCGATTCCCTCCAGTGGTCATCTGGGCACTTGGGGCACTTTTTTGGGACTTGTTCGTGAAAAAAAAGGGTAAAAAAAAAGTGACCCAAAATCGCGGTATAAACGCTTTTTTTTTTTGATTATCAACTAAAGACGTCCATCTCTCCTCGGCTGATAAACACGTCCCAGTTCCGCCTCCACCACGCCACCGACATGCCCCCGTCAACTTTAGTCGTTTCCGCGACGGAGTGCAGTTGAAAACGCCCAAAATCGGCTTTCAATTATATCGATTTGGGCGCCTTTGCGAGATAAACGTCTATCTCCCGATTTAGGTCGCACTATAGGCGTTTTTCTCCCTTTCGAAAATAAGCTGGATAGTATATTGTATGATTTAGTTAGTGTTTCCTTCTTAGATGGTAATGAAATGTATTCAAAACTCTATAAGAGCACTCCTAGCTTGTTACCCTAATTACAATAACTGACTATAAATGAAGCATTGTCCTAGGGGTGGGCGGGAAGACTAAACTAGATCCTGCAGTGCCTGCTAGATTCTATCTGTTAATGCTGTGGTACAAAGTTTTTAAAACTAAGTGGAAAAGACTATGAAGATTAGTTGATAAAATTTGCTTTTTATATTTTTATTTTGCCTAACACTAACCTACAATTTCTCCTTTAAACCCCAATATTTAAGTTCCCAAAGCACAAAGCAAAATAGCGTTCACTTACCAGAGAAATGTTCTCTTCTCTTGGAACTTGTCAGAAAGAAAGCTCAGTGGGACCTTTCCTCTTTATATAGTTTTGAATCTAAGGGGCCTCTTTTAAGCAGGCTCTTCCCCAAAACACTTAATTAAGGTCACTGGATGAGCTACCTCTCCAGCAGCCAAGGAACAGAAAATAACTGCCGTTTAGAACAAGAGTTTTTGGCTGTTTAGTTTCTACCTCTAGAAAAGGTTTCAGTTTAAAACTATGAGAAAAGGGTTTGTACACTAGCAGGCTTATTTTCGAAAGAGATGGCCGGCCAAAAAGCGACATAAAAGGCACATGGTCAGCCCCGTAAAAGACAGCCGGCGAAATGCAATAATCAAAGCAATTGCAAGGCCGGCGTCACCGCACAGCCGACCATCTATGGCCTGATCCCCAGGAGGCATGTCGGGGGCGTGCCAGGGGCGTGCCAGGGGCGTGTTGGTGCAGTGTTACGAGATGGGCGGCTAAAACGTATAATGGATAGCGTAATGGTTTCGTATGGCCGGAAACATGGCCGGCATTAATTAGAGCTGAAATAAAAGCGAACAGAGTAAGAAGGAAGTTGTCTTTAGACCCATTAGCGTTGTTGGGAGAGAAAGCTGTATCGTTGTTTGAGAGTTTGTTGAGTACCTGTTACCTTTGTCTGTGTGCTGTAGTCGGAACGTTTTCACCCTCACCTGTCTCTTTTGTGTTTTACCTTTTCAGCTTTCCCTACCCCTTCTAGCCCTCAAACCCAGACACCACTACTCCTTCCTCTATCTCCCCCATTCCCTCCCCTATCCCTCGCCATTCACTGTCCCCAAGTTCATATTTCATTCCCTTACCTGTTTGTAGTCTCTTTTCGTCTTTTTGGCCTGTGTACTGCTGCACTGTGTTTGTGAAGACTGCTTGGAGAGTGAGTGGCTAGAGGGTGTGGCAGGAGTGCTTGCAGTGTGACTGCTGTGTGCGACTGCTTTGTTTGTCGGTGGTGGGAGAGTGAGTGTCAGCTTCTGTTTGTTGCTGCTGTGTTTCACCAAGTTGGTAGGGAGAGGTGAGCACTGATGGCACTGCATTGCACCTGTAGTGTGGGGAAATGGAGGCACTAAATGCACAGGTGGCTTACATGTTGGAGGAAGAGGGGAGGCACCGCAGGAAGTATGCATGCCCCAGAGTTTTCAGGCCCCATACCACTTTCCTAGACCTCACTGGCCTGCAATGTCTCACTAGGTACTGCTTTGATAGGGCTGCCATTCAGCACCTTTGTGACCAACTCCAACCCCTACAGGTCGGGACCTGTAGGAACAACCCCATCCCTGTGCACCTAAAGATCACTGCTTCTCTCTCTTTTCTGGCCACTGGGAGTTTCCAGTCTGTCTTAGCTGTCAACACGGGTCTCACCCAGGCTTCCATTTCTAACTGCCTCACCCAGTTCCTTGATGCTTTCCTTATCCATAACCTCTGAGTACATCACCTTCCCCACCACCCCCCAGGCCCTGCAGAATAACATAGCTGACTTCTACGCCATAGCTCGCTTCCCCTCGGTCATAGGCGCCATTGACTGCACACATGTCGCTCTCAGACCCCCACGGCGCGAGAGGCCACTTATAGGAACAGGAAAGCATTCCACTCACTCAATATGCAAGTTGTGTGTGATGCCCAGGGGGAGATTATAGACGTGTGTGCCCGATACCCATGTTCCATCCATGACGCCTATATATTGCAGCACTCCGGAATCTTCTGCAGGTTTGACAGAGGGGAGATCACCGGCGGATGGCTCATAGGTAAGTGCAGCATGGATCTGCCCAAACTATGCCTCCTCCAACAGGCAGCCCTCAGCACTGTCTCCCTTCACCTCACAACCCACTATTTCCCCGCCCCCCCCCCCCTCCACAAGGTACCCGCTCCAAACAATACTTAGCTTTCTCACCCTGCTTCTCTCCAAAGGTGACAGAGGCTACCCACAGCGGACTTGGCTCATGACCCCCATAGTGCACCCACAAAGAAGGTCGGAGGAGAATTACAACAATAGACATCGGACCATCCGTGGCATCATCGAGCGGACCTTTGGACTACTTAAGAACAGGTTCTGATGTCTGGACCATTCTGGAGGGGAGCTCCTGTACAGCCCCCAAAAGGTGGCAAAGATATTCATGGCCTGCTGCATGCTACATAATTTGGCAAAGCGCCGAAGACAGGCCCTCCCAGAAGAGCCAGAGCCACCAGAGCAACAGGCCACAGATGAAGAGGATGAGGAGCCCCCTCCACCTCCTGGCCACAGAGCAGAGCAGAGTGCATACCAGCTGGGGGTCAGAGCCAGACAACGACTCATCGAGACAAATTTTCTGTGAGAGTAAGTGCACATTTATTTATATCACACACAGTATTTACACACCAACACCACCCCCACCCCCACCATCATCACCCGCTCAGTGCATATTCCCCTCCCTCCAACCCTCACTCCCCAGCATGTCCCATCACTTTCCCCGCCCCTCCCCTCGCCCCATCCCCGTCCCCTCCTACCCCTCCCACCGTGTTCCTTTGCAGCTGATGCTGCATGGGAACTCTGTTGAGAGTCCTCCTCTGATGAGCTCCCACTCTCCTCCTCTGTGTCCACAAGGCAGCCTGCTGCCTCAGCTGCCCTGTGGAAGTCCGGCCCCTTTGTGCTCTGGGGCTTGCCCTGCAATCTGGGCACAGGACCCAGAAGGGAAGATAGTGTGGTGGCTGCTGGACCAGTGGCTGGGGAGGCTGAGGATCTCAACCTCCACTTCTTAGCAGGTGGTTCATGTGCCATGGTAGAAGTTGACGCCAGTTCTTGTTGCTGCATGTGGCCTGTATGAGGTGCTATCAGGTCAGGGTGTAGGCCCTTGATGGCGTGCTCCAGCCGTTGGAGCTGCTGAACCACATCACATTGGGCCTGGAGTGCTTCCCGGTGCACCTGGATCGTTTCTTGTTGGGCCTGGATCGCTTCCTGTTGGGCCTGGAGCGCTTGCCGTTGGAGCTCCAATTTCTGGCGCCAGTACTCTTCCATTTCCACATTGTGGCCCAGCAGTTGTGTGGCCAGACGCAGTAGCTGCCTCCTCTGGCTGGACAGCCTCAGCTGAGGAGGTGCCTCCCCTTCTGCATCTTCAGTTTCCTCTTCAGTGCCATCATCACCAAAGGCTACAAGTGGTGGAGGGAGAGCCTCTGCTGTGGGTGGTGGAGGGAGAGGCGGCGCTGCTGCTGCTGGGTCCTGTGGTTCCATCCCATGGTCCTGTGTGGTGTCTTGTGCAGGCCCACTAGTTTGTTGTTCTCTGTGCTGGGGCTGGTAGCCACTAGGGCCAGCCTCTTCTTCTGAGTGGCTGTCATCACCTGCATAGCAAAAGGGGAGGAAGTGTGTTGGTTAAAATAATCTGCTTTTGTTTTTCAGCATTCATATACGTAGCCCCACAGGCAAATACCTAGCAAAGAGATGGTGAGGAATGGGATTGGCAGGCAAGCCATCAGAAGAAGGTGGGTCACTGAGCGAAGAGAAGCGCTTTCACTGGGAGCGCTTTCACTGACGCTGCGTTGCCGAACTTCGGAAGTAAATTTAAAAGAAAAAAAAAAGGAAAGGGATCTTGGGGGGGAGAAGAGGGTGGGCAGTTGGGGCAGGGGAGAGAGAGACATGGATGGGATGGCAGGGCTCAGGGAGAGAGGGGAATTGCTGGATATGGGTGAATGGAGGGGGGCAGGGGAGAGAGGAACATGGATGGGAGGGCAGGGCAGGGCTCAGGGAGAGAGGGGAATTGCTGGAGATGGATGATTGGAGGGGGCAGGGGAGAGAGGGACATGGATGGGAGGGCAGGGCTCAAGGAGAGAGAGGAATTGCTGGATATGGGTGAATGGAGAGGGCAGGGGAGAGAGGAGCATGGATGGACATGGATGGGAGGACTGGGCCCAGGGAGAGAGGCGAAATTGCTGGACATAGAGGGGAGGGGAGGGAAGAGAGAGGAAGGAGATGAGGGAAAAGGAAAAGAGGAGAAAAACTGCACATGGATGGAGAAAATAGGCAGAAGCTGGATCCACTGGACAGTCAAGTCTGCGGAGGACCCAGCTTTTACTTACGGATGTAGGACAAGAAATGAAGAAGAAAGGCGGAAAGTAAAGAAATAAATGGAAAGGAAGCCCTGGAAGCGGAGTTAAGAGGACAGATAGCAGCAGAATCGGATACTGGGCCAGCATGATCAGAAAAACAAAGTCACCAGACAACAAAGGTAGAAAAGATCATTTTATTTTCATTATAGTGTTTGGAATATGTCCACTTTGAGAATCAGGTGCTCAACATTAAAAGTTTATATTTATTTACTTATTTATGGCATTTTATCCCACATTAAACATGAATTACGGTGTTTTGTGGCTGTACATGAGAATTGTGATATTATGATCCCTTGTTTCATATTGTTGGCGGTCTGCATTTTCCATATGGGTGGTATATTGGTGAGCCCGCAAATAGGTGGGAAAATGTGGGATACAAATGCAGGGAAAAGTAATAAGGCAAGTCCTGCAATAGGGAACATTAATTATCTATTGATTTACTCTAGATAGGTTGGCCACAGTTTTGAAAACAAAAATCCCTATAAAAATTCCCACAGGATAGGGGAGACAGGGTTTCAATTTCTTTTAATTAACTAGAGTACAGGTACGGCGACGACGCAGGCGGAGCAACGCGGAAGCAACATGTGCACCAACTACCACGAAAGACAAAAGTCACCATCATTCAAGAAAGTTCAACTCAAGCAGCTAAATACAAAAATCACCACCTACACCGTTTCAGAGACTTTAAACTTACACGTAAATACTTACCTGGAGGTTTATGCTGAGATTCAGTTACATTGCAAAGTGAAGGAAGTGGACATCTGTAAGAAAGCAATTGACACAAAGAATCCATTTTCTTGTTAAAATTTCATAGTTAAGTAAATTCTGAGTAACAGAGAAAGTAATTAGTTGTACTACTTATCTGATTTGTGGTGTTGAGAATTTCAGAGGAAAGTTTATTGATTGAAAGTTGATACATTTTCTGAAAAGTTAAAAAGAAACATCTTGTGCAATAAATTATTATAATTTAAAAGTTAGTGTGCAATATTGTCATCATTAAAATTTTGTAACATCTAGGGGAATTCGCTTAACATCTTGAATTGCACACTGTATAATATACAAAATACAGAATTTCCCCATCTTTCTTTGTACCTTCCCTAAGTGGTGAGTGTTTACCGTGGGACCCTACACCATGATTTTATTATTGTACCACCCTCTTTTAAAAACCTCACCCATAGGGGATCTACAATACTAAACTAGATCCTGCAGTGCCTGTTAGATTCTATTTGTTAATTCTGTGGTACAAAGTTTTTAAAACTAAGTGGAAGAGACTATGGAGATTAGTTGATAAAATTTGCTTTTTATATTTTTATTTTGCCTAACACTAACCTACAATTCACTACACTACATTACACTACTTAACATTTCTAGAGCGCTACTAGGGTTACGCAGCGCTGTACAAAATAAACAAAGAAGGACGGTCCCTGCTCAAATGAGCTTACAATCTAAAGAACGAAATGTCAAGTTGGGCAGTCTAGATTTCCTGGGTAGAGGTATAGAGGTTAGGTGCCGAAGGCGACATTGAAGAGGTGGGCTTTAAGCAGAGATTTGAAGATGGGGAGGGAGGGGGCCTGACGTATGGGCTCGGGGAGTTTGTTCCACGCGTGGGGTGAGGCGAGGCAGAAAGGGCGGAGCCTGGAGTTGGCGGTGGTGGAGAAGGGTACTGAAAGGAGGGATTTGTCTTGAGAGCGGAGGTTACGGGTAGGAACGTAAGGGGAGATGAGGGTTGAGAGGTAAGGAGGGGCTGCAGATCGAGTACATTTGTAGGTTAGTAGCAGAAGCTTGAATTGAATGCGGTACCTGATCGGAAGCCAATGAAGTGACTTGAGGAGAGGGGTGATATGAGTGTATCGGTTCAGGCAGAAGATAAGACATGCAGCAGAGTTCTGAACGGACTGAAGGTGGGATAGGTGGCTAAGTGGGAGACCAGTGAGGAGTAGGTTGCAGTAGTCAAGGCGAGAGGTAACGAGAGAGTGGATGAGAGTTTGGGTTGTGTGCTCAGAGAGGAAAGGGCGGATTTTGCTAATGTTATAGAGGAAGAAGCGACAGGTCTTGGCTATCTGCTGAATGTGCGCAGAGAAGGAGAGGGAGCCTCCTTTAAACCCCAATCTTTAAGTTCCCAAAGCACAAAGCAAAATAGCGTTCACTTACCAGAGAAATGTTCCCTTCTCTTCTCTCAGAACTTCTCTTGGAACTTCTCAGTTCTGCAGAAAACTGGCAAGATCAATGCCCAAAAATGTACAGGTAGTCATCATAAACAATGGCTATCATTGCAAAAGAGAAAGGCAATATTATGTTGACACCCATTCCAAAAAATGCAAAGTCCAGTAGAATTGATGTTAAAAACTATAAGTCGGTGGCCTCTATCCCTCTTATGGCCATGATCATGGAAGTATGTACTTTGGTTTATCAAATCATCTTCGGAACAGCACCCAGTTATATGAGTGAACTGATGGATTGAGAAATGCAAAAACAGGAGTGAGAAGCTTTCTGACTCTTCATTACCCAAGTTGTCAGAAACTCATGTATAAATCAGTTTGGATAATTGTGGATATAAATGCTGTTATAAATAAATAAATACTGACAATCAGCAGAAAACTTTCTTTAGACAATTCTGAAAGCAGTATATATGATGGGGTCAATATTCAGCATGGTTCAAGCACGCAGGAAAGTCTCCTGCCCACTTAAAGTGCATTGATTGGACCAGCTATTAATATTCAGTGGCACTTTACTGGACAGTGCAACAGCTCTATCAATGGGCAGAGTGTAAGCAGAGGCAGCACTTAACCAGTTAGTGGCGATACTCAGTCAATTAACCAGTTTAGTAAGTGCAGGACAGCAAAAGACTATTCTAACTTTATCTACTAAGAAAACTGAGACCTGGTCTAAATATTAGCGCTTGGTTAACTTCTAGCAGAATACGTGCTGGAGTCTGGACATTGCTAGCATAGAATAGCCCACGACTGCCAGTGACTTAAAAACCACTGACTGCCACAGGCTGAATATCAGATCCAGTATTTTCATTAAAAAGGCTCCTGCCCAGTTAAACCACACTGAGCAGGCTAGGTGGGCAGCACTCCTGAATATCTCCTCTGACCACTGCAGCACTTTGGAGATGCCTGGATATGGCCCGGCAATGAATATCTGGGCTTAATTCAACCTGCAACTGTCTGCGGCTTTAAAACCTCTGACTGCCACAGGCTGAATATCGACTGGACTGTATTTGAAAATGTGTTATACAAGGGAAAATAGATGTGGACACAAAGTTTTAGCCTCAAAGTTTGCGGCTCAAAATTCACCTACGTGGAGGGGCATAATCGAAAGGGACGTCCAAGTTTTGATGAGGACGTCCTCGCAAAACGTCCCGATGCAGTGGCAAGGAAACCCGTATTATCGAAACAAGATGGACGTCCATCTTTCGTTTCGATACTATGGTCAGGGACACCCAAATCTTGAAATTTTGTGCGTCCTTAGAGATGGTCGTCCCTAGACTTGGTCATTTTTTATTTTCAGCGATAATGGAAACCAAGGACGTCCATCTCAGAAACGACCAAATACAAGCCCTTTGGTCATGGGAGGAACCAGCATTCGTAGTGCACTGGTCCCCCTGACATGCCAGGACTCCAACTGGGCACCCTAGGGGGCACTGCAGTGGACTTCAGAAATTGCTCCCAGGTACATAGCTTCCTTACCTTGTGTGCTGAGCCCTCCCAAACTCCCCTAAAACCAGTGCTTTTTTTGTAGAAAAAAAGGTGCCGGTACTCATTATGGGCGGGGTCACCACATATGGCTCCACCCCTATGATAGCCACACCCACATTAACCACACCCCCTATACCAGCCATGGCACATATAAACAGACATCATTGAAAATATTATAGTACTATAGGAGAAAAAAATAACGTGATTTTTTTTCATGATAAATAATCTCTGTAAGCTCTTACAGCTCCAGTATACCCAGTGCAAAATAAGACAGCCAATGTAAATTCTCAAATTGGACATATTACAAACACTAAAATGAAAATAAAATGATTTTTTTCTACCTTTGTTGTCTGGTGACTGTTTTTCTTTCCATATTGGTCCCAGTCTGTGATTCTGCTTTCCTTTGTTTTCGCTTAACTCTTCTGTGCCATTTGTCATTTTTGTCTCCTTTTTCTTTGCTTTCTTCAATATTTTTCAGGCTCTCTCTCTGTCCAGATTTAATTCATTCTTACTATCCATTCTTTAATTTCCTTCATCTACCTGTGGCTTTTCATCTTTTCCTCACCCTTGTTCTCCCCATGCCCCTTCCTCTTATTCTCCAGTCTTTCGCTATTCCCCTTTTCCATCCAGCAGCTCTGCTTTCTCTCCCCATCCTTCCAGTGTCTCCTCTATTTCTTTCTGCATTCTTCCATCCAGCGTCTTCCCTCTTTCTCTCCCCATCCTTCCGTTTTCCCTCTCTCTCTCCCCATCCTTCCATCTGTTTTTCCCCCTCTCTCTCCCCATCCTTCCATCTGTTTTCCCTCTCTCTCCCCATCCTTCCGTTTTCCCTCTCTCTCCCCATCCTTCCATCTGTTTTTCCCTCTCTCCCCAATCCTTCCATCTGTGTTTTCCCTCTCTCTCCCCATCCTTCCATCTGTTTTCCCCTCTCCCCAATCCTTCCATCTGTTTTTCCCCTCTCTCCCCAATCCTTCCATCTGTTTTTCCCTCTCTCTCCCCATCCTTCCCTCTGTTGGCTTCCCTCTCTCTCCCCAATCCTTCCCTCTGTTGGTTTCCCTCTTTCCCTCTCTCCCCAATCCTTCCCTCTGTTGGTTTCCCTCTTTCCCCAATCCTTCCCTCTGTTGGTTTCCCTCTTTCCCTTTCTCCCCAATCCTTCCCTCTGTTGGTTTCCCTCTTTCTCTCTCTCCCCAATCCTTCCCTCTGTTGGTTTCCCTCTTTCCCTCTCTCCCCAATCCTTCCCTCTGTTGGTTTCCCTCTCTCCCCAATCCTTCCCTCTGTTGGTTTCCCTCTTTCTGTCCCCAATCCTTCCCCCCCCCCCCCCCCCCCGGCGACACTCCGGGCGAGTCCTGCACTTAGTTTTTTTTTTTAAGACTCAGAACGTGCGAACGATGCAGCCGGCAGCGATTGAAAGAGGCTGTCTGGGCTGGCGTCTGCGTCGGAGCTTCCCTCACCCTCTGCGAGTCCCGCCTTCGTTGTTACAACTTCCTGTTTCGCGGGACTCGCAGAGGGTGAGGGAAGCTCCGACGCAGACGCCAGCCCAAACAGCCTCTTTCAATCGCTGCCGGCTGCATCGTTCGCGCATTCTGAGTCTTTAAAAAAAAAAAACTAAGTGCAGGACTCGCCCGGAGTGTCGCGGGGGGGGGGCGGGGCGGGCAAAAAAAGGTGCCGGTACGCCGTACCGTTGCGTACCGGCACAAAAAAAGCACTGCCTAAAACCCACAACTGTACACCACTACCATAGCCCTTACAGGTGAAGGGGGGCACCTAGATGTGGATACAGTGGGTTTCTGGTGGGTTTTGGAGGGCTCGCTGTTTCCTCCACAAACATAACAGGTAGGGGGGGTATGGGCCTGGGTCCACCTGCCTGAAGTGCACTGCACCCACTAAAACTGCTCCAGGGACCTGCATACTGCTGTCATGGACCTGAGTATGACATCTGAGGCTGGCAATAAATATTTTGAAAGATATTTTTTGAGGGTGGGAGGGGGTTAGTGACCACTGGGAGAATAACGGGAGGTCATCCCCGATTCCCTCCGGTGGTCATCTGGTCATTTGAGGCACCTTTTTGTGCCTTGGTCGTGAGAAAAACATGACCAGGTAAAGTCGTCCAAGTGCTCATCAGAGACGTCCTTTTTTTCCATTATGGGTCGAGGACGTCCTAGTGTTAGGCACGCCCAAGTCTCGCTTTTGCTACACCTCTGATACGCCCCCTTGAACTTTGGCCATCCCTGTGACGGAAAGCAGTTGGGGACGTCCAAAATCAGCTTTCGATTATACCTATTTGGACGACCCTATGAGAAGGATGTCCATCTTCCGATTTGTGTCGAAAGATGAGCCCAATAGTCACCTTGCTATTTGTGGGGTTAGCCACTTATGCTTACTAAAGGCAGTGGCATAGCTACGGGGCCCTGGACCCCCCTGCCAACGACCCTCTTGACCCCCCTCCCACCGCCAACCCTCCCCTGCCGCCGCCGTTTTCTACCTTTGCTGGCGGGGACCCAACCTCCGCCAGCCAAGGTCCTCTTCTTCCGGCACAAGGCTTCGTTCGGTTTCTTTGAGTCTAATGTCCTGCACGTTGTATGTGCAGGACGTCAGACTCACAGAAACAGAATGAAGCCTTGAAGATCTGCCAGCGGCCATGTTGTTGGCTGATCTGCAAGGCTTTGTTCTGTTTCTGTGAGTCTGACGTCCTACACTTACAACATGCAGGATGTCAGACTCACAGAAACAGAACAAAACCTTGCACCGGAAGACGACCTCGGCTGGTGGGGGTGGGGTCCCCCGCCAGCAAAGGTAGGCAACGGCGGCGGCGGGGGAGGGTTGGCAGCGGGAGGGGGTCGAGAGGGTCGTCGGCAAGGGGGGGGTCAAAGTTGCTGGTGGTGGTGGTGGCGGCAGCGGCGGGGGGGGTCGTCGATGGCGGGGGGGGGGTCGTCGGCGCTGGGGGGGGGGGCTAAAATGTGCCCGGTTGGTATCCTGGCATGTCAGGGGGGCTAGTGCACTACAAATGCTGGCTCCTCCCACGGCTAAATGCCTTGCATTTCACCGGGTTTGAGATGGCCGGGTCCGGTTTCCATTATGGCTGAAAATCGGAGCTGGCCATCTCATCTAAACCCGACGATCCGCCGGCGATCCTATTCTAAACCCAGTGAGCGATTTGGCCGGCGCCAATTTTATTTTGAAAATACGCTTGGCCTCGCCCGCTTACGGCGCCGGTCCCGAAGATGGCCGGCCATCAATTTTACCGGAGCCATTCAATTATTCCCCTCCTAGACTACTGCAACGGAATCTATGCGGGATGCAAAGAACAAATTATTGTTCAAGAAATTTTTATTGATGATCAGCAGAGTACACACAACTGACCTGTTCCATATTAACATTAACATTGGTTTCATTTCGTATACATCAGTGAGTCTCTCCTACTACTTCATCAAGCTTTGTATTTCCTCCTTCCCAGCCCCTTATCCCACAGCTTTCCATCAACGTTAACTACTTACTTCAAGACATTATTAAATAAAACAGCACGTAAGGATATATAGAAATCCATTTTGCCTAACAGAATGGCAGTATGCTACAATATTGTCAACACAGATGTCTAAATATGCCTTGTTTATTAAAGCGGTTTCACCAATCCATTCTGTTGTGTGTTGTTGTTTCTTCAAAACAGAGCTGTTCCTTTTTTGTTAAACAAATACCCTTCCCTTCCAGGCCTCCCAACCCCATTATGTCTTATACCTGCACATTTGTACAATCTACAGTCAGTGGAATTGTGCTGCCTGGATAACTTGACCACAAAACCTCTTATTGGAGGTATATTATTCCAACATTTGTGATCTTCCAGTTTCTAACCTCTAGTCCCTGTACATAGTCCCTTGGAATTGTCTAGTCTACCCCCCATCCCACCCTTCCTCCCCCTCCCCCCCTTCCTTTTACCAATTCTGAATACTTCAGGAGTCTGTTATGGCTTAGCTCTATTTAGCTTCGTGGAATACTGACCATATCTGGCCTCTTGAGACTTAGAAATTCAATAGTAAACTTCTCCCTCTGGGGGTCAAGGTGTCCCACAAGGGTTCCCATTGGGCCTGGAACTTCTGGCCCTGTATACTATCAAAATCTCTAATTTCACACCTGTCCACTCTCATTTGTTTTATGAGCTGCGCTCTCCACAGCTGCAGTGGTGGTTCTTCGTTCATTCTCCAATACTGTAAGATAGTCGTGATCCCAAAATACATTGCTATTCTAATAAATGCCTTAAATCCCTCCGGGGGTGCTCGTGAGTAAGTGAATACATTGAATAGTATCAGTGGATCTCGGCTGACAGTGCAATTCCACATCCCCTCTATCCCTCTGAGTATCTTGCCCCAAAACCGCTCCACATACCTGCAATGCCAAAACATATGCCCCAATGTGGCGGAAGTGCCCCGGCATTTTGGACAATCACCGCTCTCTGCAAACCCCGCCCAATAAGCTCTGTGTGGGGGTATGTGTGTGCGTAGTAACCATCTGTATAATCTCTCTCTCTGCAGTATGGAGAGCCTCCATCTATACATTGACTTTAGAAACACTTCGCATGTGTCTACCGAGATCTCACACCCAAATCTCCAGACCACTCTGAAGCCAGCTTAACTATATCTAACTCCACCGTCATATCTTTTAACTGTTGATGGTGAAACCTCAGTGGCACCGGCAATTGAGCCCCCAAAGTGTAGTCTTCTGATATAACCTCCACAACATCTTCTGTTAAATCAGTCCACTCTAATGTAGCTATATAGTGTTTCAACTGATAATATGCAAAATAGTGGTTAGATGAAATCTTATATTTTCTTTGTAACTCAGGGTAGGAATATATTTTGCCTTCTTCATTCATTACATGTGTGAGGTACACTATTCCCTTCATGGCCCATTGATCAAATACGCTTTTCCCCTGACCTGGCGGGAAGGCCAGGTTATTACAGATAGACAGCCACGGGGATACTCTGGCCGAAAAGAAATGGCGCCGGCATAGCCATCGCCATGTTTCCCTTAAGGCCCGTAGTACTGGATGTATTTTATATGCGTCTTTAGGTAGAGCCCCTCCAGTGTGCAGTAAGTGACTAAAGTGTATTTCTGGGAATCTAGAAGTCTCCATTTCTGTTAGAGAAAACTCTGAGGACCCCCTGTACCAGTCATTGATGTGCCTCATGGAGCAGGCGATCGTCATAAACTTGATATTCAACAGGCCCATGCCCCCCCCCCTTCCTGGGGCGACGCAATCAGCTGATATGAAATTCTTGGCCTCCTCCCTCTCCATAGGTAGGTTTGCACCATCCGCCGTATCCTCTCCTCATCTTTACGTTTCAGGAATAAGGGCAGTTGCTGAAACACATAAAGCCACCTTGGTACAATTATCATGTTAAATAGTGTTATTTTACCCCACAATGTGAGGGGTAATTCTCTCCATATGGCCAATTTACTTCTGGTCATCTCCACCAATGGGTCGATGTTATCCCGGTACAGGGAGTCCCCGGTTCTGGAGAGATACACCCCCAAATATTTCATTTTAGAATCCACCCACTTTATGGGAAACTCCCCCTTCCAATGGGTGCGTGTATCATCATCTACTGGTAAAGCCCCTGACTTATCATAATTGAGGGTAAATCCTAAGAATCGGCCGTACTCTTCTATGACCTCCAGGGCCACCGGGAGGGACCCTTGGGGTTCCGTGAGAATCAAAAGAATATCGTCTGCATAAGCCAAGGCTCGGATCTCACGATCTGCTATCCGTACCCCCTTAATCTCTGCCGCCGAATTCAGCATCCTTAACAAGGGCTCCAACGCTAAATCAAACAACAGAGGGGAAAGGGGGCAACCCTGCCTTGTTCCCCGTTCCACCGGAAATCTTTGCAACATTCCGCCATTGACCATTACGTATGCAAACATGTTTGTGTATAAGGCTTTGATGGCCTGCTGCGTCTCACTGGGGAACCCCACCCAATCTATTATTTCAAAAAGGAAGTCCCAACCCACTCTATCAAAAGCTTTGGCGGCATCCAAGCTCACCACCAGTCCAGGGATATGTTGGTAGCGATTGTGGGCTATTGCCATCAGTGCCCTCCGTACATGGAGCACTGAATGCCTCCCTGGAATGAAACCCACCTGTGCAGGGTCAATGATATTCGTCAGGCACCTCGCTAAGTGTTTTGCCAGTAGTTTCGCTAATAACTTGATATCTACATTAATTAAGGTTATAGGTCTATATGACTCTGGCTCGTCCGCCGCCTTTCCAGGTTTCAATAATAGCGAGATACTAGCAGTATTTTCATGTTGAGGAACTTGCCCATCTTGAATGATAGCCTGGTGATATGCAAAGAGTGGGCCCTATCAGGGTTGCCTGCATTAGCTTATAGAATTCCCCTGTGTACCCATCCACACCCGGTGCTGAGAATGGTTTTAAGCTTTTTATCGCTTCTTGTAGCTCCCAGGGTTGGATGGGCGTCTCCAGTAGGGAGACATCATCTGGTCCTAAGCGTGGCATACCTGCCCGTTGGAGGAATTTTCTGATCTCCATCCCATCCCTACGCGTGCCCGAGACATATAATTCTTTAAAGTGTTCTTGTAACAACTGTATTATCTTGTCTGGGGCATTTGTGACATTTCCCTTTTTTCCTTTCATGGTAGGGATTGTCCCTTTTGCTCTGCATTAATCTGGACAAAAGTCCACCCACTCTGTTCCCAAATCTATAGAACCTATATTTTTGGTAGAGTTGGTTCCTTTGCATTTGCTCAAGCAGGAGTGAATTTATTGCTGCCTGGACCGCTAGGTATGTCTCTTTATTGGCTGTTGTTGCTCGCGCCGTATAACGGCATTTAGCCTTTTGTATCTGTTTTCCCAACGTTACCAGATTCATCGCGTTCTTCCTCCGCCTAGCTGACACATATGCAATTATATCTCCCCTTAATACTGCCTTCCCCGCACACCAGAAGAGCTGCGGGTTAGACATATGGTCTTTGTTGTACGATACAAAGTCTTCCCATTTTGTAATTAAGAACTCTTGGAAGGACTTATCCTTCATTAAATAACTTGGGAATATCCATCTTCTAGCCTTCAAATATTCTACAGGGGCCCCTAGATCTGCCCACACTGGTGCGTGATCTGAAATCATTATTTCTGTTATTTGTGCCTCTTTTACGCTGGGGAAGAGATCTGTTGTCATGAACACATAGTCTAGTCTGCTCCAAGTTCCGTGCGCCCGGGACCTATGAGTGTAGTCGTGAGTCTCGGGGTGTAAAACCCTCCAGACATCTACCGCAGAGAGAGAGTCCCTAAATTCTTGTAATATCTTACTCTCCCCCTGACTCCCCCCTTTCTCCCTCCTAATCCCTGTACTGTCCATTATTGGGTCCAGCAGGCTGTTCATATCTCCCATAATAATCAATGGTTTGCCCTGGTAAGGGAGCATACATTTTACCAGCTCAGGAAAAAAGGAGCGCTCTGCGGGGGTGGGGGCATAAATGTTCAATATGTACAGCTCCCTGCCCTACAACCATAACTTAACCAGTAAATATCGCCCCTTAGTGTCCTGTAAAATCTTTTCTGCTGAATAAGCTAGGTTCTTATGTAAACAAATCGCCACTCCACCTCTGCGGCCATCTGAGGATGCATATAGTATCTGCCTCACCCATCCCCGAGCAAGTTTCTCATGCTCTTGGTCTGTTAGCCTGGTCTCTTGTAGACAAGCAATATCTGCATGCATGCGTTTTAGGTGAGCCAGAATCTTTTTCCTCTTAATTGGGGAGGTTATACCTCCCACATTCCAGGTCGTTATTCTACAGTGTGTTGCTCAATGGGAGATTGTGACTACTCAATTGCCTTTCCTGCTTTGGAGGCCCTGGGTCCCAGCCCTTCCCCTAGCTCTCCTTATTGATCTCCCTCTGATCCCTGTGAAGCTGAAAGTTCACCTTTGGATCGACTTTGCTAGACTGTACCAGAATCTCTGCATAGCAGTCGACCCCTCGATGGCATGACTCCTGTTGTTGTTCGAATTGTATAGCATTACTGCCTCGTTCTCCCCTTCCCTTGTCCCACCCAGAGCCCTCCCCCTCCCTCTCACCCCCCCCCCCTTTCTTCCCTTCTTTCCCCTTCGTTTCTGTGTTGACTTCTGTTACCAGTCTACAACCTCTGACATCATTGAACCTGCTCCTTGCATGCAACCCACTTTCAGGATTAGTGCACTCCTTAGTCGGTTCCAGTGTCCCTTTGGTGTGCCCGGCCCGAATAACCTGACCCACTTAGTGCTAACTTTGAACAGAACAGATTAATAACCATCCCCAATGTGATATAAACAGCAATACAGTTCAACTTAAACCTTTATATTCTTACCCGTCGCTTCGACCCTTCGGTGAAGCGACCATCAACCATACTTAACATCCTCTATATTAGTGTCAGGGCAGCCCAGTGCTCATTTGTCAGTCCTCAGGCACCTTCAGCTCAGTATCTATGAACCGTTGTGCTTCTGGGGCTGTTTTAAAGGTCCGCCAGTTTTGTCC
Source organism: Microcaecilia unicolor (assembly GCF_901765095.1). NCBI lineage: Eukaryota > Metazoa > Chordata > Amphibia > Gymnophiona > Siphonopidae > Microcaecilia > Microcaecilia unicolor. Next base: position 344,379,139 of record NC_044031.1, on the reverse strand, counting down.
ATGCTGGATCTTCAAGACTGCTGGATACAATAGCATGAATCGGGTTTTCTTCTGTACTAGCGATGCACACAGGGGGTGAAATCTGCGTCTTTGGTCTTGGACTCCTGCCAAGTAGTCCTGGAAGATCCTTACTGGGGCACCTTCATATGCTAGTGAATCTCTCTTCATACGGTAGCCCCATAAAATTTCTTCTTTATGAAGGTAGTTGAATATTTTGATGATAACAATCCTCGGCCTCATCTGACCTTGTGTTCGTCTGCCCAACCTGTGAGCGCGCTCTATGCATAGTGTTCCATAGCTGTCTGATAAGGCCAGCTCTTTTTTCAACCGTTGCTCTAATATAGTTCCTAAGGATTGTTCCGGAATGGTTTCCGGTATTCCCACAAGTCTCAGATTACATCTTCTTGCTCTATTCTCCATATCTTCCATTTTGTCTTGCTGCGCCTTCAGTTGTTCCCGCAATCGGGAAAGTTCTTGCTCGTGTTGCAACCTCTCGTCTTCTACAGTCGAGATCCGTTGTTCCACTTCTCCCAGTCTCTTCTCAGTTGCAACCCTGGAAGTTTCTAAGTTCTTTAGCTGACTCTCCAGCAGGTCAAATCTCGGGTTCAGGGCTGCGCAGACAGCCATCGTGATCTGCGCTAGCTGTTTTTCGCTGAACTCCTCTGCTTCTTCCTGCTTCCCCTCCGCCATCTTTGCACCTGGCTTGGGGGGTGAGAGTTTCCCTTTCTCAAATTTTGTTCCTCTGCGGGTTGTTCCTTTTGGTATGGGCCGTAAGAAAGGCTCCATAGGTTGTGCAGGCCTTTCCCCTGGTCCGTCTCAGCCCCCGATTAATTAGGGCGGAGAGTGTTTTTACAGTAAGTCCTTCGTTTGGGCAGTCTGTGTAATGATGTGGCCTTTTTGCACCAAGTAACATATGCTGTTTGATTCTTATGTTCATGCACCGTTTCCACTGCGTACAAGGGGGGGATTTTGCTGTGCTGTGGGCAAGGAATCGGGCCCAGTCTAGCTTATGACGTACCTCCTCATATGCTCCTATGTCCCCCGTTTGGTAGTATTCGGACCGTGGCCACCTTCTCCTGGGCCCCCGATCGGCTACTAAATAAGCTGCTCGTTTTCTCCTGGCTCCGGTACTTTCTTTTATTTGCCATCTGCCCGCTTTAGGCGCGCCCCAGCACAGACCCCTTAATCCCGGGTTTCATCGCTCAGGGGGAAAATGGGGGTAGTCGAGCAATTCATTTATCTCTCAGCTTGCTCGCCCTCCACGCCAGCTCTCTCTCACGTGCCCCCTCTTCGCACTTGCCTCTCACTGTGTTGTTGGGCTTCTGGGGCAGCACCGTCGCTCGCTGTCCCGCGCCATGTTGGAGTTTGGCCTTCATGTTGCGGTTCTCTCTCTCTCCACCGACATTCAAGCTGTTGGCGTTCCGCCTCTGCCTGCTCGTGTGTTCCGGAGCTCGGGTGCCACTTGTGTTTAATTTTTGTGCAGGTTCCGTGTCATTGCGGCGCGGCTGTAGCTCTGGCTCGACGGAGCTCACGGAGCAGCGGCCATCTTGCTGCTCGGCTCCACCAGAAGTCCAAAGAACAAATTATAAAAAAAACTACAAACTGCTCAAAACACAGCAGTCAGGCTTATATTTTGAAAAGCGAAATTCGAAAGCACCAAACCCCTATGAGAAAAACTGCACTGGCTCCCAATCAAAGAACGTATTGCGTTCAAAATCTGCACCCTGGTTCATAAAATCATCTACGGCGAAGCCCCAGGATACACGGCAGACCTCATAGACCTACCAACCAGAAATGCAACAAGATCAACACGAACATATCTAAATCTCCACTACCCAAGCTGCAAGGGCCTCAAATACAAATCAACCTATGCATCCAGCTTCTCCTATATAAGCACACAAAGCGAATGCTACATACCTGTAGAAGGTATTCTCCGAGGACAGCAGGCTGATTGTTCTCACTGATGGGTGACGTCCACGGCAGCCCCTCCAATCGGAACACTTTCTAGCAAAGTCCTTTGCTAGTCCTCGCGCGCCGATGCGCACCGCGCGAATGCGCGGCCATCTTCCCGCCCGAACCGGCTCGTGCCGGCCAGTCTCATATGTAGCAAGACAAAGAGAAGGGAAGACACAACTCCAAAGGGGAGGCGGGCGGGTTTGTGAGAACAATCAGCCTGCTGTCCTCGGAGAATACCTTCTAAAGGTATGTAGCATTCGCTTTCTCCGAGGACAAGCAGGCTGCTTGTTCTCACTGATGGGGTATCCCTAGCCCCCAGGCTCACTCAAAACAACAACCATGGTCAATTAGGCCTCGCAACGGCGAGGACATAACTGAGATTGACCTAAAAAATTTACCAACTAACTGAGAGTGCAGCCTGGAACAGATCAAACATGGGCCTAGGGGGGTGGAGTTGGATTCTAAACCCCAAACAGATTCTGAAGCACTGACTGCCCGAACCGACTGTCGCGTCGGGTATCCTGCTGCAGGCAGTAATGAGATGTGAATGTGTGGACAGATGACCACGTCGCAGCTTTGCAAATCTTTTCAATAGAGGCTGACTTCAAGTGGGCTACCGACGCTGCCATGGCTCTAACATTATGAGCCGTGACATGACCCTCAAGAGCCAGCCCAGCCTGGGCGTAAGTGAAGGAAATGCAATCTGCTAGCCAATTGGATATGGTGCATTTTCCCACAGCCACTCCCCTCCTGTTGGGATCAAAAGAAACAAACAATTGGGTGGACTGTCTGTTGGGCTGTGTCCGCTCCAGATAGAAGGCCAATGCTCTCTTGCAGTCCAATGTGTGCAGCTGACGTTCAGCAGGGCAGGAATGAGGACGGGGAAAGAATGTTGGCAAGACAATTGACTGGTTCAGATGGAACTCCGACACAACCTTTGGCAAGAACTTAGGGTGAGTGCGGAGGACTACTCTGTTATGATGAAATTTGGTGTAAGGGGCCTGGGCTACCAGGGCCTGAAGCTCACTGACTCTACGAGCTGAAGTAACTGCCACCAAGAAAATGACCTTCCAGGTCAAGTACTTCAGATGGCAGGAATTCAGTGGCTCAAAAGGAGGTTTCATCAGCTGGGTGAGAATGACATTGAGATCCCATGACACTGTAGGAGACTTGACAGGGGGCTTTGACAAAAGCAAACCTCTCATGAAGCGAACAACTAAAGGCTGTCCTGAGATCGGCTTACCTTCCACACGGTAATGGTATGCACTGATTGCACTAAGGTGAACCCTTACAGAGTTGGTCTTGAGACCGGACTCAGACAAGTGCAGAAGGTATTCAAGCAGGGTCTGTGTAGGACAAGAGCGAGGATCTAGGGCCTTGCTGTCACACCAGACGGCAAACCTCCTCCACAGAAAGAAGTAACTCCTCTTAGTGGAATCTTTCCTGGAAGCAAGCAAGATGCGGGAGACACCCTCTGACAGACCCAAAGAGGCAAAGTCTACGCTCTCAACATCCAGGCCGAGAGAGCCAGGGACCGGAGGTTGGGATGCAGAAGCGCCCCTTCGTCCTGTGTGATGAGGGTCGGAAAACACTCCAATCTCCACGGTTCTTCGGAGGACAACTTCAGAAGATGAGGGAACCAGATCTGACGTGGCCAAAAAGGAGCAATCAGAATCATGGTGCCTCGGTCTTGCTTGAGTTTCAACAAAATCTTCCCCACCAGAGGTATGGGAGGATAAGCATACAGCAGACCCTCCCCCCAGTCCAGGAGGAAGGCATCCGATGCCAGTCTGCCATAGGCCTGAAGCCTGGAACAGAACTGAGGGACTTTGTGGTTGGTTCGAGATGCGAAGAGATCTACCAAGGGGGTGCCCCACACCTGGAAAATCTGTCGCACTACACGGGAATTGAGCGACCACTCGTGAGGTTGCATAATCCTGCTCAACCTGTCGGCCAGACTGTTGTTTACGCCTGCCAGATATGTGGCTTGGAGCACCATGCCGTGACGGCGAGCCCAGAGCCACATGCTGACGGCTTCCTGACACAGGGGGCGAGATCCGGTGCCCCCCTGCTTGTTGACGTAATACATGGCAACCTGGTTGTCTGTCTGAATTTGGATAATTTGGTGGGACAGCCGATCTCTGAAAGCCTTCATGGCATTCCAGATCGCTCGTAACTCCAGAAGATTGATCTGCAGATCGCGTTCCTGGAGGGACCAGCTTCCTTGGGTGTGAAGCCCATCGACATGAGCTCCCCACCCCAGGAGAGACGCATCCGTGGTCAGCACTTTTTGTGGCTGAGGAATTTGGAAAGGAAGTCCCAGAGTCAAATTGGACCAAATCGTCCACCAATACAGGGATTTGAGAAGACTCGTGGACAGGTGGATCACGTCTTCTAGATCCCCAGCAGCCTGAAACCACTGGGAAGCTAGGGTCCATTGAGCAGATCTCATGTGAAGGCAGGCCATGGGAGTCACATGAACTGTGGAGGCCATATGGCCCAGCAATCTCAACATCTGCCGAGCTGTGATCTGCTAGGACGCTCGCACCCGCGAGACGAGGGACAACAAGTTGTTGGCTCTCGTCTCTTGGAGATAGGTGCGAGCCGTCCGAGAATCCAGCAGAGCTCCTATGAATTCGAGTTTCTGCACTGGGAGAAGATGGGACTTTGGATAATTTATCACAAACCCCAGTAGCTCCAGGAGGCGAATAATCATCTGCATGGACTGCAGGGCTCCTGCCTCGGATGTGTTCTTCACCAGCCAATCGTCGAGATATGGGAACACGTGTACCCCCAGTCTGCGAAGTGCCGCTGCTACTACAGCCAAGCACTTCGTGAACACTCTGGGCGCAGAGGCGAGCCCAAAGGGTAGCACACAGTACTGGAAGTGATGTGTGCCCAGCTGAAATCGCAGATACTGTCTGTGAGCTGGCAGTATCGGGATGTGCGTGTAGGCGTCCTTCAAGTCCAGAGAGCATAGCCAATTGTTTTGCTGAATCATGGGGAGAAGGGTGCCCAGGGAAAGCATCCTGAACTTTTCTTTGACCAGATATTTGTTCAGGGCCCTTAGGTCTAGGATGGGACGCATCCCCCCTGTTTTCTTTTCCACAAGGAAGTACCTGGAATAGAATCCCAGCCCTTCTTGCCCGGATGGCACGGGCTCGACTGCATTGGCGCTGAGAAGGGCGGAGAGTTCCTCTGCAAGTACCTGCTTGTGTTAGAAGCTGTAGGATTGAGCTCCCGGTGGACAATTTGGAGGTTTGGAGGCCAAATTGAGGGTGTATCCTTGCCGGACTATTTGGAGAACCCACTGATCGGAGGTTATGAGAGGCCACCTTAGGTGAAAAGCTTTCAACCTCCCTCCGACTGGCAGGTTGCCCGGCACTGACACTTGGATGTCGGCTATGCTCTGCTGGAGCCAGTCAAAAGCTCGTCCCTTGCTTTTGCTGGGGAGCCGAGGGGCCTTGCTGAGGCACACGCTGCTGACGAGAGCGAGCACGCTGGGGCTTAGCCTGGGCCGCAGGCTGTTGAGGAGGAGGATTGTACCTACGCTTGCCAGAAGAGTAGGGAACAGTCTTCCTTCCCCCAAAAAATCTTCTACCTGTAGAGGTAGAGGCTGAAGGCTGCCGGCGGGAGAACTTGTCGAATGCGGTGTCCCGCTGGTGGAGCTGCTCTACCACCTGTTCGACCTTCTCTCCAAAAATATTGTCCGCACAGCAAGGCGAGTCCGCAATCCGCTGCTGGATTCTATTCTCCAGGTCGGAGGCACGCAGCCATGAGAGTCTGCGCATCACCACACCTTGAGCAGCGGCCCTGGACGCAACATCAAAGGTGTCATACACCCCTCTGGCCAGGAATTTTCTGCACGCCTTCAGCTGCCTGACCACCTCCTGAAATGGCTTGGCTTGCTCAGGAGGGAGCTTGTCCACCAAGCCCGCCAACTGCCGCACATTGTTCCGCATGTGAATGCTCGTGTAAAACTGGTAGGACTGAATCTTGGCCACGAGCATAGAGGAATGGTAGGCCTTTCTCCCAAAGGAGTCCAAGGTTCTAGAGTCCTTGCCCGGGGGCGCCGAAGCATGCTCCCTAGAACTCTTGGCCTTCTTTAGGGTCAAATCCACAACTCCAGAGTCATGAGGCAACTAAGTGCGCATCAGCTCTGGGTCCCCATGGATCCGGTACTGGGACTCGATCTTCTTGGGAATGTGGGGATTACTTAGAGGCTTGGTCCAGTTCGCCAGCAATGTCTTTTTGAGGACATGATGCATGGGTACTGTGGACGCTTCCTTAGGTGGAGAAGGATAGTCCAGGAGCTCAAACATTTCAGCCCTGGGCTCGTCCTCCACAACCACCGGGAAGGGGATGGCCATAGACATCTCCCGGACAAAGGAAGCGAAAGACAGGCTCTCAGGAGGAGAAAGCTGCCTTTCAGGAGAGGGAGTGGGATCAGAAGGAAGACCCTCAGACTCCTCGTCAGAGAAATATCTGATGTCCTCTTCCTCTTCCCACGAGGCCTCACCTTCGGTGTCAGACACAAGTTCACGGACCTGTGTCTGCAACCGTGCCCGGCTCGACTCCGTGGAACTACGGCCACAGTGGGAGCGTCGAGAGGTAGACTCCCTCGCCCGCACCGGCGAAGCTCCCTCCGCCGATGTAGTCGGGGAGCCTTCCTGGGAGGCTACCGCACTCGGTACCGCAAGCGGCACCGATGTCGGAGACCTCACCCCGGACAATGGGCCAGCCGGCGCCTCGCTCGACGGTACCGGTGGCGCAAGCACCCCCGGTACCAGAGGGGTAGGGTGCAACAGCTCTCCCAGAATCTCTGGGAGAACGGCCCGGAGGCTCTCGTGCACAGCGGCTGTGGAAAAAGACATGGAAGCCGATGCAGGAGTCGATGTCAGAACCTGTTCCGGGCGTGGAGGCTGTTCCGGGCTGTCCAAAGGGGAGCGCATCGACACCTCTTGAACAGAGGGCGAGCGGTCCTCTCGGTGCCGATGCTTACTGGGTGCCGACTCCCTCGGCGACCCAGAGCTCTCGGTGCCGACACGGGAAGGGGACCGGTGACTATGCTTCTTCGATTTTTTGGAACGAAGCACGTCACCGGAGCTTCCCGGCACTGACGAGGAGGACGTAGAATCCAGCCGTCTCTTCCTCGGGGCCGAGGCTGAAGAAGGTCGGTCTCGGGGGGGCTGTACCGCAGGAGCCCTCAGGGTAGGGGGAGACCCACCTGAAGGCTCACCGCCACCAGCAGGGGAATGGACAGCGCTCACCTGCACTCCAGACGAAGCACCACCGTCCGACGACATCAGCAGACGAGGAGGTCTCGACACCACCGACGCCGACGCAGCCCTCCGATGTCGCCCCGATGCAGAGGGCCGATGCCTCGATGCACTCGATGCAATCGGGGGCGAGGATGAAAGTCCGGGCGCCGACGACGTCGAAGCAGTCGATACTCCCGGTGCCGATGCCGACGAAGAGCCCGAGAACAAAACGTTCCACTGGGCTAATCTCGCTACCTGAGTCCGCTTTTGCAAAAGAGAACACAGACTACAGGCCTGAGGGCGGTGCCCAGCCCCCAGACACTGAAGACACGACGCGTGCCTGTCAGTGAGCGAGATTACCCGGGCACACTGGGTGCACTTCTTGAAGCCGCTGGAAGACTTCGATGTCATGGGCAGAAAAATCGCGCCGGCGAGATCAAAACTCGAAATGGCGAAAATGGCACCGCAAAAATAGGGGGAAGAAAAACTTCGACCAAGGCCTAAATAGGGCCTACCCCGACAACGAAAGAAAACTTACCGGGGCAAAACTAGAAGTACGGGAAGGGAGAAAACCATAAAGGTCTCCTTCCGACACCTTTTTTTTTTTTTTTTAGAACGAAGTCGATAAACGACGCGCGAGGTCAACTTTGGGGCGCGAACAGCGAAACACGACCGTACCAAGCGCGGACAAAAGAAGACTGGCCGGCACGAGCCGGTTCGGGCGGGAAGACGGCCGCGCATGCGCGGTGCGCATTGGCGCGCGAGGACTAGCAAAGGACTTTGCTAGAAAGTGTTCCGATTGGAGGGGCTGCCGTGGACGTCACCCATCAGTGAGAACAAGCAGCCTGCTTGTCCTCGGAGAACTATGGAACACACTACCAAACTCTGCGAAAGCAACATATGACCACCTAAACTTCCGAAAACTACTAAAAACTAATCTGTTCAAAAAGGCATACCCTAACGATCCAACTTAAATGTCCTAACTCTGCAACATAACATAACCAAAGCTCGTGCAGGACATAACTCTTCCTCCTTACGATTACCCAATGTGTCTGTCACACATGAACTCTACTCTGCCACAACATCACTCTGTATTTGTCATACCGATATTGGCGATTGCCTGTAGGGTAACATGTAAGCCACATTGAGCCTGCAAATAGGTGGGAAAATGTGGGATACAAATGTAACAAATAAAAATAAATAAATAAACAATAAATAACTCCTCTGATGGTGGCCTTATAGGCATCCCACCATATATTAACAGGAGAATTATGTAGAGGATTATTTGTAAAATAATCTTCAGTGGATTTTTTCAACAGAGATATAAAAGAGTCCTCCTTTAACATGGAAGTGTTGAGTCTCCAAGGTAAAGATTTTTTAGTGGAGGAGATATTTGAGAGGTGTAATGAGATAGCGGAATACTGTGAATTTGGGAGTTAGTTACGCTAGGTATGAGAGTTTTGGAGATCAGGAAATACTTGAGTAACTCATGTGAGGGGGGAGAAGAAAGTGGTCTTTTTCTGTGGGATTAAACAGTCTCCAAATGTCTACAAGACCCAGTGAAGAAATGAGTGAGTGTAAAGCACAAAAACCTTTGGATTGGTAACAGGGGCGTAGCCAGACAGCCAGTTTTGGGTGGGCCTGAGTCCAAGGTGAGTGGGCATGGAATTCATGCCCCCCCCCCCCCCCGTCCCTAGCCCCCCTCTGCTCTGCTTTGCTCTCTGCTTTTTGTCCCTCCCTCCTCCTGCAAGACAAAAATATTAAATACCTGAGTAGGAGGGGATCTACAAACCCCGCCAGCTGAAGATTTCCTCCTGCTCTGGCAGTCAGCGCTCTTCCAAACAGTAGCCAGCAGCACTTTCCTCAAGCTGATGCCACAGCCAGCACGCTGTGAATATATGAAAACTAAGCATTTGCAGATGGGCTGATGTCAGTGTCAGCTCAAGGTAAGTGCTGCCAGCTGCCATTTGGAAGAGCACCGGCTGCCTGAGGAGGAAATCTTCAGCTGGTGGGGTTTGAGGATCTCTGCCAGTCATAGAAAGTGTGCCACAATTTTGGGCGGGCCTGAGTCCAAATAGGGTGGGCCCTGGCCCACCCAGGCCCACCCATGACTACGCCACTGATTGGTAATAGGGGCAGTTGGAGAGCCTATCAAGAAGAGGGTCAAGAATTTGGTTAAAGTCTCCACCTAAAATTATGGGGTTAGAGAGAGAGCTGTTGATTTCTGAAACTAGTAGATGAGAAAATCAGGAGAGTCTTTGTTGGGTGCATATATATTTAAGAGAGTTACTGATGTACTATTGATCAAGATCTCCACTTTAACCCATCTGCCCTCCATATCACAGGATTGTTTAATATTACTTGAAAGGGATTTCCTGTGTAAGATGGCCACTATGTTTTTTTTTTTCTTTTGTGCACTGCAGGAGAGTGTGCCGTGAGTGAGAAATTCTTGTCTTGGAGGCTTTTAGAGTCTGAATCTGATGTGTGTTTTCTGAATAAAAGCCAAGTCAGAGTTCAAATTTTGTACATATATATTTGAAGTTTCTTCCTCTTAATAGGGTTATTTAAACCTTTTATGTTAATGGAAGTAATTCTCATATTAGATGTTTAGATAATAATACATGAAATATAGTAGATGACGGCAGAAAAAGACCTTCATGGTCCAGCCAGTCTGCCCAACAAGATAAACTCATATGTGTATACCTTACCTTGATTTGTACATGCCTTTTTCAGGGCACAGACCGTACAAGTCTGCCCAGCAGTATTTCCCGCCTCCCAACCACCAGTCCCGCCTCCCATCACCGGCTCTGGCACAGACCGTATAAGTCTGCCCTCCACTATCCTCGCCTCCCAACCACCAACCTCTCTTCCCCCACCTGCTCCGCCACCCAATTTCGGCTAAGCTTCTGAGGATCCATTCCTACTGCACAGGATTCCTTTATGCATATCCCACGCATGTTTGAATTCCGTTACCGTTTTCATCTCCACCACCTCCCGCGGGAGGGCATTCCAAGCATCCACCACCCTCTCCGTGAAAAAATACTTCCTGACATCTTTTTTGAGTCTGCCCCCCTTCAATCTCATTTCATGTCCTCTCGTTCTACCGCCTTCCCATCTCCGGAAAAGATTTTTTTGCGGATTAATACCTTTCAAGCAGGGGCGTAGCCACGGGTGGGCCTGGGTTGGCCCAGGCCCACCCACTTTCCCTCCAGGCCCGCCCATCGACATCTCCACCTTCGTTCCGGTCTCCCACTGAACTCCGCCGCCGCCGCCGCCGCTGCCGCTGCTTCTCTCCTAAGCAGCAGCAGGAACAAAAACAGGCGCTTCGCCGAGCCACCACCAGTTCAGCCGGCATAAGAAGATAAACAAGCGCGGGGCCGCCCACAGCAGCCTTCAGTCATGCGCTGTCAGCTCTGCCTGTCCTCTGCTCCCGGAACGGGAAATTGACGTCAGCGGGGGCAGAGGATGGGAGAGCCGAAAGCGCATGACTGAAGGCTGCTGCGGGCGGCCCCGCGCTTGTTTTTCTTCTTGTGTTGACGACGACGCTGCTGCTGCTCCTGCTTCAGAGGGCCAGAGTGAGAGAGGAAACGTGGCTGGTAGGGGAAGGGTGTCTGACTGAAAGAGCAGAGGGGAGAGAAAAAAAGAAGAGGACGCTAGAGAGTACAGAGAGAGAGTGGGAGAGAGGGGACATGGAAAAGAGCAGGGGAGAGAAAGAGGGGAGAGCCATGTGGGAGATGGGGAATGAAGGGACATGGAAAAGAGCAGGGGAGAGCCAGAGAAAAAGGGGACATGGAAAAGAGCAGGGGAGAGCCAGAGAGAGATGGGGAGAGAAAGAGGGGACATGGAAAAGAGCAGGGGAGAGACAGGCTGCTGGGGAGAAGGAAGGGGAACAAGGGGGATACCCTGACTGGTCAGATGGAGAGACAAAGAGGAGAAATGCTGGATGAAAGGAGGGTGGAAGAGGAAAAATGCTAGAAGGAGGGGCAGAAAGAGGGAAGATGCTAGATGGAAGAGGGGTACAGAGAGAGAGTCAGATGAGTAGCAAGATGGGGGAGAGAAGGAGGGGACATGGAAAATGGCAGGAGAGAGAGAGAGAAGCTGCTGGAGAGAAACTGGGGGAGACCTTAGCTGGTCAAATGGAGAAATGCTGGATGAAAGGAGGGAGAAAGAGGGAAAATGCTGGGAGCAGAAAGAGGGAAGACGCTGGATGGAAGGGTAGGAAGAGGAAAGCCACTGGTAGGATGAGAGAGGACATGCTGAATGGAAAAGGGTTGAGAGATAACTGTCTAGAAGGAAGGGGAGATAGAGGGAGACAATGGATGGAGGGATTGGGAGAGGGTAATAGGTGGAAGGATGGAGAGAGAAAGAGGGATGACACTGGATGGAAGGGTAGGAGAGAAAGAGGAGACGCTGGATTCAGAGAGAGGGAGAGACACTGAAAGGATAGGGAGAGAAAGGGGGAGAGGATAGAGTTAATGAAATACTGGAGAATAAGAGGAAGGGGCAGGGGGAGAACAAAAGTGAGGAAAAGATGAAAAGGGATAGGTAGATGAAGTAAAAAGAGGGAAATTAAAGAATGGATAGTAAGAATTAATTAAATCTGGACAGAGAGTGAGACAGAAAAATAAATTGAAGAAAACAAAGAAAAGGGAGAGAAAAATTACAAATGAACAGGAAACCCTGGCAAGAGAGTTAAGACAAGACAAAGGAATGCAGAATCTTGACTGGGACCAACACAATTAGAAAAAGTAAATGGCTAGACAACAAAGGTACAGAAAATAATTTTATTTTTAATTTAGGATAAAGCAATGTGGTAGCTGTGTTAATGAAGGCTAATAAATGCAAATAAAACATAAAATAGAAAATAAGGTGATACCTTCACTGATTTTTAAAACACTTTTGATTAGTCTTCAGAGACCAGCACTTCCTTCCTCAGGTCAGGAGAGGATGTCCTGACCTGAGGCAGGAGGATTTGGCCTCTGAAAGTTAATTGAAAAGGGTATTAGACTATTAAATAAAATATTTTCTGAAATGGCAGTGGGATTTAGGTGTGTCAGGGAGCGGAGCCAATACAGAGTAGGGCAGGGCTGGGGGTGTGTACTAAAAATCTCCCTCTCAAAAATTGGGACCCCTTGGTAACTCTGAATGCGCCCAGATCGGATGAAAGTTCCGGAGCACGGAGCTGCCTGGAATGAATGGTGGCACCCGCTCAGCTGCCAGTCCAGGACTCCAGTCCAGCCCACCACCACCACGTGCACGCCATGCAGTGCACGTTTTACAGGAGGGTTGCGGAGCGGAGGTGAGGAGCACGAGCCTGGCCCTGGAAGGTTCTTCTTCATGATTTGACATTATTTCAAGGCGAGCCCAGCAGCAATAGGAGTCGGTAATAAAAATTTAAATACTTTTTTTTTCATCATAATTTTTAACATTGTGTGACGTGTGCTGTGTAATTTTTTTTAAATTGAGCTAGCTGGGGCCTGCTGCCTGCCTGGGGCTGGTGGTCACTATTAAAATTTATTGTTGGGGAATTTCTGGGTGGGGATGGGCTCCTCATTGCCCTAGGTAATATGGGTGGGCACTATATATATATATATATATATATATATATATATATATATATATATATAGTGCCCACCCATATTAGCTCTGGGCCCAGCCAAAATATCAGGTCTGGCTACGCCACTGCTTTCAAGTATTTGAACGTCTGTATCATATCACCCCTGTTCCTCCTTTCCTCCAGGGTATACATGTTCAGGTCAGCAAGTCTTTGCTCATACGTCTTGGAACGCAAATCCCATACCATTCTCGTAGCTTTTCTTTGCACCGCTTCCATTTTTTTTAACATCCTTCGCAAGGTACGGCCTCCAAAACTGAACACAATACTCCAGGTGGGGCCTCACCAATGACTTGTACAGGGGCATCAACACTTCCTTTCTTCTGCTGATCACACCTCTCTCTATACAGCCTAGCAACCTTCTCGCTACGGCCACCGCCTTGTCACACTGTTTCGTCGCCTTCAGATCCTCAGATACTATCACCCCAAGATCCCTCTCCCCCTCAGTACCTATCAGACTCTCACCGCCTAACACATAAGTCTCTCGTGGGTTTCTACTCCCTAAATGCATCACTTTGCATTTCTTCGCATTGAATTTTAATTGCCAAACCTTAGACCATTCTTCTAGCTTCCTCAGATCCCTTTTCATGCTTTCCACTCCCTCCCGGGTGTCCACTCTGTTGCAAATCTTAGTATCATCCGCAAATAGGCAAACTTTACCTTCTAACCCTACGGCAATGTCACTCACAAATATATTGAACAGAATCGGCCCCAGCACCGATCCCTGAGGCACTCCACTACTCACCTTTCCTTTCTCCGAGCGAACTCCATTTACCACCACCCTCTGTCGTCTGTCCGTCAACCAGTTCCTAATCCAGTTCACCACTTCGGGACCTATCTTCAGCCCATCGAGTTTATTTAAGAGCCTCCTGTGGGGAACCGTGTCAAAAGCTTTGCTAAAATCTAAGTAGATTACGTCTATAGCACGTCGATGATTCAATTCTCCAGTTACCCAATCAAAGAATTCAATGAGATTCATTTGGCACGATTTCCCTCTGGTAAAACCATGTTGTCTCGGATCTTGCAACTTGTTGGCTTCTAGGAAATTCACTATCCTTTCCTTCAGCCAGACGGCAAATGTCTTCTATTTAAAATTATATGACCTTTTAATGGAATCTCTTCTGGAAGCAAGCAGGACTTGGGAGACACCCTCATGCAGTTGAAGAGAATCAATTTCTAACCTCTCAATCACCAAGCCATGAGGGCCAGGGATTGAAGGCTGGGGTGCAGAAGAGACCCCTCATTCTGAGTGATAAGGGTCAGAAAGTACTTCTGTCTCCATGGGTCTTTGGAGGCTAATTCCTGAAGTAGAGGGAACTATCAGCCTCGGTCAGTAAGGCACAATGAAGATCATGGAGAGAGAGATATAAAGGAATTGGAGAAGGTGCAGAGAAGGGCGACAACAATGATAAAAGGGATGGAACGACTTCCCTGTAAGGAAAGGCTAAGAAGATTAGGGCTCTTCAGCTTGGAGAAAAGGCGGCTGAGGGGTGATATGATAGAAGTCTACAAAATAATGAGCGTAGTAGAGTGGACAGATGTGAAGCATTTGTTTACACTTTCAAACAATAATAGAACCAGGGGACACAAGATGAAGCTAGAATATGGTAGCTTTAAAACAAATAGGAGAAAGGTTTTCTTTACTCAGCATGTAGTTGGACTCTGGAATTCGTTGCCAGAGAATGTGGTGGCAGCGGCTGGCCTTACGGAGTTTAAGGGGGGTTTGGACAGATTCCTGAAGGAAAAGTCCATTGAACATTATTAATTTTTTTTTTTTTTTTTGGGGGGGGGGGGGGTTGCCAGGTTTTTGAAGCCTGAATTTGCCGCTGTCAGAGACAGGATGCTGGGCTTGATGGACCCTTGGTCTTTTCCCAGTATGGCGGTGCTTATGTGCTTATATACTGGATGGACGGTGGATAGAGAGAGAGAAAATGCTGAATGGAAGAGAGAGAGAGAGAGAAGGAGATGCTAGATGGAAGGTAGGGAGAGACTTATTGAAAGAATGAGGAATAAGAGGAAAGAGAATGGGAGGGCTGGGTGGGGGAAATAGATGGTAGGCTATAGGTAGATACAAGAAAAAGAGAGGGACTGAAGACTGGAAAGTAAGAATGAATGAGCAGAGTGGCAGAAAGATAGATGGAAGAAAGCTGAATGGAAATGATTGTGAGAGATCTATGTAGAGGAGGAATTGAAGCAGTGGTGTAGCTACAGGTGGGCTTGGGTGGGCTACAGCCCACCCAATTTGAACTCAGGCCCACCCAAAATTGTGGCACTCTTGCTGTGGCTGGTGGGAATCCTTCTCCTCAGGCAGCCAATGCTCTTCCACATGGCATCTGGCACCACACACCAGCCCCTCTGCACATGCTCAGTTGTCACCCATGCTGAAGCACTGAGCATGTACGGACTACTCGCAGCAGCGTCAGCTCAAGTTAAGTGCTGCCAGCTGCTGTTTGGAAGGAGGAGAAAATCTTCAACTGGTGCAGTTTGGGAATCCCCACCAGCTCAGGTATTTAATATTTTGTGTTTCAGGGTAGGGAGAGAGGCAGAATGCAGAGCGGAGGGGGGGGGGCATGAGGGGCTCAATTCCATGCCCATCCATTTTGGGCTCAGGCCCACCCACAATTGGCTGTCTTGCTACGCCCCTGAGTTGAAGAAAGGAGAATAGAAAAAAAATGACAACTGGACAGAAGATCCTAGAAGGAGAGTTAAGAGAAGAAAGATATTCAGGAGATCCTGGAAGAGAAGAAAGAAGAATGCAGAAACCAGAGACTGGGACCAAGGTGATTAGAAAGGTTAAATGGCCAGATGACAAAGGTAAAATAATAATAATAATTTAGGATAAAGTGGTGTGGTTGGCATATTAGTTCACTTTAAAAGTTAAGAAATAAAAATAAAGCAAAAATTCATTATACTAACCTGACTTGAGGAAGGAGGTTTTGACCTCTGAAAGCTAGTAAAAAAATGTGTTAAGTTGGCTAATAAAAAGGTTTATATCCTTTTTCTTTAATTCATTTTTAATTTAGAGATGGGAATGTCAGTTTTTGAAATTTACATATTTTGCTTTTATATTATACACAGTCTAGGGGGAAATGCATCATTTTTTTTCTATTTCTCTGGTATTGCACTGTATTCAAAGTCTGGCTTCTAGGGGTTTCAGTTTAATTTCTATCTACATATTCCTATTTCTGGTTCAGATTACTTATTCTATACCTGATGAGGTTCTGTCTGTGTTCTGCATGTGTTGAAAAGGCCAGGTATTCTGTTAGTATTGAATGTCTGTGTATGATTGATCCATAATAATCCAACTTATGTATTTCCAATAAGTGTGTTGATGTTCTAGTGCCCACTACAATGTTTACAGTGTTGCCTTTGCCTTGGTGGGTCCTTGTGTGACTCCTGGAAGTTACTGTAATTATGGTATGGTGGAATAGCTTTAAAGGTCCTGAGTGACTTTTGTTGGGTTTTATATTATTTCACAATATGCCTGATACTGTATTTTGGATCTGGATGTAGCTCATGCCTTTCTCAGTAGCTCAAATTACATTCAGGTACAATAGGTATTCTCTTGCCCCTATAGACCTTACAATCTAAGGGGCTCTTTTGCTAAAGCTTAGCACGCACTAACAGAATAGTGTGTGCTAAATTCTAAGAAGGCCATTTTATACCTTTGGGCTTCTTAGCATTACGTGTGTGCTAAGCTTTAATAAAAGGGCCTCTAAGTTTCTACCTGAGAAAGCGAAAAGAAGTATTTTTCCAAGAGTTAAATGATTTGTCCAAGATCTCAAGGAGCCACAGTAGGATTGGAACTCTGGCTTCCATGGTTCACAGGCTGCTACTTTAACCATTAGGTGCAGCTAATACATTTAATATATATTCCAAATATGTTTAATAACGCAGTAATAAAGTAAAGTAAAGGCGATCTGGATCCAAGATGGCGATATGGAAAGACGCATGAACAGCAGCTCCTGACCCCTTACACCAAAATCACGAGTGGGAACCTTCCCTAGTTGGTTATGGGGAAGAGAAAGGGTAAATCCAGTTTACCATGCTCCACAGGACGGGTGAACCCCCTTCCCTCTCGGCAGACGACGTTGGAGGAGGCGGGACTGCTGTTACAGAGGACCCAAGCCGGCGCCTCGAGGGGTCCGATGGAATCTTCGGACCTCAGCATAGAGGGAGTGACGTTGAGTCCCCCTCCGAAAACAACGCCCCAGAGACCCGGAGGGGAACGGATGGCTATGGAGAGGCAATTGGCGGGAGCTTCCGGAAGTGTAGCCCCTGCCGATAGCAGTGGAGACCCCATAGCTACCTCATCTCCGTTGGAAACATCTTCACAAGTAGGCTTGACGCTGCAAGCTTCTTTGCCTGAGCGACAACTGAGTGAGCCCTCCGTTAGCATCCGGGAATTAGTTAGACCATCGGTTGTTACAATGGACTCCATTTGGGAGGCGATCCAAGGACTAAACAGCACGCTACTACAGGTGGCAGAAACTTTGCGTGGAGACATGGGGAAGTTATCTCAGGCTCATTCAGAGCTTTCCACTAAGGTTATTGACCAGACGAACAGGATAGATCATCTTGAACCTGAAGTAAATTCTATAAAGAACTCTATTTCTGCAGTTATTAAAGATAATACTATTCAAAGGAAGAAAATTGATTATATGGAAAATCAATTACGAAGGAACAATCTACGTTTTTTGAATTTTCCTAAGTCCCCTTTGATTCCAGCCAAGGAAATGTTAAAAAAATACTTTATTGAAGTTCTGGGGCTTCTCTCAGAAGCTTTTCCTCCCCTGACCAGGGTGTTATACATTTCTGGAGCTAGAGTTAATAATATACAACCTTCTCAGCCTGATTTGAATTTAACTCAGTTTTTGGAAAGTTCAATGGATGTTATTACGGAAAGGACAACATTGCTGGTCTCGTTTGCATTAGAATTGGACCGTAATAATATATTTAGGTTATTTTTTCGCCATATCTCCACACCTTTCCTTGGTTCAAAAATTCAAGTGTTTCCTGATCTCTCTCGAGAGACACAAAGAAAAAGAAAAGACTTTTTATTATTAAAAGCAAGGGTCTTACAATTAGGTGGGACCTTTATACTTAAATTTCCATGTAAATGCTATATTTCTTTTCAATCCACTAATTATATTTTCTTTGAGCCGGGAAAACTTCTAGAATTTATAGTGAGTAAAGAGTAGTCTGCTGTTTGTCTGGATTGAATGCTATATCGGCTGCACCGACTTGATTTCTTGTCCTTCCTGTTGTAAAAGTTTTTTCTCTTTGAATTCGAGTAGACTGGGATGGGAAACCGCCTCAGTTATCTTGTCTTAAAATTTGAGTTCCTAGTTCTTGGATCATTAATGTGGACAAACAAATTTATATTTTTTACCTGACTGCTTTTTTTTTTCAATATTGTATATTTCTTTAAATTCCAATTTATGTATATGACATAAATGAAATGTTAAACTGAATAAATAAAAATTTAAAAAAAAAAAAAAAGTAAAGGCCAGCAGAGCTGAAGCCTGGTAGCCACCTGACAAACTACCATAAAAATGTATAGGCAAATCATTTTATAATTGCCAGTAACCACAGGACTTCTGTTACAGTGCTGCTGAACACCACTGTTCATGTGGCCAACAGGAATATGCTGGACTGGGGGGGGGGGGGGGGGTGGCTAAGGTTGACTGGGAGCCAAGTGTTAAAGTACCTGCATGTAATTCCGCAATATTGCAAATGCTATTCTGTTTAACGTTGTATGGTGTGCATTATTTTGATTTTTTACTATGTAATTCCCTAGAGTGTATTCAGGGTGCATAATATTATCAGTAACAGAAGTACAAGGGAGAGGTAGCTAGTGCTTCTGTACCAGAGACAGTGAAGGGATCCTTCCTTGCTGTGTTAAAAAAGTGCTCCTATTGTCCCCTTTATTGCTGACATGGGTGTTACCTCCCACTCCAAGGATTTTAACTTGTCCCTCTGACCCTCACCCAAGTTTAGCCCCCTCCCAATCAGCTGAGTCACTATCCCCCCCCCCCCCCCATTGCCCCAGGTACAAAATAAGTACCTGTATATAATATGTAAACCACTTTGATTGTAACCACAGAAAGGCGGTATATCAAGTCCTATCCCCTTTCCCTATAGACCACAATGACAGATAAAGAATATAAGGGCAATGGGGAGGGGAGGGGATGAGGTGGAAAAGAAAACAGATGTTGAAGAGTCTAATTTTTACTGATGCTTAAAATATCTGTTCCTATATTTTCAAACCTGCTATTTATCAGACCTAGAGGTCTACAAATGTATGCTGCTTAAGCACACTGCTAGCAGCCAAGCATGAAATACTGAAGCTTCATGCTGTAGCAATCTGTTGACCTGCTGATGCTAGAATTTTTCAAAGCTGGCCCACATTCAAGGCTCTAGAGAGAAGTAGCTTGTAACCACCTAGGAGAGATTGTCCTATGTCTACAGAATTCAAGAATTCTGAAATAAAATCTATATAATCTTTTATCATGTTACTCACTTTAACATGTGGGTTGTCTCTGTTTTTCAGCAAAATTCTCAGGCCGTTTATACATGCATAGGTTTTAATAAGCCCCCAATTGTTCAAATTATTAAGGATCCTTTTACTAAGGTGCGCCAAATAGATTTAGCATGTGGTAAATACCGCAAGCCCATTGTATAATTTTGGGCTGTATGGTACTTAGGGGGTGTTTTACTAAAGCTTAGCTTGAGTTATCTGCAGCAGGACCCATTCTATTCCTATGGGCCCTGCTGCAGATAACTCAATCTAAGCTTTAGTAAAAGACCTCCTTAATACAAATTATTAGCACAGCTTAGTAAAAGGACCCCTTAGGGAGCCATAAAGAATTGCACTAGCGATTCCCTTGCGGCAATGCTGACTGGGCTTTGTCGGCATTGCCGTGCCGGGAATCACTAGCGCGGTTTGGTAAAAGAGGCCCTAAACAAATGTAGACTCATTGCAATAAATTCAACAGGTCAGATTTCCTTTTTGAAAAGTTTGTGCTTTGGTCTTTAGAAAACAATTTAGATTTACAATGTTAAGACTACCAATAACTCTCTCAGTTATACAAGAACGCCAATTCATAGCTATTGAACTAGTGCTCCATGAAATCCAGCAATATCAGCATAGGTAATATTATGTGCCCATTGGTATGATTTAAATTTGAATGTCTGAATAACTAAGCAGATGTTCCCAAACGGAGAAAAATATATGAATATTTCATTCTTATATAAAATATTCCTCCCCCAGGCACAATAGATATTAACTAATTTATACAGTGTTGCATTACAGGAAGTTAATGCGACTTCCAGTTTCACATTATATATAACTGGGACGGTTATTAAAGCAATGTCTGTAGATTTTGATATTGCCGAAGTATACAAATGTCCATTCTCCATAATATTAATTGATTCAAAATTATCTGATGAAAATAGTACCTTATCCCAGAAATCAATGATTAGATATGCTATGCCAGAGGTTCCATGCCTTGTCCTGGAGGACCCCCAGCCAGTCAGATTGTCAGAATATCCACAATGAATTTTCGTGAGGTAGAATTTGTTGGATTATTTGTAGTAAATAATTAGCAGATTTTATACACACAGCTTCAGCTTTAGAAATGTTAATTTCTTTTCTTCATCTCTCTCACATACACCCCAGAATAATTCACTGCTGAGTCACTTTAAAGTTGAAGTAACAAAACATCTGTTTACTCACAGTTTGTAGTTAGATTGATATTCAGGCAGGCTTGTATAACATAATACAATACATTTGGATTATCAGCTCTTTCCATGTGCTTAGATGGTAATGGATGCTCACACCATAGATCCTCAGCTTAGGAGAGACCATTAGAGCTCCATGTGCTGTGCCTAATCCCCACAGGAAGTTGCATGGGTGTGACCTCTCTAGGCAATTCACATCAGAGGTCACAGAGTAATCACAGAGAAAACATTGCTGACAGACAATGCATGTAAAACACAATACATTATTCCAACAAACCCCTTCTCATGCATAACTGTCATGCAATTATTAATTCATACAAAGTCCAAGCTTTATTCGCAGATTCTCAAAACGTTCTCTGGGTAACGGTTTGGTCATGATGTCAGCTGTCATCTCACTGGTGTGACAATAGTGTAGACTGATAACCCCTTCTTTCGCCAGCTCTCGCACGTTGTGATATTTCGTTGCGATGTGCTTGGTGCGTGACTGAACCTTGTCATTCTGTGACAGTCTGATGCAGCTCTGATTATCTTCCATTATCTGGATTGGTCTCTGTTCATCTATTCCAAAATCCAGCAAAAGTTTTTCAATCCACATCATTTCTCTGCATGCTTCTGATACAGCCACATATTCAGCTTCTGTAGAAGACAGACTCACAATACTTTGTTTATGACTGGCCCAAGAAATTTGTACATTTCCATACATAAACACATATCCACTTGTGGATTTATAATCAGAATGATCCCCTGCCCAATCTGAATCACAGTAACATATTAGTTTTGGATTACTATTGGCTGAAATCTTTAATTTACAATCAATGGTACCTTTTAAATACCTTACCATCCTTTTAACTGCAGTCCAATCTGATTTGGTAGGTGAGCTGACCCTTCTGCTCAAAATTCCTACTGCATTTGCTATATCAGCCCTGTATGTGGTAGTTAGATATAAAAGCTTACCTATGGCTGATCTATATTGGATGTTATCTGGTAAAGGTTCTCTTACTGTTTCATCCTTCAGAAAATCAGTGATCATGGGAGTGCTTACAACTTGGGCATCTTGCATACCTAAACTTTCAATAAGCTCATTTATTTTCTGCTTCTGGCTTAGAAGATAAGAACCATCATTTTGTTTCTCAATTTCTATACCAAGATAGTATGACACATTACCAAGTTCTTTTATCTCAACATTCTGGTTTAAATATTTTACAATGTCCTTGTACTCTTGCTCACTTTCGCTTGCAATGAGCAGATCATCAACAAAAGCTAAAATGTATGCATATTGTCCATTTCTGCACCTAGTGTACAAGCATTTATCTGCTTCACCTTGCTTAAATCCTAAATTTGTCAATATTTCATGCAATTTCTCATTCCAACATTTTGCACTTTGCTTTAATCCATAAAGACCTTTGTTTAATTTACACACTAGCTGTCTTTGTTTTGTATTTATGAAACCTGTTGGCTGTTCCATGTACAAGTCTTCAGTTATATCTCCATGAAGAAATGCTGTTTTCACATCAATGTGGTTGACTTGCATGCCTTTTGAGACTGCAATGCTCAGAAGTGTTCTAATTGTCGTGTGTTTCACTACAGGTGCAAACACTTCATCAAAATCTTCTCCATATTTTTGAAGATATCCCTTTGCGACTAATCTGGCTTTATACCTTTCCACTTTTCCTTGTGCATTCCTTTTTAACTTGAATACCCATTTGCATCCTATAGCTTTCTTGCCAGGAGGTAATTTTGTAAGAATCCAAGTTTTATTTTTATGCAATGCATCAATTTCTTCTTGTGCAGCTTTACGCCATTCAGCAGCTTCTTCTGCTGGCATTTTCTCAATCTCATCCCATGTTAAGGGCTCTTGAGCTTCTGCTGACTTTGTTAGGTAAGACAGTCTTGGGGATGGAACACCTTTGTTTTCCCTGGATGAGCGTCTGACAACAGGTTGGTCCGACCTTTCCGCATCCTCTAAATCTGAGAGTCCTTCTCCAATTGATTCCCCTTCTCCAACTGTACTGTCTTCTGCAATGATCCTTTCTGTGTCTGCTTCCTCTGCCTGTTCCTCATTAGATACAGATGAGTTGCTTTCAGACATCTGCCTTGGTATGGCATTTATATACACTGGCATGTCTATTATGGTTCTAGTTTCATATTCTGGATGATAAGGCTCATCTGGGATAATCCAGCCTTTATCAACCCTTTTGTTTTCATCAAAATATGTAACATGTCTTATGCCAACAATGCCAGTTTTCAGATTCAAAATTCTATATCCTTTGTGTCCTGGAGCATAGCCAACTAAAATGCCCCTTTCTGTTGTGGAATCCAGCTTATGCCTTCTTTGCTTTGGTACATGAGCATATGCTGTACTTCCAAATGTTCTTATGTGTGACAGGTTTGGCTTCCTACCATGCCATGTCTCATGTGGTGTGCGCTCAGCGCCTTTAGTTGGCATTCTGTTTTGTAGGTACACTGCTGTGAGAATGGCTTCCCCCCATAGTCTTTTAGGGAGATTGCTATCTGACAGCATACATCTGGTCATTTCCACAAGTGACCTAAATTTTCTCTCTGCAACAGAATTTTGCTCTGGTGTATAAGCTACTGTTGTGATATGCTGAATGCCTTCTTGTTCTAGAAATGTGCGCATGCTTTGTGAAGTGAACTCACCACCATTGTCGGTCTGAAGAACCTTTGGTTTTCTTTCAAATTTATTGCTCACCATGGCTACGTATTTCTTCAGCATGTCTGTGACTTGACTTTTTTCTTTCAGCAAATAGGCCACACAGTATCTAGAGAAATCATCCAAGAATATTTGCACAAATCTGTTATTTCCCAATGATGGGATATTAAACGGTCCACATAAGTCACTGTGTATTAAGTCCAGTACTTTATTACTCCTATTTCCTGTGTATGCAGGAAATGAGGGTCTCACACCCTTTTGAGTAACACAGTCTATGCATTTCTCCATTTTACCAGTATCTGCACTTATTTCAATGCCTGTAGCAAGTTGCTTACTGTAAAGATCCTGGATCACCTTAAAATCACGATGTCCCAGGCGGCGGTGCCAGATTTCCAGACTACATTTACCATCATTCTTCCTTACTTGCGCCATATGTGAGGCTTCACCTGAAATGCTTAGTTTATAAATATCATTATGCATAAAAGCTTCAGCATACACTTCATCATTTTTAGAGATTGTGCACTTACTGTTTTCAAAATGAATCACAAATCCCTTCTTATCTAATGTAGATACACTAAGCATATTGCAAACTGCTTGGGGAATATACAAGACATCACTTACAGGAATTTCTTTAACTTCATTAGACACTTTGCATTTTAAGAATCCAATGCCTTTTGCTTGGATCTTAGCAGTCCCTGCGTTTGCAGTATTAAGAATACCTTCTTCTGGACACATTTCCTGAAAGAAATCCTTACAATTGGTTAAATGGCATGTGCTCCCCGAATCCAAAATCCAAGTACTTTCATTTGAATTATTATTTACCATAGTCAAAGATTTTTCTGCCATTAGAAAGCTCTTATGTTTATCATTGTCCTTTGTACATTTCCTGCTTGGAAAATTCTTTTGTTCCATTGGCTTAGGTGAGCTAGAGGGGTGTTTTGTGTTTCCTTACACCATTTAGATACATGTCCCTCCTTTCCACATGAGTAGCAAATCAGCTTGCCCTTGGGTGGAGTTTTCCCATAGCTCCGCCTTCCTCTATTCTTTGCCAAGAAATTTGTTTCATTTCTCTCTGACTGTCTTTGAGAACACATCTCCTCAGAATCATTAATTATGCATTCCTGCCTCAGTTTTGATGCTGCCTGTTCAAACGATTGCCCTTCAATGGCTTCATTCACAGACCTAAAAACATCAAACTTCTTTGATAGTGAGGTAAAAGAAATGCTCTTTTCAATGCATCACACATGGGAATTCCAGAAAGTTCTAGCTTTTGAAATGAAGACATAAGATGCATAATGTGATCATTACACTTACTTTTATCCCTTAATTTGGTTTCATTCAACTCTGCCAACCAAATTGGTTGCTGTTTTGCATATGTAGTTGCATACATAGTTCTCAGTTTATCTAAAATTTCCTTTGCTGTATCTTTTGCCTCCACCAATATGGCTTGTTTCTCTGAGAGAGCTTCAAAAAACATGCACTTCACATAATAGTTTGCATTGTCCCATTCAGCCATATTTTCAGCTGTTCTGTTTTGGTCTAAACATATACTTAATTTCTTTGCTTGAAGGAGACATCTGAATCTTAGCTCCCATTGCTGATAATTATATTCAGTTAATTTAGGCACCTTGAGAGAGTGGGAAAATGGTGAATTTCCTCCCTCAGCCATTTCTTAGCCTTGCCTTCTGTTTGGTGTGGGGGGGGGGGGGAGAGAGAGAGAGACAGACTGAATCTTTCTTTTAAAACTTAAGAGAAAAAATTTGGCTTTTTCACTGCCTGGTAATATTTCTCTTCTTCCTTTTTCAATTCCTGGACTGGGCCCATAACCCTTTTGTTGGATTATTTGTAGTAAATAATTAGCAGATTTTATACACACAGCTTCAGCTTTAGAAATGTTAATTTCTTTTCTTCATCTCTCTCACATACACCCCAGAATAATTCACTGCTGAGTCACTTTAAAGTTGAAGTAACAAAACATCTCACAGTTTGTAGTTAGATTGATATTCAGGCAGGCTTGTATAACATAATACAATACATTTGGATTATCAGCTCTTTCCATGTGCTTAGATGGTAATGGATGCTCACACCATAGATCCTCAGCTTAGGAGAGACCATTAGAGCTCCATGTGCTGTGCCTAATCCCCACAGGAAGTTGCATGGGTGTGACCTCTCTAGGCAATTCACATCAGAGGTCACAGAGTAATCACAGAGAAAACATTGCTGACAGACAATGCATGTAAAACACAATACATTATTCCAACAGAATTGCATACAAATTTATCTCATAATCATTCATTGTGGATATCCTGAAAACCCAACTGAGAGAAGAATGGAGAGGGGTCATAGACTTGATATACTCTGCCTTTCTATGGTACAAACAAAGTGGTTTTACATTTATTATATGCAGGTACTTTCTTCCTAGTGGGCTCACAATCTAAGTGTTTATACCTGGAGCATTGGAGGGTTAAGTGACATGCCCAGGATCACAAGGAGCCCCAGTGGGAATTGACCTCTAGGTTCTCAGCCCACTGCACTAGCCCTAACTCCTCCACTCCAACTGGCTGTAGGTTCCAAAGGATAGGGTTGGAAGCTTCTATGCTATTTTATTACTATATACTATATACTGTCACAACTGTTCATCTACCTAACGTGGTTTCCTCACTGCTAGCATAAGTATCACTGCCAAGTTTTGAGCTGCCAAGTTGTGCTTCTCTAGGACCCACCTAGTGGCTTAGTACAGTTGTTCTCAACCCAGTCCTCAGGGCACACCCAGCTGGTTGAGTTTTTATGATATCCACAATGAATATGCATGAGATAGATTTGAATGAACGGCCTCCTTTGTATGTAAATCTATTCCATGCATATTCATTGTATATATCCTAAAAACCCAACTGGATGGGTGTGCCCAGAGGACTGGGTTGAGAACCTCTGGCTTAGTAGTAATATTGTGTACTGCTATGCAATAAATCTGGGTTTAATTCTTGAGGACAACTTTTGTTCCTTGGGTCAGTTAGGAAGATTGCTGTGAAGACAGTATTTGCAGCCTCCCTTCCCAATGAAGGCACTGAGGTGGGAAGAAGAGCATCTTAGCTATGGCACAATGGGGACATCTCAGGGTACACTCATACCAGATTCTGCCCTAAGCTGCAGTATATGGCCTCTTGATAAGTACTTTTGCTCCAATGACTTGGCTACATAGAGCAGCAGAAAAGGATCAAAATTGTCAAAATAAGCCCAGATGCTTGTGCATGAAGACTTGTAGTGCTAATGAGTAGAAGTTGATTCCCATTATGCTGGAAGCCTCAAAGAGGACAGGGGCAAGTGACCTGGTGAAAACATCCCCAAACCCAAACAATAGTCTGGTTGTAGCCAGACAAACTCTTAAATTAGCAGTGCAGAAATCTAGTTCTTGAAATACTACAGTGGCTGATCAGTCACATATCGAAATCCCAGAGCTGTTAATTTCCACCGATGTAAGGAATTCTTCCTAATGCATACTCAAATTCTTGTGTAGGATCACTAGAAGGCTGGACTTAGTAGCATGCTAAATTTGTTTTATTTGTCTCATTAAGTGGCCAATATACTAACCCACAGGATTTT
Source organism: Microcaecilia unicolor (assembly GCF_901765095.1). Classification (NCBI taxonomy): domain Eukaryota; kingdom Metazoa; phylum Chordata; class Amphibia; order Gymnophiona; family Siphonopidae; genus Microcaecilia; species Microcaecilia unicolor. The sequence goes on along the minus strand of NC_044031.1, from coordinate 344,352,294 downwards.
CTGTGGGTTAATTGTCTCTCCTCAGGAAAGGTTGCTACAGATGCAAATTAGTTCCGTAGCAAATTTTGTGTGAAAATGAGCTATGAGGTAGCTGGCAAAAAATGATAATGACATCTCATTGACATGTAGGCCTGTTGATCCTTTCACATGTTTTTATGAGAAAATAGCATTGTTGTCATTGAAACATATAACATGAATAGCATTGCTGAACAGAAGAATCCGCTGTGAAGCGGAGAACTCGAACACCCCATGGAAGAACACAAATGCAGGTGGGTCAAACATCCCACTCTCACCTGCATTAGCATTGATGAACACCAGATAACAATACAAGAGGTTAGATCAATATAAAACTCAATATCAATGACAAACTTTTGAGATAGATATCTTTTACTCCCTATCCCTACCCATTACCTCCTTACATAAAACCCCTTCCCCTCTCTCACCCCCAAATGCACAGAGAACTCCACGATGAACAACAAGAAATTGAGCTGACTCTGCCAATCTTTGCATAGAAGCAGAATGAAAACTTCACAATTCTAATGTATTCAGAAAAGCTGAATGAACTCACATGGTGAGAGGATTTAGATAATGAGTCAATATAAGAAATCTTTTCTTGGTCTTACTGTCCAGAAGGTCCACTGAGAGATGCTCCATATGAAAGAGTTTGTGCAGTCGATTTTGCGATTACCATAGAGTTGGTGGAAAGTCTAATCCATTGTTGTAGAATACACTTCTTGGCATCAAAACTGATTTGCAAAGGAATAAACTTGACACCTGTGTGCCCTATACTACATCCTCCTTGGTATCAAGAATATAATTATGTGGCATGGCCATCCAACGTCGACCGTGCATAACACTAAAATGAGTCCAGACATCAATCCAGAATTTATAAATATGCAGGCACTCCCACACACAATGTTTATATGGAGCTTCTACTACTCCACATTTAGAACAGGAGCCATTTGTCAGCAGGCTCATCTTTCGCACTCGGTATAGGTGAATATACATCCTATGGAGAAATTTATAGTGTAATTCCTATAGTTGTGAACTCTCTGATAATCATGGTCCTTTTTTTTTAGACTCTTTTTAAATCCTTCAATGAATAAGGTCAGAAGTCCAAGACCAGTGCTCCACCATAGGGTGCAAAATAGACCTACCACCCAGAAACGCTAAAAGATCATCCCGAACACACCTCAACCTCCACTTCCCCACTTGCAAGGGCCTGAAATACAAGATGCTACACGCGTCAACCTTTTCCCACATGAGCATGCAGTCTTGGAATACACTACCGCGCAACCTAAGAGTGATTAACGAACAAGCTTCCTTCCGTAAATTACTGAAGACTCACCTGTTTGAACAAACTTACGGAAAGAGCCAAAACACATAGAGTCCATACTCACTGTTCATCAATGCAACATACATCCACTTCTGATCCCTCATCCCGTAATCCAGTCAATCATACATTTATTCACGGAACTATGTACACCATATGTCTTTGTGTCTAACACTGCCCTTTTAGCTTCCCATTGTCTCCTTCCAATGTTTCTATGTTGATGTCCCATTGCTATATTCCTAATGATATTCGAATGTCTCGCACAACTCTGCACAATGTTGTAACAAATGTATTTCTATTATTCATATCTTATTGTAAGCCACACTGAGCCCGCAAAAAGGTGGGAAAATGTGGGATACAAATGCAATAAATAAATAAATAAATAAATAAATATCATAGACCACTGCTTTTTTGTATCCTTCATAGCTAATCCTTTTAGGTGATTGTCGGTAATGGCCACCACTAATCAGAGGCTGATTCCCTGAAATTGTTACTGCATGTCTTTAGAAGATGTTGTATATTGTGTTGTAATTGCAAATAAGCATACCAGTCCTGTGACTGTAAATCATATGTGGGGGCAAGGACATCATAAGGTAAAATTAGGTCTTACCTAATAATTTTCTTTCCTTTAGCAACAGCAGATGAATCCAGGAACTGGTGGGTTGTGTCCATCTACCAGCAGGTGGGAGATAGAGATAACAGAACTCTTGGGAGTAAAGCAGATGGCCAGCCCCTTCATCAGTTAGTATATGTCTTTCGAAAGCAGTAGAAGTAGGCCGATCAACTCAATAACTTTAACGTAAAACCCATCCTCACTATAATAAAAAAGAACCAACTAGAAAACTGTAATGATGGAACCGAAGCTGCAACAATGTCTGCCGAAGCAGAGTTTCTCCTTTTTATTTATTTATTTTTCATATCTGACTGAATCTACATTAGAGAAAAAAAAGAGTAGAGCAGCAGAGAATATAGTCGGCTAATGGGAGGGATCCTGGATTCATCTGCTGTTGCTAAAGGAAAGAAAATTATCGGGTAAGACCTAATTTTACCTTCCTTGTCACAAACAGCAGATGAATCTAGGAACTGGTGGGATGTACCAAAGCCTACCCTAAGAACGACGGGAAGCCCACACCAAGACCTGAGCCCCGAAATGCGCATCTTCCATGGAGGCAACATCCAAGCGAAAGTGTTTGACAAAAGTATGCTGAGACGCCCAAGTAGTTGCTCGACAATTTCATCCACATGAAAAGTAGAGGTCTCCACCCAGGACGTCGCCTGTGCTCGAGTAGAATGAGCTCGTAGAGCCAAAGGTGGCTCTCAACCTTGTGACAGATACGCTAACGTAATGGCCTCCTTAATCCAACGTGCTATAGAGGCTTTGGAGGCCGCCTCACCTTTCCGCGGCCCCGAAAGAAGGACAAAGAGGTGGCCCGATCTCTGAAATTCATTGGTGACCTGGAGGTAACGCAAAAGCACCCTTCAGACATCCAATAGCTGAAGGGATGGAAACTCCCCTGGAAAATTCTCTTTCCTAAACAATGGAAGAAACAGAGTCTGATTGTGATGGAATTCTGAAATTACCTTCGGAAGCAAGGAAGGAACCGTCCGAATTGAGACCCCCGAATCTGCAAACTGCAAAAAGGGATCTCTACAAGACAAGGCCTGCAGTTCAGAAATGCGCCGAGCTGAGGAAATCGCCACCAAAAAGACAGCTTAACGCGTAAGGTCCTTATCCGTTGCCTTTTGTAAAGATTCGTAGATGAAGGACTCCTCGTAAAAAACGAGTCACATCTGGGTGAGCTGCTAAGGAGAATCCGGCTACTCGACCTCGAAAGCAAGCTAGAGCTGCTATTTGCACTCTCTCAGAGAGTTATACGCGAGACCCTTAGAAAGGCCTTCCTGGAAGAAATCCAATATCACTGAAATCGAAGCCAGAAAGGGAGAACTGGACTTCTGCTCACACCACGAAGAAAAGATTTTCCATACTTGGGCATAAGCGTACAAAGTGGCCGTTCCATGCTTGTAGAAGCATGGTAATCACAGGTTCCGAAAACCCTTTATTTCTCAATCGGCTCCTTTCAATAGCCAGGCCGTAAGACCAAAGTGGGAGGGATTTTCCATCTGAACAGGACCTGGCACAGTAAATCCAGAGTTACCGGAAGTCGCAGTGGAGAATCGTGCAGTAAGCGAACAAGGTCTGCGTACCACGGTCTTCAGGTCCAGTCTGGAGCTACCAGGACCACGAGCCCGCGATGACGACTGATGTGATGAAGAACTCTTCCTATCAGAGGCCAAGGAGGAAACACATAGAGTAGTCCCTGCTTTGGCCACAGCTGCAGTAGGGCATCGATTCCTGCAGTCTCGGACTGTCTTCCGGGAAAAGAATCTGGGCACCTTGGCATTTTGAACCGTAGCCATGAGGTCCATCACCGGAGTTCCCCAATGACGAGGAAGTCTGAATGCCGCTGCCAAAAGCGTCCACTCCGCCGCATCCAAAAGAGTTAGACTGAGGAAATTTGCCTGGACATTGGACTGGCCCGCAATGTGAGCTGCTGATAGGCAAAGAACATGAGTCTCCGCCCACTCCATGAGATGAGATGCTTCCATCGCTAGAGACATGCTGCAAGTCCCTCCTTGTCGAGTGATGTAAGCTACCATCGACGAATTATCCGACAACACCCAAACAGGTCTCCCTAGCAGGAGACCCTGAAAATCGGCCAAGGCATTCACCACCGCTCTCAACTCCAAACGATTTATGGACCACGCCGCCTCGAGAGAGGTCCAAGTCCCCTGAGTCACTCTGTGTAGACATAGCTCCCCAACCGGCCAGACTGGCATCCGTCATGACCACCACCCAATTCAGGGAGGCTAACAGCATGCCCTTCTGCAACATGGTCAGGCAGATCCACCAAGACATGCTTCCCCTGGCCGCATTCATCCAGGGCAGATGGCGTTGATAGTCCAGAGACATTGGAGACCATCTGCTCAGTAGAAACAATTGCAGAGGCCGCATGTGAGCCTTTGCCCACGGCACCACTTCTAGGGTAGCCGCCATAGTCCCAAACCCCAGGGCGAGGCATCTGTAGCAAGGCATACACCTGTGCCACCAGTTTTACTCTCTGACCATTGGGCAGGAAGACCTTCCCTACCTTCGTGTCGAAAAGCACCCCCAGGTATTCCAAGGTCTGAGTCAGACACAGTTGATTCTTGTCCAAGTTGATAATCCATCCCAACAACTGAAGAAGAGAGATCACTCTGGAGGTGGCAGTCTGACTCTCCTGTGGAGAGGAGGCCTGAATCAACCAGTCGTTGAGCTAAGGACCTGCAGGTATAAGGGCTATTATATTAGTGTACAGTTGGGTACAGTACATTTTTTGCTATTTCTGGAGGTCTCACTATAAGGGAGTTATGATGTGATGTGTACCTGGGACCTTTTATGTGAAGTTTACTGCTGTGCCCCCTAGACTGCCCCACTGCTCTGCTGGAATGTCCGAGTGACCAGTCTGCTGGCACCCAAAAATCCCAATGGCTTGTTTTTGTGCATTTTTCTCTTGGAAGGTTTGTTGAAAATGGCCCTTAAAATGTCTAAAATATTTTTGAACCAAAGGAAACATTTTTCTGGTTCAGAATTGACCAAGTTTGGCACTGGATCGGATTTGGACATCATATCGAAAATACCTCTCCACATCTCCTGCTGTCGTTGGTGAACATCTGCTACAGGTAAGTAACTTCACTATCCAGCTTGTTTGGTTTTTCAATTGGTGTATTGATGTTCTACTGCCCCTGCAGTATTTATGGTGCTGTCTTTTCCTAGGAAGGACCTTGTGTGACTCCTGTTATGGTATGGTAGAATTGCTTTATAGGTCCTGAATAACTTTCGTAGGGTTTTGTATTAATTCATAATATACCTGATACTGGATTTTGGATTTGGGTTTTGTCTCTTTCAGTTTGCCTCCTTCAGTTACAGCCAGTACAAGTTATGTTCAGGTACACTAAGTATTTTCCTGCATCTGGATGGCTTATGGAAGTTTAAGTGACTTGTCCAAGATCTCAAGGAGTGGCAGTTGGATTTGCACCCTGGCATCCCTGGTTCTCAGACTGCTCTTCTAAGCATTAGGTATAGATAAAACATATTCCAATCATGTTTGGTAACTCAACAGTAAAGCTGGTATCTGGCAACCCACACGATTTCTGTTACAGTGTTGCTAAATACCACTGTTCAAATGGCCAGCAGGAAGATGCTGGACTAGAGAGTTAGGACTGTCTGGGAACCAAATGTTAAAGTACTTGCATATATTCCCAGAATACAGCAAATATTGTTCTGTTTAATATGTTGTAATATCTTGGTGCCTTATCCTGGTGTGTATTCAGTGTGCAATTACCATCAGTAATATAGGTACAGAAAGACAGCTGATAAAGCTTCCCCAGAGCCACACAGTGAAGGACTCTTTCCTTGCATTCAAAAGTGCCCAACTGTCCTTTTACTGCAGACATAGGTGTTGACCTCCCCCCACTCCAAGGACTTTAGGGGACCTTTTACCAAGCTGTGGTAAAAAGAGCCCCGGAGTGGTATTAGCGCTTGGATTTGCCGCAAACTGAGGCCCCTTTTACCACAGTGGGTATTTTTTTAAAAATAGGAAATGGCTGTACAGTAAGTACATGCTTACCATGCAGCCATATCCTGGGGGAACCCTTATCGCCTCCTATTTAGGAGATTGCAAGGGCTCCCACGCTAATCCTGCGGTAAAAATAATATTTCTGGTCATGCCAGAAATGACGCATGGTGGTGGTGGGGGCACTACTGCCGGCTCCCGCGCTAGCTCTACCGTGGCATTATAAAAGGGCCTCTACACTTGCACTGTTCTGTTCCACTCTGCCCCATACCATGACTTAACCCCACCCATACCCTAGCCCCGCCTATAACTTCACCCTAGCCCACCCCACTTTAGCCTTCCCAAACAGCTGAGTCACCAACCACCTATTATTCACTGCATGAAAAAACAAAATACCTTATTCAACTTGTTTTCAGTCTGCTATTCATTAGTTTTCATGGAATCTCCTCGTTTTAGTGTTGGTTGAAAGATTAAACAGTTCAATGATTTTATAAACTTCTATCATATCCCCTCTCAGTCATCTTTTTTCTAAGTTGACAAGCCCCAGCCCATTTAGCTTTTCATCACAAGAGGGGTGTTCCATTCTCTTTATTATTTTTGCTGCCCTTCTCTGAACTTTGTCTAGTTCTGTTATTCTTTTTTTAAGGTGGGGTGACAATTTAAAGCCTAATGGTTACAACAGTGCACTGGGAAGCAGGGGTTCAAATCCCACTACTGTTCCTTGTGATCCTGGGGAAGTCACTTAACCCTCTATTGCCTCAAATCCAAGCTCTTATCTGTATTCACAACTTGCATAGCATTTGATGATGGTAATTTGGGGGGGGGGGGGTAGGAGCAATCATGGGGGGCGGCGGCACCCCCGTCCCAGGCCCAGCTCAGTCTCTCAGTGAACCTAATTTACTACAATTTCTCTAGCAGCATTTTCTAAGTTCAGCATTTTCCTAGTATCTTTTGAAGATACATTTCTCCAAACCATGTGCTCCTGAGTGACTGCCAACTTTCCCCCGGAATGAGTTTAATGGATTTGGCTTTAGCTCATGCTTTTCTCAGTAGCTCAGAGTAAGTTACATTCCGGTACAGTAAATATTTCCATGTCCTCAGAAAGCTTACAATCTAATCCCCCTGTTTGCAAAGCTGTGCTAGCGGCTGCTGCATTGCCGAAACAGCCCATTAAAAGTGAATGGGGTGTGTCAGCTGCACCACACCGCCAGCCGCTAGCACAGCTTTGTAAACAGGGTCCTAAGGGACCCTTTGTCTCCGAGTCTGGTGTAGTGAGCCTTTGGGCCACTGCCGGTGACCGGCAGCAGCAGGTGAACCACCCAAACAGGGAATGAGGCTGAAAACAGACACGTCTGGTACAAGTAGGACTGCAGCTGAAGCTGTAGGCAGGCAGGGTTGGAACAACAGGACTGGAACAATAGGACTGGAGCTGAAGCTGTAGGCAGGCAGGACTGGAACAGAAGCAGGAAGCTGGCAAGGCTGAATTAAGCAGGACTGGAACAGAAGCTGAAAGCAGGCAGGACTGGAACAGATGCTGAGGACAGGCAGGACTTTGAAAAAGCAAGAAAGAAGTACAAGAAGCACATGCAGACAAGAACTCATCTGAAGACTTCTGTTGCAAAGGCAAAGCAGGAAGGTTTCAAGGCGCTTTACTGATGATGTCACGAGTAAGAGCGAGGCTTGGCAGCAGGAACACCAGAGCAAGGCTTGACTGCAAGAACACCAAATCGAGGCTTGGCAGCAGGAAATCCAGGGTGGCTGGCTGCAAGAACACCAAAGCAAGGCTGGAATGCTGGAACATCAGAATAGGACTTGAATCATCTCTGGAACACGTTTGGGAAACAGGGAGAAGGCGGTCCACAGCAGCCACAGGGCCTGGTCACTGGGAGCAGAGGTGAGTGTAGGCATGGGATACAGCCACAGCCGTGACAGTACCTCCCCCTCAAGGCTCCCGTGGTCCCCACGGGAGGTCTGTTTCCAGGGATATCTTTGGTGGAACCTGCTGGTGAGTTTAGGAGCATGATCAGGAACCACAGAACTGGAAGTTGATAGCAAGTCTATAGGTTGAAGACAAGGCTGGATGTTGTCAACAGAGCTGGACCTTGAAAACAGCACTAGAGTATTACTACAGCCCACGGACTGCCGTATGCTGTCCTTAAGGCCATAAGCCCCCTGATAACAGGAATGTCTTGAACCCTATGCCCAGGGTCCAATTCTTTAGGCATGGTATGAGATAAGTCTTGAAGAGTCCTCTTGGAGGGAATCTTAATCTTGGATGTAGTACAGGTTTCAACCAGGAACTCACTGGTCTAGGGTGACAAACAAGCGGTGGCCAGAATGACCGCAAAGGCTTCAGAGTCCTGGGACTGTGGGTCACTGATATCAGTTCAAGTGTCAGAATCCATGTACTGTTGTTCACGACAGCACTGCAAGCATCAGGGATGAGGCAAAGTTTTCTGTAAGAATCGCTCCACTCCGTGACCTCACCTCTTCCCCAGTCTAAAGTCAGGTTGTGTGTCTGTAGCCAGGGTAGACCCAATACAATGGGTTGCACTGCTGTATGGAGGACATATAGAGTAATGTCTTCTTTGTGGTCACCAATACACAAGTGCACCGGAACCATTTGTGTGCCCATAGACTGAAAAGAGCAGAGTGGTCTTAGGTAACTCTTGCATAAAAATGTTAAATAAAGGACCAGGGTTTCGTCTATAAAGTTTCCACCAGCCCCAGAATCCAGGAAAACTTCAGTATGCTCCTTTCTTTGACCTATATCAAGCACTGCTGGAATTAGAAATTGCGTACGAAGAAAACCTGACGATAAGCCTACTATGATGCCTGCAGTCAGACAGACCCTGATCCAAGAAGCCAGGTTTATTAGGGCACCTACCTGCACAGTGTCCACTGTCACCACAATACAGACATAATTTGATGGTCCTATGCCTCTGTTTCGCTTGCATCGTGAGAGGAGTATGACCCAGTTGCATGGGTTCTACAGGTTCTATGGGAGAGGTCTCCTTAGGACTAAGAGCCTGTGACGCATACTGATATAACTCTGTGTCTTAATGCCTATCTTTTCTGAAGAGCGCCGTTCTTGGCTATGCTCCTGAAATCGAATATCTATCATATTGCAGAGCCCAATCAGGTCATCTAATTTTTTTTTTTATTACATTTGTACCCCGCGCTTTTCCACTCATGGCAGGGTTTGGTGCCTCAAATTAAGGATGAGTTGGCCAGATGTGACCAGGGTCCGCGTTCCCTGCTTTAATCTCAGGAGCGCAGTAGTTGCAGATGTAACCTTCACAGGCTCTTCAAAGATCCGTTTAAATTGTTCCAGGAAACTATGGAGATCATGAAGCACCGGGTCATCCTTTTCCCAGAGAGGAGATGCCCATACTAAAGCTTGACCGGACAGCAGAGAAATAATATAAGCTACCCAGGTTCTGTCGGAAGAAAACTTTTGGGGGCTGGAGCTCAAAAATTATTTTACACTGGTTGAGAAAACCTCTACAGTCTTTGGGATTACCGTTGTATCTCGGTGGTGCTTTAACACGGATACCTGACATTACAGGAGCTGTTGCCGGTACTGGGTTTGAGCTCAGAGGAACCGAAGCTTGAGAAGCTTCTGATTTCAGGTAGTGGTTCTGGAATGCCTCCATATATTGTTGGAGCTGGTCTATGCGTGCCTCTAGGCCTTGCTGGAGCTGGTCCATGTGTGCGGACAAACTTTGGATGGCTTTGTGATGATGTGAAAGCTGAAGAGAGTGCTCCTGAAGCCTCTGCAAGGCGGATGGTTCTACTGAACTCATGGTCTTTGCAATCTGTCATGGAGTCAGGCGTAGTGAGCCCTTGGGCCACTGCCAGCAACCAGCAGCAGCAGGCAAACCACCCAAACAGGGAATGAGGCTGAAAACAGACAGGTCTGGTACAAGCAGGACCGGAAAAAGCAGGACTGGAACTGAAGCTGAAGGCAGGCAGGACTGGAACAAAAGAACTGAAGCTGTAGGTAGGCAGGGCTGGAAAAAAGCAGGACTGGAGCTGAAGCTGTAAGGGGAAAGGGAATTGGACTTAATATACCGCCTTTCTGTGGTTTTTCCAACTACATTCAAAGCGGTTTACATTATATACAGGTACTTATTTGTACCTGGGACAATGGAGGGTTAAGTGACTTGCCCAGAGTCACAAGGAGCTGCAGTGGGAACTGAACCCAGTTCCCCAGGATCAAAATCCATTGCACTAACCACTAGGCTACTCCTCCATTCTTACTAGGCAGGGCTGGAACAAGCAGGACTGGAGCTGAAGCTGTAGGCAGGCAGGGCTGGAACGAACAGGACTGGAGCTGAAGTTGTAGGCAGGCAGGGCTGGAACGAACAGGACTGGAGCTGAAGTTGTAGGCAGGTAGGGCTGGAATAAGCAGGACTGGAATAATAGGACTGGAACAGAAGTAGAAAGCTGGCAAAGCTGAATTAAGGACTGGAATAGAAGCTGAAAGCAGGCAGGTCTGGAACAGGAAGGACTGGAACAGATGCTGAGGACAGGCAGGACTTGAAACAAGCAGGAAAGAAGTACAAGAAGCACATGCAGACAAGAACTCATCTGAAGACCTCTGTTGCAAAGGCAAAGCAGGAAGGTTTCAAGGTGCTTTATAAAGGCATTTACTGATGATGTCACGAGTAACAGTGAGGCTTGGCAGCAGGAACACCAAAGCAAGGCTTGGCTTCAAGAACACCAAAGCGAGGCTGGGCTGCAAGAACACCAAAGCAAGGCTAGAATGCTGGAACATCAGAATATGACTGAAATGATCTCTGGAACAAGTTTGGGAAACAGGGAGAAGGCAGTCCACAGCAGCCACAGGGCCTGGTCACCGGGAGGAGAGGTGAGTGAAGGCATGGGATACAGCCACAACTGTGACACCCTTTATTAAGCAGTAACACAAAAATGGCCAATTTTCTTTTTTTTTTTTTTTTAATTAAAGGTCATGCGCTAATATTGCCATTACTCTGCATCTTAAAAATAATTACCACATGAGCACTTACCGCCACCCATTTAGTAGGCAGTAAGGGCTCATGCAATAATCCTGCACTAACCAGTTAGCATGCAGTAATATAGCTGTGCTAACTGATTAGTGCAGGAACATCCCCTGACATGCTCCCTTCAAAAAAATAGAAATATTTTTTAGCATATGGATTAGCATGCGTTAAATTGTTACTTACTGTGGGACACCTGCAGAGCTGCCAAGTTACCCATTCCAAGAGGGAGACTTTTTGGCCGGTCCTGGTTTTAAACTTACATCCCAAAGCAGTGTAGTATTTGTAGTTCATGATTCTATTCATTGAAATCAGTGCTGCAGGTCCCATAATGCACCAGGATGAGGTTGGCAGAAATCCACGACCAGCCAGTTTCCCTCCTGGAATGGGTAACTTGGCAGCTCTGCACCTGAGCACATCCCACACTATACTATTTTAAGCTGCTGCCCGATTACCGCCAGATAAGCACCAGCACTACAAAAATAGAAAATATTTATGTAGCACTGGAAATGGCACATGCTAGTGGTGGGAACTACTATCAGGGTCCTGTGATACTTTGGGGAGATGCCCCACAAACAGTGTCACCTTGAAGAAGCCTCTGAGGCTTCTGTCATTGTGATTCTACCACATACCAGATTATCATATATTAAGAACTAGTAAAAGAGGCCCGTTTCTGAGCAAATGAAACAGGCGCTAGCAAGGTTTTCGTCGCCAACACCCCCCCTCCCTGCCCAACCCCTTCGTTATTCTGCCATTGCTCCGCCCTCAACGTCATGACGTTTGACGTGAGGGCGGGGCCCGGAGCGTTTTCCCAACACTCCCCCCCCCCCCGCCTCCCTCCCTGTCAACCCCTTCGTTGTTCTGTCATCAAGGGTTTCATCGCCAACACCCCCCCTCCCTGCCTCCCTGCCAACCCCTTCGTTGTTCTGCCATTGCTCCGCCCTCAACGTCATGACGTTTGACGCAAGGGCGGGGCCCGGAGCGATTTCCCAACACCCCCCCCCCTCCCTGCCAACCCGTTCGTTGTTCTGCCAACAAACCTTCGAACCCTGTTTGAAGGAAGTCAGTGGCTTGGCTTCACTGACGTCACTGTCTTCAGAACGTTGAGGGTGAGTTTTATATATATATAGATAAGTAATTGAAGATTGGCACTGGGTTGTTTGTGTTTATCAGAAAAAGAAAAGGCCAAAGCACTTAACCAAACTGAGTGTTTCTGCTTTTCCTGGCAATGCACATTTCCGCCATGCTAAGGTACATGTGGTTGGAAAACAAGGTCTAACTCACCCTATGAAAAGTACTAATGAGTTTTGCCATTTGAGCAAAATTATCAAAAAGGAACCTTGCAACAGCCACGGCTCTAAAATGACAAAGGTTTTGGCAGAACGGGGAAAATGGGTACAATGTCCATTAGGTCACAGCAATAGTTTCTCTGTCATCTGTATTGAGCCGATCAGAAGCAGCATAATTAAAAACAAAATCACACGTAACTATGGTTTTTCCCTAGAGCTTATGTGCCTCACGAAACGCAAATTAAGAAAAACCCAAGCAGCAGGTGTTAGTGCAGATATATAGAAGAAAAAGAGAATATAGCCTGCTGCCACTCTTGCTTTAGAAAGCTAATGAAAAACACACTGAATTTCCAGAGCCTTCTTTCTAGTCTGGACCCCTGCTGAGATAAAAGGTCAGCAAAGAGAGAGCCAAAGATGTGAAACAGGGGAAAAAGAGAGAGATATTTTTAACTGGAAAGGCAAATTTAATACCAGCCAACGTCTGGACTGATATTCCAGAGTGATTATGTATTTTGAATGCCAGCTGCTAGTTTTTCATAAAGGACATGCAGATATAATCTGTTAAAAATAAAAGTAAAAAAACAAAAGCCAGAATATATCTTCTTATACTACAGACAATGGAAAAAAAGACTTCTCCAGTTCATCAATTCTTGTACCACTATAGAAATGATAAGTAGTAGTAGTAGTAAGGGTGGTAGCGACTATAAAGGGAAGATTGTGCTGACAATGACATTGCTGCCACCTGCAGGATCCTGATAGCACTGCAGGCATAACCAAACCATAACATAACAATATCCTGTTTGCAACATACCAACAGAACATACATTTAAAGAAGAGAACATACATTTAAAGCAGAGATGCCAAGTTACCCAGTTCCAGGCCTTGATTTCTTACTACCCTGTCCTGGTGCATTATAGGACTTGCAGCACTGACTTCAATGGGCAGGATCAGGCACTACAAATCCCACACTACTTTGAGATGTAAGTTCAAAGTCAGGTCTGGCCAAACAGTCTCCAACCTGGAACTGGGTAACTTGGTACCTCTGCACTTACACCAGGGCCTGATTAATAAAGGTCTGATTCAGCAGAACTGCCAAATTACCCATGCTAGGAGGGAGACTTTTTGGCCGGTTCTGGATTTCTGCCATTATGGGACCTGCAGCACTGATTTCAATGGATAGAATCATGGATTACAAATACCACACTGCTTTGGGATGTAAGTTTAAAACTGGGACTGGCCAAAAAGTCTCCCTCCTGGAATGAGTAACTTGGCAGTTCTGGATTCTGCCAGTTTATCCACAGATAGTGGATTTACACACTTCAACTTTTTTAGGGAAGCAGGTGCTAGTTTTGAAGGCATGAATAAAACTTTAAAACTGAGATGGAAAACCTCCAGCCCTTGAGGTCCATAAGCAAAGCTTACAAGTTACCCAGTTCCAGGAGGAACACTTTTTGGCCACTCCTTGTTTTGAATTTACACCCCAAAGCAATGTGGGATTAGTAGTCCCTGATTCTACCCATTGACATTGGTACTGGAGGTCCCATAATGCAACAAAATGGAAATGGGATTGTTAGAAATCCAGGACTGGTTCAAATTCTCCCTTCTAGATGTGGGTAGCTTGGCAGCTCTGCACATGCCAGATCTTTGAGGAAGTCCCTAATGACTTATGCATGAGAAAGATTTGTATACAATTGAGGCAGTGCATATGCAGATCCATTCCATGAATATGCTTTAGGGACATCATTGAAACCAAAGCTGCTGTGGCCCTTGAAAACCAGAGGTTCCCTATGCCTGTCCTAAGGGTTTTTTTTGTTACATTTGTACCCCGCGCTTTCCCACTCATGGCAGGCTCAATGCAGCTTACATGGGGCAATGGAGGGTCACAAGGAGCTGCCTGTGCCTGAAGTGGGAACCAAACTCAGTTCCTCAGTTCCCCAGGACCAAAGTTCACCACCCTAACCACTAGGCCACTCCTCCACTCTAAAAAAAAAAAAACACTTAATAGGGAGCAAGTCTAGTTTAAAAAGATTCTAAGTTTAAAAAAATTACATTAACATTTGCTTTACCTTCAAATTTGTATCCAGAGTTTGATATGTAACTAGAAAAGACAGTATGACCATCTGATGTCTTCAGCTAAGGAACCAATACACAAACATTGCCCATGACTTACTCCTCATAAATTGCCAGGATCACTATATATTCTCTCAGACTTTACCCTAGATCAGAAGTGGGCAACCTGCAGCCTGCCCCATGAGACCTTGGGAAGTATACACAAAGCAAGAACATAGCCAGTTTTTGTCATCAGGAGGAGCAGACCTTTTGTAAAATAAGCTATGGTGCAAGGTTGAAGGGGCAGTCCACATAAGTGCCATTTCATTCAAAATCCGTTTGGGGGAGCGATTGCTCCTTTTGCATACCCCCCCAATCCAGCTATGCCTCTGACCAGTGGCGTACCAAGGGGGGGGGGCGGTAGGGCGGTCCGCCCCGGGTGCACACCGCTGGGGGGGGGTGCCACGGCGCGCGCCTGTCAGCTGAGTTCACTGACTTCACTAACTTCGCTGCAGCTCCCTCTGCCCCGGAACAGGTTACTTACTGTTCCAGCCGGGGCAGAGGGAGCTGCAGCGAAGTCAGCGAACTCAGCTGACAGGCGCATGCCGCGGCACCCCCCGCCCAGCGGCGTGCACCCGGGGGGGGTGTCATTTCACCGGGGGGGGGGGGCGCATCGGCGATCCGCCCCGGGTGTCATGCCGGCTAGGATCACCACTGCCTCTGACATAGAACATGGCCCACACAAACATCATTAACACAGTTTTCTTATCAGTGGAACTGCAAAACAACAATGGGACAAGACCTGTTTGACAGTTTTTAGTAATTGTCTAGAAAGCCAGAAGTATATGATAACAGATCATTCTGGTAATAATGTATGTTCATTCAGTCAGTCATCACATTGAGTTTTGTTGGCAATGAACTATATGATGCATCTGTTAATTTTCTGTGTGTGGCCCGCTAAGGATAGTGGGCCCACCCCTGCCCTAAATGGTGTGTACAAACAAAGTACCTGGCCAATAGTGATTGTCTCTAATTAGTTTGCTTTGGAATTCCACTTGGCCCTTTACCTCCCGTCCATGAGTGAGGGCAAGGGAAAAAATCAGAAATAATAGTACAAAGGCCTTTGAGAAACACAGGGTCACTCAGTTACTGATGTCCACCCCAAGTACTTCAAATTGATGTCCAGTCTTTTACTCTTTTATTAGGATCACTCTTACATTTTCTCCATATCAACTTACAATTCAGCAATGTTCTCTTAGGGCAAGCAGTCAGATAACAAGAAACAGACACTGATTATACAAACAGCTTCCAACTTCCAAAAACTCAAAGAAAAAAAAAATTAACTTCTAATCCACTATGGATAAGGGTGGACTAAAAAAAAAATAGTAACATAGTAGATGACGGCAGGAAAAGACCTGCACGGTCCATCCAGTCTGCCCAACAAGATAAATTCATATGTGCTACTTTTTGTGTATACCTTACCTTGATTTGTATCTGCAATTTTCAGGGCACAGACCATAGAAATCTGCCCAGCACTAGCCCCGCCTCCCAACCACCAGCCCCGCCTCCCACCACCGGCTCTGCCACCCAATCTCGGCTAAGCTTCTGAGGATTCATTCCTTCTGAACAGGATTCCTTTATGTTTATCCCATGCATGTTTGAATTCCGTTACCATTTTCATCTCCACCACCTCCCACAGGAGGGCATTCCAAGTATCCACCACTCTCTCCGTGAAAAAATACTTCCTGAGATTTTTCTTGAGTCTGCCCCCCTTCAATCTCATTTCATGTCCTCTAATTCTACCGCCTTCAAATATTTGAACGTCTGTATCATATCACCCCTGTTTCTCCTTTCTTCCAGGGTATACATGTTCAGGTGCGCAAGTCTCTCCTCATACGTCTTGTAACGCAAATCCCATACCATTCTTGTAGCTTTTCTTTGCACCGCTTCAATTCTTGTTACATCCTTAGCAAGATACGGCCTCCAAAACTGAACACAATACTCCAGGTGTGGCCTCACCAACAACTTATACAGGGGCATTAAAACCTCTTTTCTTCTGCTGGTCACACCTCTCTCTATACAGCCTAGCAACCTTCTAGCTACGGCCACCGCCTTGACACACTGTTTGGTCGCCTTCAGATCCTCAGATACTATCACCCCAAGATCCCTCTCCCCATCCATACATATCAGACTCTCATTGCCTAACACATACGTCTCCCGTGGATTTCTACTCCCTAAGTGCATCACTTTGCATTTCTTTGCATTGAATTTTAACCTTAGACCATTCTTCTAGCTTCCACAGATCCTTTTTCATGTTTTCCACTCCCTCCCAGGTGTCCACTCTGTTACAAATCTTAGTATCATCCGCAAAAAGGCAAACTTTACCTTCTAACCCTTTGGCAATGTCACTCACAAATATATTGAACAGAATCGGCCCCAGCACTGATCCCTGAGGCACTCCACTACTCACCTTTCCCTCATCCGAGCAAATTCCATTAACCACCACCCTCTGGCGTCTGTCAGTCAACCAGTTCCTAATCCAGTTCACCACGTCGGGTCCTATTTTCAGCCTGTCAAGTTTATTCAAGAGCCTCCTGTGGGGAACCATGTCAAAAGCTTTGCTGAAATCTAAGTAGATTACGTTAAGTAGTAGTAGTAGTCTATAGCACGTCCATGATTCAGTTCTCCGGTCACCCAGTCAAACAATTCAATGAGATTCATTTGGCACGATTTACCTTTGGTAAAACCATGTTGTCTCTGATCTTGTAACTTATTGGCTTCCAGGAAATTCACTATCTTTTCCTTCAGCATCGCTTCCATTACTTTTCTAATAACCGAAGTGAGGCTTACTGGCCTGTAGTTTCAAGCTTCTTCCCTATCACCACTTTTGTGAAGAGGGACCACATCCGCTGTTTTTCAATCCCACGGAACCTCTCCAGTTTCCAAGGATTTATTAAACAAATCTTTAAGAGGACCCACCAGAACCTCTCTGAGCTCCCTCAATATCCTGGGGTGGATCCCGTCCGGTCCCACGGCTTTGTCCACCTTTAGATTTTCAAGTTGTTCATATACACTCTCTTCAGTGAACAGTGCTCTATCCACTCCATTCTCATTCGTGCTTTTGTCAGTCAATCGCGGTCCTTCCAATCTAATCCAAATTGGCTCTGTGTTCTTACAATAAGCTTGGGTACAGGATATGCCTTTTGAAACACTCAGAAGCACAGAGCATTTTATATATATTTTTTTTCTATCTATAACATAAACCCTTGATACTCCTCTTGGCCCCTCTGTATCTTGTTCTCATATATTTCATTCCTGGCCTTCAAGTTCAGTGCACAAAGGGAATATCTTTCAGAAGTTAATTTTCAACAAATACAGAGGTAGAAAGCCAGCTTGCAGTGTCACTTTCAAGGTCCTCATTTACTGTGAACCTAGTCAGAGGGGTAAAGGTGATGTATATGATATACTGCCTTTCTGTGGTACAACCAAAGTGGCTCAGCAGCTATGGTCCCACGAGCCTAGCACATGAGTAACACAAGGTTAGTGGCATCATCCTTTCTGTTGTGTCTTCATCATCATTACTGCGTGCTAGTGTCATTATCATCAATCAAAATCTCACCATTGTATTGGAAGAACCTGAATCAGTAAGAATAGAGACATATACCAGTATTATGGTATAGGCAAGACTAAAAGCCCAATAAACATGAATAAAAAAGATATGGGACGCACTCATGGAGGGAAAAATCTAATAAACACCATGCCAGGGTCATGCTCCTTGGCTCCAAGAATTCCTAATTCTATTGTAGTCTAGGTTTTGCATGTTTCATAAATCAGATCTTTCATGCATTTATTTATTGCATTTGTATCCCACATTTTCCCACCTATTTGCAGGCTCAATGTGGCTTACATAGTACCGTAAAGGCATTCGCCAAGTCCAGTAGATAAACAAATACAAGGTGATATTGTGGTCGAATAAGGCATTTCCAAGTCCGGAAGAAAAACAAATACAAGGTGATATTGTGGTCGAATAAGGTATATGTGTGTCAGGTACAATAGGGGTTGAAGGGAAGAAAGGTTATATAGTGTCCATTTCGATCTTTGGTTTTGCTGTGTTGCAGAGTGTAGGTATCTATGTTGGGTTGGTGGGGTATGCCTGTTTGAATAGGTAGGTAATGTAAATAATTGCGTGTTCCTACTACATGATTAATTACTCGGAACTCCTATCTTACCAGACTGTTTTACACAGTCTGAGCACTCAGAGACTCCATAATCAGGACACACTGGGATACAAGAAGATATTTTATTAGCATCTTACCAAAGGCAGTTCAGGCAATTAGGCATTCATATCTGGAACATGGTGGAACAGCTCTTCGCGACACACAGCAGATGCAGTCTGTCTTCGCTCTTCTGCCCTCTGCTCCCATACCATAGCAGACTGCCTTTTTATACGTTTCTTGTACCATTCATTCCTATGGACCCTAACTTTCTCACCAGCAGTCTTTGCATATTATCAGTTGATAATGATAACTTAACATGTTTCCAAATTCTAAGTATCATCAAATGATGGTGATGTCAACATCTGTGAATTAATGACTTCACATGTCATTTCGTTCCCTTCAGCCCCCCCCCCCCCTTACTTGTACCTGGCCCACTACTATCTTCCACTAGCCAAAACATCCTTGCCTGTGACTTTCTTGCTAGCGCCAATCCAGCTGTTATTTACAGAGCAGATTCCCCCTTCCCTCTGTCTGCTCTCAGTTGCTTACTTCAGCATTTGCTGCAGTGAAATGTATCTGTGTCAGAAGTGATCTTTGATTCTTAGAGGCCTAGCTCTTAGCCTTGGCCTGTATTTCACTGAAAGCAAGTGACAGCATATTTCTACATTCCCCTCTTGCCGGGCCCCCAGGGGGGCCGGCACATGTGACTTCTAGTATGTGGCCATCCTTTCCAGAGGGCTCCTAGAGTTCTAGAGTCTGGTGTGGGGATATGTATATCAGGTGACATGGGTGGTCTGACATAATGAGAAACAAGGCAATAACAAGAGTCAGCATGTGGGCGCAAAGATATGTGCTGAATGTGATGCAGCACTAAGATTCCCCTTTACCATAACCAACCCAAGGAGTCCAACTATCCTACAACTACCCCTCTGGGGCGCAGCAAAACTTGGAAACACGAGAATTCAATTAAGTCTATTTGTCATACAATAGAATCAACAAATTTGAGTACACATGATTGCAATCAACTAATATATCATTATTACAGAGCTAATCATTAGTCACACTGTGATTGTGTAAATATAGCTAAAACCTAGTATTATTATGGAAGAAATATTTCATTGTAGCGTTTAAAAAGGGTTAATATTGGCCAAATACAAACGTACTAGAATATAATGAATAACTACTGCAAACTAAAAAGCATTATAATTATGAGTATTACAATGGCAAAACTCTGAGTGTCATAGGTCTAGATCGTATGTGAAGGCCCTGCTGACGTATAGCGTCTTGAAAAATACATAGGAACATAATCTTCTTCTTACTCTGTTCCGGCAACAAGCTCGGCATCAGCCAGGAGGCGTTCATACAGGACATAGTGGCCTGTAGGTTCCTTCTTGCTTAAAGCAGTTGCAATTAACTGTTGTACTAAACTTTTGATACAGGGTGTTATACAGTGACTGAGAAGTATAAAGGTTCTTCCTAGCATGGTGAACATTTGTATAACAATAACAGTGCATAAAACAGCTTGTGATATAAAGGGATAATTCAGTAAAAAGAATAGAATCTTTTGGAAAAGTCCATAATGTGTAGTTTTAAAATGTAAGTAGCTAGAAATCAGGTAATTCAAAGTCACTTAAAATTTCATTGATCTGATAAGTAGACAATTTTGGCAACAGAGGATTTTATAAGTCAGTGTAGGTAGTTCTGGTATTGTGAAACAGCAGTCTGTATACTGTTGAAAGATTCACTCGGGCAGGTAAGGGTTCACATGGAAGACATCATTTTGGATCTAGGAGACTTCTACTAAAAGCATCTCATGGTTTCCAGCCAGTTAAACAGCCCATATAATAGTTATCCACTTCATTTGTAACATGTCATTAACTTAAGGGAGTTCTTCAGATTTCATTCTTTGCACAGTTCAAGGTATATGTAAAAATCTGATTATGTAAACAGAAGCATTATCAAACATGAAACAATATGAAAACTAATCCAACTAAAAGTGTTCTTCCATGTCAATGCAACTGTAGGGATCACTGTTCGGAAACTATACAATCCTTATACAATTCTGTTAAAAAAAAACTTCCATATATATTCATGTCTCTTATTCCTTCTAGCTAACTTGGCAATATCTTTTCTATACATGCTATTCTACTAGCCTATACTCCTTCCATGTGACCATTCACAGTATGTGTGAAACAGTTCATATAACTTAGCTCATTACAAACAGACCTTCTCAAAACATTTGTCTGGTTCTCAGGTTCAGAGCCCGCGGGGACGGGCTCTGGAGCAAATTTGAGCCCCTGGGCTGCTGATGAGAAGCGACAGCAGCAGGCAAAACCCACCACCCACCAACCAACACTGGGCTAGCACACCGGCACAAGCAAGGACAGCAGGCGCCACCCAGCGAGCCGGAACACACGGACTGGAACCCCCTGGACTGGAGGGCACCGGACTGGTCCGCACTGGACTGGAACACACACTGGACTGGAGTACACTGCACTGGAACACACCGGACTGGAACACCCCGGACCGGAGTACACCAAACTGGTCCGCACTGCTTCACCTGCACTTAGCCACTGTCCCCCAGGAGTTGAGCCCCTGGGTTCAAGCGGCCGGCAGGGCTTACCGGATACAGGATAAACACAGGGACTGGGATACTAGAACAAGCTTGACAGTACCAGGACCAGGAATGGGACTAGGGCTGAGGGACCATCCCAGACCCTGGAATACCATGCAAGCTTGCACAAACCAGGAACACAGGGTCAAGACAAGATGGAAGTGCTCCCAAGCACCAAAAGGAAAGGCAGGGAAGCCCACAGGGGAAAGCAGGGAAACCCAGCAACTCAGAAGTGAACCTATAGCATAACCAGACTGAAGTGCTCCTAAGCACCTAACCACAGAAATGCACCTAAGCACGAAACTAACATAAGTGCACCTAAGCACGACACTAACAGGAGTGCTCCTAAGCACTACACTAACAGAAGTGCTCCTAAGCACTATACTAACAGAAGAATGCCTAAGCACTAAACTAACAGGGGTGCTCCTAAGCACCAAGCTACAGCAGTGCTCCACCGCACTAAACTAACAAAGGGGAAGCGGGGAGCCACAAGGAGAAAACAGGGAAGCTAAACACATAAAGTAACAAAGGTGCTCTTAAGCACCAAGCTACAGCTTTTACACAATCTTTCAAAATTGGAGTAATTCTCTCCCAATCCCTCTGGAGACTCATCAACAGAGACCTTATATTGAATCCACTTAAACATAGAACTAAAATACCTGATAGAGTAGTAATCAGATAAGGAGGACAAACATCCAGAATACAGTATGTTTTAGAGTACTTCTGATTATAAAGAGCTAAACAAAGCCCAGTCAAAAGGAAAGAAGGCCGACCTACATCTACTCCCTGGAATCTCTTGACTGCTGTCTAAGTGCCACAATATCATCAACAGCCTCATTACTAGAAAACAATGTTCTGGCACTACTAATTTTAGATTAAAAATATTCTGCCAGATGTGAAGCTTTAGGAACCTTATCCATAATTGGTTCTGAGAATTGAGAGGTATCTGTCAAAGTTGTGACTAAATTTAAAAGAGCCTTTACATTAGAGATATCTCTATTTGCTTAGAATACCAGGACTTACACTTAGCTATAAAGTTGCTTTAAATGCTATGATTTCCATTCCATATATATCTCAAAGTCTGATCATTTCTGCCATTTTTGTTGTAACCTCCTATATACTTGCTTCAACAACAGCAGATCTGAATCATACCACTCTTAACTTTCTAATTTAGTCTTTCTCTGCAGTGGAGAAATGTCATCCAAAGTACTACTACTTATCACTTCTATAGTGCTACAAGGCATACACAGCACTGTACTACTACTTAACATTTCTAGAGCACTACCAGGGTTACGCAGCGCTGTACTACTACTTAACATTTCTAGAGCACTACCAGGGTTACACAGCGCTGTACAGTTTAACAAAGAAGGACAGTCCCTGCTCAAAGGAGCTTACAATCTAAAGGACGAAATGTCAAATTGGGGCAGTCTAGATTTCCTGAATAGAGGTAAAGTGGTTAGGTGCCGAAAGCGACATTGAAGAGGTGGGCTTTGAGTAAGGATTTGAAGATGGGTAGGGAGGGGGCCTGGCATATGGGCTCAGGGAGTTTATTCCAAGCATGGGGTGAGGCAGGGCAGAAAGGGGAGCCTGGAGTTGGCGGTGGTGGAGAAGGGTACTGAAAGGAGGGATTTGTCTTGAGAGCAGAGGTTACGGGTAGGAACGTAAGGGGAGATGAGGGTAGAGAGGTAAGGGGGGGCTGCAGATCGAGTGCATTTGTAGGTTAGTAGGAGAAGCTTGAACTGTATGCGGTACCTGATCGGAAGCCAATGAAGTGACTTGAGGAGAGGGGTGATATGAGTATATCGGTCCAGGCGGAAGATAAGTCGTGCAGAAGAGTTCTGAACGGACTGAAGGGGGGATAGATGGCTAAGTGGGAGGCCAGTGAGGAGTAGGTTGCAGTAAAGGCGAGAGGTAATGAGAGAGTGGATGAGAGTTCGGGTGGTGTGCTCAGAGAGGAAAGGGCGAATTTTGCTAATGTTATAGAGGAAGAAGAGACAGGTCTTGGCTATCTGCTGGATATGCGCAGAGAAGGAGAGGGAGGAGTCGAAGATGACTCCGAGGTTGCGGGCAGATGAGACGGGGACGATGAGGGTGTTATCAACTGAGATGGAGAGTGGAGGAAGAGGAGAAGTGGGTTTGGGAGGGAAGACAATAAGCTCGGTCTTGGCCATGTTCAGTTTCAGGTGGCGGTTGGACATCCAGGCGGCAATGTCGGATAAGCAGGCTGATACTTTGGCCTGGATTTCCGTAGTGATGTCTGGTGTGGAGAGATAAAGCTAGGTGTCGTCAGCATAAAGATGATATTGGAAACCATGAGATGAGATCAGGGAGCCCAGGGAAGAGGTGTAGATTGAGAAGAGAAGGGGTCCAAGGACAGATCCCTGAGAAACTCCAACAGAGAGCGGGATGGGGGTGGTGGAAGAACCCTGAGAATGTACTCTGAAGGTATGGTGGGAGAGATAAGAGGAGAACCAGGAGAGGACAGAGCCCTGGAACCCAAATGAGGACAGTGTGGCAAGAAGTAAATTATGATTGACAGGATCAAAAGCGGCGGATAGGTCGAGGAGGATGAGGATGGAGTAGTGACCTTTGAATTTGGCAAGGAACAGGTCATTGCAGACTTTAGATAGTGCCGTTTCTGTTGAGTGTAGGGGGCGAAAGCCGGATTGAAGCGGATCGAGGATGGCATGAGAGGAGAGAAAATCAAGGCAATGGCTGTGAACGGCGCATTCAAGTATCTTGGAGAGGAAGGGTAGGAGGGAGATGGGGCGGTAGTTGGAGGGACAAGTACGGTCAAGTGATGGTTTTTTAAGGAGTGGTGTGACAACACCATGCTTGAAGGTGTCAGGGACAGTTGCAGTGGAGAGAGAGAGGTTGAGAATATGACAGATGGGGGGGGGGGGTGACAGTAGGAGAGATGGTGTTAAGTTGGTGGGGATGGGGGTCAGAGGGACAGGTGGTGCATTTCAAGGAGGAAAGAAGGTGGGTGGTTTCCTCTTCGGTAATGTCAGGAAAAGAGGAGGAGGCGGCCTGGGTTGGTTGATTGAGGGAGTGGGTTATAGGGTGAAGAGGAGAAGGTTTGGTGGTGAATTCGAGGTTGATCTTCTGCACCTTGTCGCGGAAGTAGTCAGCCAGTGATTGAGGAGAGAGTGAGGGGGGGGGGAGTGGAGGGCACTTTGAGGAGGGAATTAAGGGTGGCGAAGAGACGATGAGGGTTAGAGCTGAGGGAATTAGTCAATTGGGTGTAATAGTCCTGTTTGGTGAGAAATAGGGAGGACTGGAAGGAGGATAGCATGAATTTGTAATGAATGAAATCAGTATGGGTGCGAGATTTCCTCCAGAGGCGTTCAGCCGATCGGGCGCAAAGCGAAGGTATCGGGTGCAAGGGGTCAGCCAGGGCTGGGGATTAGTATGCCTTGTGGGACGGGAGATAGATGATGCAAGGGTGTCCAGAGCAGAGGAGAGAGAGTGGCATTGTAAGTGGAGACGGCTTTGTCGACAGACTCGGAGAACATGATGGAAGGGAGGAGATTAGAAATACTAGAGGATAAGGTGGGAGGGTCGACAGCCTAGAGATTCCTGGAAGTAGTGGTTAGTGTTGGGCGGGACTGAGGGGGAGGGTGATGAAGTGTGGAGGTGATCAGGTGATGGTCAGAGAGAGGAAGAGCTGAGGCGCAGAAATTGGAGGAAGAGCAGGTAGAGGACGAGGTCAAGACAGTGGCCAGATTGGTGAGTGGGGGTGGTGGAGCTCAGTTGGAGGTTGAAGGAGGAGGTTAGAGTGAGGAACTGAGAAGCGTATGAGTTGGATGGGTTATCAGTGTGTTATGTTAAAGTCTCCAAGAATGAGGGATGGGGATGAGGGCTCAAGAAAAACGGACAGCCAGGCATCGAAGTCGGTAAGGAAGGAAGAGAGGGACTTATCAGGGGGGCGGTAAATGACTGCAACTCTGAGGGTAGCGGGTAGAATAGACGGATGGAGTGAACTTCAAAGGATGAGAAGCAGTGAGACTGCGGTAGGAGGAGAGGTTGAAAACTGCAGGAGGGCGAAAGTAGTAACCCCACGCCGCCACCGTGGCCAGTTGGGCAGGGAGAATGGGAGAAAAGATAACCTCCATGGCATATGGCTGCGACTGAGGCAGAGTCATCAGAGGTGAGCCAGGTTTCAGTTAGGGCGAGCAGTTGAAGGGAACAGGAGATGAAGAGATCATGGGTGAAGGAAAGTTTGTTGCAGACTGAGCGGGCATTCCACAGGGCACAAGAGAAGGGGAGGAAGGAGGGGGGAGGAGGGGAATAGATTGGAGACATCGCGGAAACGTTTGCATGGATAGGACGAGGACAGGTGAGGGGGACCTGGATTGGGATTGATGTCTCCGGCGGATAGCAGGAGAAGGAGCAGGAGGGTGCGGAGGAGGGTGGGGGAGGTAGGGTGACGAAGACGGGATGAGCTTAGTAGGAATGGGGATGGACTAATGGCAGGAAGGAAGTGTTGAAGGTTGAGGGCTAGGAGGGAGGAGGGAAGGAGAGATGGTGAGGTGGTGAGGGACGGAGGTGGGTAGGGTAATGCAATAGTGAGCAGAACGGGAGAGGACATGGATGGGCAATGAGTTCCTGCGGTAGACAGCGGTAGGGGGAGGGGGAAAAGATTAGGAAGGGACAGGACGATGAAGAGAATGTGTATAGGGGCCATGGTCTGGGAGGCAGGCAGGTGATGGGTGAGTTGGTAGGCAAATGGGTTAATGGGCTGGTAGGCAGGCAAGCAGGTAGGCGGGGAGGGAGTTAGGTAGTTGTGCAGGCTAGAGGGCAGGCGGCAGGCAGTTAGGTAGTTGAGCATGCTAGAAGGCAGGTGGCAGGCGGGGAGGCAGTTAGGTAGTTAAGCAGGCTTGAAGGCAGGCAGGCAAGTTGATGGACTGACAAGCAGGCACGATGGTTGCTGATAAGCAGGCAAGTTGATGGACTGACAAGCAGGCACGATGGTTGCTGATAAGCAGGCAAGTTGATGGACTGACAGGCAGGCAGGTTGGTTGCTGGCAGGCAAGCAGGCAGTCAGGTACGCTGGGGCAGATGCGATGTGACTGGAACAAGCTGGAACAGGCGGACTGGAACAGATGGATGGACTGGAGCAGCAGGACTAGAACGAGCTGGAACAAGCTGGAATAGACGGACAGGAGCAAGCTGGAACGGGCAGACCGGAACAAGCTGGAATGGGCGGACCGGAACAAGCTGGAATAGGCGGACCGGAACAAGTGGGACAAGCTGGAACAGACAGACTGGAACAAGTTGGAACAGACAGACTGGAGCAAGCTGGAGCGGACGGACTGGAGCAAGCTGGAGCGGACGGACTGGAATAAGCTGGAACAGGCTGGAACAGATGGACTGGAGCAAGTTGGAGCCGAAGGAAGTGGCGCAGCGGGACTGGAACACGCTGGGACAGACGGACTGGAACAAGCTGGAATGGACGGACTGGAACAAGCTGGAGCAGAGGACAGCGGAGCAGCAGGACCGGAACAAGCTGGAACAGATGGACTGGGACAAGCTGGACAGAAGGTCAGGAACAAGCTGGAACAGATGGGCTGGGACGAGCTGGAGCAGAAGGCAGTGGAGTAGCAGGAGCAGAAGCAGAGCAGTGGACTGAAAGAATCCGGACTGGAACAGGCCAGAGCCGAAGGACCGGAGCAAGCTGGGACAAAAGGACCGGTGGCAGATGGACAGGGCAGCAGGGCGGCCGGGCAGAGGTAAGGACCAGAGCCAGCAGAGAATCACAAAGACATGAAGAGTGGGCCAGAGGGGATCAACACCAGGGCCTAGGGATCAACTGCCCCAGGTCACCTGGCTCCCCAAGCTCCGCTCCCCACGCTAGAAGGAACAGCAGCGGGGCCAAGGGGTCAGCTGCCCCAGGTCTCCTGGCTCCCCACGCCAGAAGGGACAGTGGTGAGATCAAGGAGACAGCCAGCAGCACTCCCCGGCGCCGATCACCCGCTGCCTCGCCCCCACCTCAGTCACCCGGCCCACACTGCGCCAATTATCCGCTGCCTCACCCCCCACCCGTCACCCGGCCCAAGCTGCACCGGTTACCAGGCGGCGGAACGAAGGATGAGTGGCTGCCACGTGGACGCACAGCCTCTCATCGAACGCGACGCTTCCGCTGCTCTCAACCTCCCGCCCCTCACCGCCCGATCCGGTCTCTGCACCCGGCCTCACTACCTTATACGGCCAGCGACAAGATGCAGGAGGCGCTGTACACCATACACAAAAGACAGTCCCTGCTCAAAGAGCTTATAATCTAAGTAGTTTCATAGAAAGATTTCCAATCTAATTCAAATCTATAGTAATCCCTTAAACTTTCTATTTGTGAAAAACATGCCCAGAACTAACCAAAGTCAATCTTCCCTCTGGAGAAATAAGTTTCCCTACATTTCTGCTTGTGCTACCCTATTTGTTTCAATATGGAGCAATGGGGATCATAGTTTCCTGATCAGTTCTGCTTTTCAGCAGAGTCTGCCACACAGAACATATCTGTCTGTCTGTCTGTCTGGATTAGGCTGATTTTGTTGGACAAATGGCCCTTAGCTCTTGGAGGTTTATCCTGAGTAAACTAAAATTTCCAAGTATAGAACCCTTTCACAAAAAAGGTCCCCAAACCAAATGAGGCCTATT
Organism: Microcaecilia unicolor; assembly: GCF_901765095.1. Taxonomy (NCBI): domain Eukaryota; kingdom Metazoa; phylum Chordata; class Amphibia; order Gymnophiona; family Siphonopidae; genus Microcaecilia; species Microcaecilia unicolor. The sequence goes on along the minus strand of NC_044031.1, from coordinate 344,324,501 downwards.
TGATTTCGGGAAATATGAAAGATGATTCTTTTGGCTAGCATGAACTGGTTCACTGAACTGATGCGTGATTTAGACAGTGTCTTATGAGCTCTGAGCAGCTTGTAGCCACAGGGTCCATTGGGCTTGTCTCATATGCGGCATGTATGACCATCACAGAAATGTGATGTCACAAGGTCCAATATTTTCAACATGTTCCATACTGATGTCTGCTGACTCATATTGCTTTTATGATGGACATCAAGGTGAAGATCTTTTCTTGTGGAGGAAATGTTTTTTGCCAAAGTCACTCTGCATCAGCGTCCGATGTCAAAGCTGTGGAATTCTTTGCTTGCATTGGGTGACACTTAAATGTGTTGAAGTAATTCTATCATTGAGTACCACAATCATTTTTTTAATTATTTTATCCCACACTATCTGCAAATCTAGGTGGCATTAAAGGTGAGTAGTGAGCCTAATCTATTACAGCAATTACATGTGTAATTTTCCATTATAGAATACTAACCTAAATAGACTTTCAAATCACAAACTCATATTTAACACAGGAAAAACCACAGCATCTTGGGTTACCAAGAAACTTCCCCCTCCACTACAACCACTCCATCTCTTTAATACTCTCATAAGAAAAGAACATAAGAATAGCCATGGTGGGTCAGACCAATGGTCCATCTAGCGTAGTATCCTGCTTCTAGCAGTGGGCAATCCAGGTCATAAGTATCTGGCAGAAATCCAATTAGTAGCAGCATTCCATGCTACTAATACCAGGACAAGCAGTTGCTTGCTTCAAGTCCATCTCAATAACAGACAATGGACTTTTCCTCCAGGAACCTGTCCAAACCTTTTCTAAACCCAGGTACACTACTCGCTGTTATCACATCCTCTGGCAATGAGTTCCACAGCTTAACTATTCTTTGAGTGAAAAAATCCATGTAATTTCATTGAGTGTCCCCTGGTCTTTGTACTTTTTGAAAGAGTAAAAAAATCGATTCACTTTTACCCATTCTACACCATTCAGCCGTCTCTTTTCTAAGCTGAAGAGCCCTAACCTCTTTAGCCGTTCCTCATAGGGGAGGTGTTCCATCCACTTTATAATTTTAGTCACTCTTCTTTGAATCTTTTCTAATTCTGCTATATCTTTTTTGAGATACAACCAGGATTGAACACAATGCTCAAGGTGAGGTCGCACCATGGAGCAATGCAAAGGCATTATAATATTCTTGGTCTTATTTTGCATCCCTTTTCTAACAATTCCTAGCATTATGTTTGTTTTTTTTGGCCACTATCCCACACTGGGCAGAAGATCTCAGCGTATTGTCTACAATGATGCCTAGACCTTTTTCTTGCGTGCTGACTCCTAAGGTGGACCCTAGTATCAGGTAACTTATGATTTGGATTATTCTTCCCTATGTGCATCACTTTGCATTTGTCCACATTAAATTTGAGCTGCCATTTGGATGCCCAGCCTTCCAATTTCCTAAGATAGTCCTACAATTTTTCACACTCTGCAAGTGTTTTGACAACTTTGAATATTATTTTTTTTATTTATTGGGTTTTTATTAACTGCCTTTATGGACAGATTCACCCAAGGCAGTGTACAGCAGGTCCAGTTTAACATAAAACTTACACTTTTGTTAAGATCATAACAATAGTAAAGCAACCAAATCTAAACATAAATACAATAAATGAGGTAAAGTTGGAAATATGATGTCAGTACAATACAAACAATACGATAATAGCACGGAAGAATATTCAAATAACAGAGATAAAATACGATGTCAGCATAATACCAGTGAAACACCTAATAAGCAACACAATAGAACATTCAAATAGCATAGATATAATGCTAATTCTTTTCTATATAGCCGAGGGGCCAAGTGCAGATACATATATAGGGACAAGTAGGGTAGTACATCACTTAGCATTTTTCCACATTAAATTTCACCTGCCATTTAGATGCCCTGTCTTCCAGTTTCCTAAGGTTTTCCTGCAATGTTTCACAATCTGCATATGTTTTGACAATTTTGAATAGTTTAGAGTCATCTGCAAATTTAATCACCTCACTCGTTCTGATTTCCAGATCATTTATAAAAATGTTATCTACTATTATCACGCATAGACTACAGTAACATTGTTTATGCTGGGTTGCCTAAGAGAGAATTTAAATGCTTACAGACACTACAAAACACTGAAGACCGATTCCTATGCAAGGCTAAATGATTTGATCATGCGAATCCATTGCTCGTTCGCCTGCACTGGTTAACTGTTTATATTTGGATCCACTTTAAGGTCCTTTGTCTAGCCCACAAAGCTTACTATGAAGGGATTCCCTCTTATTTGACTCACATACAATTCTCTATACTCCCACATGTTCATTATGTTCTTTAGATGTCTACCGCATGGTAAATCCCTCACCCCACACCTTGCCCATCTTGAATCCACCAGGCACTCAGCATTCTTCTTCCTAGCTCCCCAACTATGGACTGATCTCCCGCCACCTACTACAGACTGAACAATCCTTTTCTAAATTTAAGACCTTGTTAAAAACAAATTTTTTTTTCAAATCCGCATTCAATCACTTGTGCGGCTGCCCGTGGTCTTTCCTGGATTTTCCCTTTTATTTGCCTCCCCTCTTTTGTGTCTCTTAATTGGGTTGAATGTCTGGCTTTACTTTATTTAATTGGCATTCCTTTTCTAATTTTCCTTAAGTCTAAACTAGATTATGTAAACCACATTGACAAGCTAGCCAGATAATGTGGTAGTTGAAGCTGTAGGGCTAATTAGGCAATTAATTAATAAGTTACATAGGCTGCATTTCAATTAAAATGTTTTATCACGATTAATCACACAATTAAAGGTATGTTGTTTATTTTTATTCCAATTGCAGCTCCTTGTGACTCTAGTCAAGTCACTTAATCCTCCATAGATCAGACTCTCAAGGAGCTGCAGGGGGAGCAAAAATGAAACAACACACCATTAACTGTGCAAATTTTAATCAAAATATAGACCTAAAAATTAATATTCAATTCAGGTCTAATATCCCCTTAAAATAATGAAAAGATAATACAAAATACATGCTGAAAAATTACAAATTAAAGAATCTAAAACAGCATGCAGAATAGTTATAAACAGCCTTACAGTTTTCACAGCTTACATCAGAAATGCAGCCCTAGTTACGTAATAATTACTCTGGTTACAGTTTGCAGCTTGTCTCATCTGTTTCAGTTTGATTTTGCCCTAAACTGGTCCCAAAACAAAGAAAAGGTTCTTACAAAGGTTTTGCTGGCAATATGAGAGACCTCGGAAATATATTACAATGTATTTGTAAATACATATACAGTGCAATCCACTTAAGTGCAAGGGTCTGGGACCAAAGAAATTAATGCAGTTAACCAGAGCATGCACTTAACTGTGTGACCCAAAGAAGCTTGACATCCGATAAACATATGTACAGGACTGTTTATTTTTATATGTACAGTATACAGTCTCCGTTAACTGACATTAGGCTTACTTGAAATAATCAATTATAGTCCTCTGTACAATCTTGGGTCTGTGCGTTCCATAGACTACGTCTGCCAAACGGTAAAAACTGTCCAGAAAGGCCCACACGGTGTTGAGACCTCTCCAGCGCTCTTGCAAAGTGACAGGAGGTTGTTGAATTTCGTCAGCATGTGCCTCGCTGCTCATTTCGTCGGCTGTTCCATCATCAGCCGTTGTTGCCTGCATGTAGGCGCATATCTCAACATCAGTGCTGTCGTCAGCTGTTTGCAGATCGTAATCAACAGCTACATAGCGATCGAACTCCTCTTCAGTAACACCGGCTGGGATGTCAATAACCTGTTCATCTGAAGCGTTTGCAACAGCTGCATCTATTTCGTCCCTCTCCACATCCTTAACAAAGCTTGCCCGCTTGTAGCAGTTCACAATGGTTGCCTGTGTAACATGATTCCAGGCTTCTTTCTGCATATGTAGGGAATCCAACAGTGATAGATTACAAGCCAGTTCAACAGCACGTTTATCCTTGCCCATCTGGTCATCCATAACACACATCAGACGTAGCACAAGAGCCCCGATAATGTTGTTTGAAATTGGCTATTATGCCCTGATTCCTAGGTTGGATCAAAGAGGTATTGTTTGGTAGCAGGAAGACCACCTTGACGTTAGACAGCCTGACATCATCCCTGTGCGCAGCACAATTATCACAAAGCAGCAAAATCTGACGCTTTTGTGCCCGCATTCTACTGTCTAACTTCTTTAGCCACTGCTTCCAAATTTCCCCAGTCATCCACGAATTTGCGTTAGCCTCGTATGACACAGGAAGCAGCTTAACTTTCTTGAAGCAGCGGGGCTGTTTGCTCTTTCCAATGATGAGGGGTTCCAACTTCTCACTCCCATCCATATTGCAGCAAAGGAGGATTGTCAGTCGGTCCTTCAATGTTTTACCTCCAGTAGTTTTGGCATGTTTGAATGCAAGTGTTCCATCAGGAATCGCTCACCAGTAGAGACCATTTTCGTCAGCATTGAAAATGTCACGAGGTGCAAACTCGTTCAAGATGGTAGGAAGAACTGAAACAACCCAATTTTTAGCACCAAAGTCATCAGCGTCAGGCGCTGGGGGTGGAGCAAGATGGTGGCATCGACAGCACTCCGCGATTGAACCTCTGAAGTTTACTGGGCTACCCCTTCCTTTTCGCTTTTCTTAAAAATAAATTTTGCCTACTTACTATTGCAAGCATGCCTCATACGAAACGGAAGGGGTCTGTCCGAGTTGGGACCCAGCCAGCTCTGACTTCGACACCAACCCAGTTGACTTTGGAAAATTTCCTCGCAAGATCCTCTCTTTCTCCGTCTGGAGTCCCCGTTGAGCTAGCGGCTCAAGGAGAAGCCGAGCTCCTGGGGCAGGATACTTCGTTGTCCCCTCCGACGTTCTTTCCTCCGCCTCAACCGAGAGCGACGGTACGGTGGTAACCTCAACCCGCAAAGACGGAGGAGGGGTTACCTATCTGGGACCCGAAGTCAGATCATCAGTCGAGGCACTCTCTACATCAGAGGCTCAGAGTACTTCAGTGGAGGCTTCGAGGCCTGGAACAACTAAGGTCTCCTCTGAGGCGATAACTCTTGAGACCATCTGGGAGACGCTTCAAACAATAGTATTCTCAACGAGCAAGATTGAAAATCTCGTGAGTAATGTTCAGAACTTGTCATTAGAGTTTTCCTCTATGAAAAATGAAGTATCTACAAAAGTTACTCAATTGTCTGAAGAAAACCTTAAATTGAAAGAACTTTCAGCAAAATTGATTAAAGATAACATGATGATACACAATAAATTGGAATATTTTGAAAATTATAACAGGAGACTGAATCTTCGCTTGTTAAATTTCCCACGAACCCCAGTATATTTTCCGCTGGAGATATTGAAGAGGTATTTGATTGAGAACTTAAAATTCTCTCCGGAATGTATTCCACCTTTGAATAAAATTTATTATCTGCCAACAAAAATATCTAAAGAAGCTCCACAAACCTCTTCAGAAAAACAAGGAGATTTAAACGTTTCAGAACTACTTGAAACTTCTTTAGATACAATCACAGAAAGACAAACATTGTTAGTTTCCTTTATTTTTCAGCAAGATTTGGAATCAGTTAGAAAAATGGCTTTGAATAATATTCAAGTTCCATTTTATGGTGGAAAAATCTGGGTTTTCTCAGATGTGACTAAACAGACTCAAACAAGAAGAAAAGATTTTCTTGCATTGCGCAAGGAAACTCTGGCTTTGGGTGCTTCATTCAATTTAAACTATCTGTGTAAATGTAATATAAAGTACTTGGGAGTAAAATATGTTTTCCTTGTTGCTGAACATTTAAAACAATTTATTGATCAGAAGAAAGTTGTATAATGCATGTTGGAATGCGCAGTTGGGCCTATCCCTGAGTTAAGGATTTAAGATTAAGGGATTAATTAAAGTGGATGCTTTACCTTTAAACATTTGATATGAATCTCATCGCCTGAGTTTGTAACGGTCTCTACCCCCTCATTTTGTGGTCTAATACAAGTTATATGAATAATTTTGTTTAAAATCTAATTTAGATTTTTTCTTTTGTTAAATTTTTTATGTAAACTGTTTTTCTTAATTCAAGAATTAATGCTTTGTACATTCTTGAAAAAGACAATAAATTGAAATAAAAAAAAGTCATCAGCGTCTTGTTTCTCACCATGCTGTTTCTTGAATTTTATGCTATTCCTCTCCTTCCATCTTTCCAACCATCCAACAGTGGCTTTGAATTCAGTTAGTCCAAGACTTTCAGCTAGCTGGTTAGCTTTCTCCATAAGCAGTGGACCACTGACAGGAAACTGTCTGCTCCTGACTCAAGAAAACCACAGAAGAGCATCTTCTACCTCCTCAGCTTTTCCCGCCCGTTTTCGTTTGCGTTGTGGATTTGTATTGTTTTGCCAGTCTTCCAGAAGCTGGTCTTTCTGCTTCAAGACACGTGAAATTTGACTGGGATTGACACCATATTCTTTAGCAATAGATGCTTGACTTTGTTTCTAATTTTTTAAGAACTTCTATTCGTTCAGCCAGGATTAAAGTCTTACAGTTCTGTCGCGACGACGACCACGGTGTACGCTCTAACAACATTCTTTCGCTTATTCTGCCTGTGGCAGTTAAAGAGGCAGTAAATTTGAAATCTTGTTGGTTGTCACATGCCAATCGGCTTCCATATTCCGTGCGCGCACTTATGCGGACTCTTTCCTGCAGAGGAGCAGTCTTGAACCATGCATACAAGTGAAGTTTGTCCCCATAGAAATTGATGATGCCAAAAACGTGACTGAAGTACGGCATGCAGTTAAACAGAGCATGCGCTTATCTGACGTGCACTTAATTGGAGTGCACTGTATTATATATTATTATGACAAAAGCAATTACAAACTTAGCAGCAAAACTTGCCAGTACTAGTCAGTACTTCGTTAAAGGTAAAAGCCAGGATTATTTATTTGGATTTTGCTCGCACCTTTTTCAGTGGCTGTGACCACTGCTTCAGCAGCAGCCCATCCTTGACCAGTCTAGGTCACAGAAGCCAGGACTGAGATTCAGACCTTAGTCAACTTTGTGCTAGTTCACTACCACTGGGCCTGCTCTCAGTCCTGGTTTCTTCCACCCTGTAAGATCTGTACCTCTTGAAAATCTAATTATATCTCAGCAAAAACACATTCTTTGCTCTCATTTGGCAAAGGAATTTCTCCTATTCACCAAGGACGAGAGCAGGCTTTGCAAGTGTGGCCTAGTGGTTAGGGTGGTGGACTTTGGTCCTGGGGAATTGAGTTTGATTCCCGGCACAGGCAGCTCCTTGTGACTCTGGGTAAGTCACTTAACCCTCCATTGCCCCATGTAAGCCACATTGAGCCTGCCATGAGTGGGAAAGCGCGGGGTACAAATGTAACAAAACAAACAAAAAAAAAGTGTGTGATGGCAGCTGGCAGTCTTAGTTCACAGTAATGTTTAAATTATAAGGTTGTCTGGTTTAGCCCTATAATGTATGAATATCCAATTCTTATTAAGCATCAGGATTATTATTGACTCCCAGCTGAAATATAAGGATCATATTTCTTCACTGGTCTATAATCATTTTTCTTAAAGGTCTTTACTGAATGGTTAGGATCTGCATGCATTTGTCATGCATTTGTGACTAGTCATTAAGGGAATGCAGTGTTTCACAGTCAGACCAGGACCTGGATACAACTGGTACAAAACACGGCCTTTAAGCTATTGTGTCATGCTCATAAATTTGAGCATATCACCCTCCTGCTTGCTGCCATCATTGGCTGCTGGTTCTAATACTAAACTCAAAATTCTAGTTTTTCATACCCTACATCTTAATGTTCCCCTTTATCTTTTAAATATATTGACGCCTGAAATAATTAATTGTACTATCATCTAGTTATATTTATCTTGAGGTTATTAGAAGCTCTTCATTTAGTTACATTGGGGGTAATTCTATAAAATAAGAGATAACATTTACACACGTTACACATGTAAATGTTTAGAATACTAGCATATATGTGTATATATGCTAACATGCCATCTAAGTGCTATGCTACAAATACCTGCTTACCTTAACTAGGGTGTATTTGCAAGGGGGCTTACACAGGGATGGCGCATGGGCTGTGACATATACACAACTTACAGAATACTGTATGTTACATAGATAGATGCTGCATGTAAGCACTTGCACTTAGAGCATCCCTATGGCTGGCATAAGTGTGTGAACCTAAAGGTAAGATGCATTGAAATTGGGGTATGCTAGTTTTCTATAACAGAACCTAGATGCCTTCGGGGCATCTAGATGGAGATGCCCAGTTATAGAACTGCCCTCATTGTGTCTATGTTGTGGAATTCTCTTTCATTAGATTTAAGACTTGAGTTGGATTATTCACATTTTAAGTTGAAGGTTTGGTTCTTCTCCCAAGACTATGGAGAATAGACTGTAAACAGAGGAAAATTTAAAGTCCACTGAGTTTATTTGGTTCAAGGTTTGTTTTAAGTGTATGGTCCAGTTTGTTTTGTTTTTGTATTTTACTTGTCAATTTTATATTTGTAAACTGCTCTGATGTGTTTTTTTTTTTTTTTTTTTTTTTTAAACTATAGAAAGTTTATTAAACTAAACTAAATCACGTCGTAGAGTTTTCTTTACCATGTATTTGTGGAGTTATCATCTCTTTGTCATTGTGAAGGCCACTTTAGTTCTGCTTTTTCCACAGTTCTAGGTTAAAATTCTTTCTGTGGCTGTAGCTTGCATCATTATCTATGCATCAAATGGTGTTAGATACACCATTTTTCATCGAGTCACTAGATTTTGCAGCAGCTATTGTCATCCTGTAGCTCATGAAATGAAGACCATTAACTTCCGAAAGAGCACCCAGTCCAGCAATATCACACACTGATTGCTGGGTCTTGTGCCTAAGGAATCTTCATGGCCATAAAGCGCATACAAATAGGCTCTCTGGTTTTCCCAAAATGCAATCCAAATGCCTGGCCACTGAAGTTATGCAGGTTGTTATAGAATCCGAACTAATTTCAGCACACATCTCTAGGTGCGCTATATAAAATCTGAAGCTCTAGCAGATAATATTGATGGGTTACTTTGGCGCAGAATTGAACGACGATAGGTACAAGCCCCCTAATTCTATAATAGGCACCAACTATGTTCATATGTTTATTGAATACTAGTACATATGCACGTTTATACACACGCATATATTTGTGAGCTGTGCGCTCAGTGGTATTCTATAAGATATGTACACAAATGCCATAGTGTGTAACTGTAAGGGGGAATTTATGAGGAGGAGTATGGGTAGGTCAGACATGGGGCCAACATTTAGATAACATAACTATAAGGAATACTGTAAGTTATGTGCTTAAAGAGCTAACATGCCAGTCATAGACCTGGGTTAAATGGGCAAAACTACAAAGTTAGCTAAATGGTGGGTGGGAGACTGTATTGCTTCATCTGCGGTAGGCAATAAAGGAGGAGTAGCTATTCTTCTCAGGAAAGGGGTGGCGTGCCAGATTCAAAATGTGCACAAAGATCCAGAAGGGCGCTTTATATTCTGTAATGTTACCATTGCTAGGCGGCAGATAATTTTAGGTAGCATATATGCCCCAAACACGCTAGATCTTAAATTTTATAAACGACTTCTCCAAACCCTCACAAAGATGGCACCACTCCCTATGATGCTGGGGGGTGATTTTAATATGACGTGGGACCCGCAAATTGATAAATCCCATCCACATTCGAAAAAGGGGGCAATCAGCACTAGAGGACTGCCCGATATGTGTGATACGTTAGACCTTATAGATGTTTGGCGTACATTACACCCGACAGAAAGTGAATATACCCACCTGTCTAGGGCCCATCAAACCCAGTCAAGGATTGATTATTTGCTGATATCACGCCAGACTTTTACAGACATTACTGATGCTGCTATTGGACCTTGTGTGATCTCAGATCACGCCACAGTTTGGATGAATTAGCAAGTGGGAGATAATACTGCGCAAAAAAATAGGGGTTGGGCGTTTCCCAGTTATCTTTATAAAGACTCTAAATTTCAGGAATTTCTTATTGCTAAATGGGAAGAATACAGACATCTTAATGAAGGGTCAGTGGAAGACTCGGCGATATTCTGGGAAGCAGCAAAGGCAGTCCTAAGAGGGGAGATTATTAGCTTTGTCAGTCACTATAAAAAAGCTCGGGACCGAGAACTACTGCGCTTGGAAAAGCAATTAATAGGTTTGAGAAAACAATATGGTAAGACTCCGTCCCCTGGGGTGCGAAAAGAGTGGATGTCAGTTCAAGCAGCGGTGAACTCCTGATACACGAGAGGGCGGTAAAATCACAGGTATACTATCGGTTCCAGCTGTATAAACATGGCAGTAAGGGGGGTAAACTGCTAGCTAAGGTAATAGCCTCACAGTGTGCTTCTAGGCATATAGTGGCTATTAAAGATAAAGATGGGAAGGTACTACATACAGATGGGGAGATAAGGGAAGCCTTTCACAATTATTATAAACAACTTTATAGAGCAGGAGGCAGCCAAGACCTGCAAAGCGATATGTATTTACAAAATATAGAAGCCCCCTTGTTAACACAAGCAGAAATTCAATACTTAAATGACCCTATAAATTGTGACGAAGTGGCTTGGGCAATCAGTCAAAGTAGATTAGGGAAGACACCCGGGGCAGATGGTTTCAAACCTGAATTCTATAAATTGATGGGCGATCAAATTGTCCCCACTCTGACCAAGGTATTTAATGACTGGGTGGCAAAGGGAGAACTGCCAGACGGCCTCAATTTAGCCCAGATAGTGGTATTACCTAAACCGAACAGAGATGGAATGTTGTTATCTTCCTACCGACCTATATCCCTGTTAAATTTCGAGGTAAAATTGTGTGCAAAAATACTGGCTAACAGGTTGGGAAGAGCATTACCAAATCTCGTTCATGAAGCACAGGTGGGCTTTGTTCAAGGCCGTTCGGTTACTAAAAATTTGCGTAGTATCTTGATGGCATTGGAAAAGTTAAGGAACTCTGCGGAACATGCATTATTGATCAGTTTCGACGCTGAAAAGGCGTTTGATCGTGTAGAATGGCCCCTTTTATTTTCTGTCCTCACTAAATACAGATTTACTGGTTGGTTTGTGCAAGCAATTCAAGCCTTGTATACCTCTCCTCGAGCAAGGGTCTTGGTAAATGGAACATGGTCAGAGAATTTTGAGATTAGTCGAGGAACCAGACAAGGGTGCCCACTGTCACCGTTACTCTTTGCTCTTTATCTAGATCCTTTAATCCGGGATGTAATTTCGAATAGGACTATTAGAGGAATAACGATTGGACAGGCGGAATTTAAAATCGCGGCATTCGCCGATGATTTATTAATGACTCTTACTAGTCCTCGTAAGTCTCTTGCGGATCTTTTAGAAGTTTTTGCAGAATTTGGAGATTACTCCGGTTTTAAGCTTAATCTACAGAAGTCGGAGGCTCTGGCTATCCCTATGACTACCCGATTCTTTTGGAAAGAAGATTTTCCTTTGAGATGGGCAGAAGGCTCGTTTCAGTACTTGGGAGTTCTTCTGACAGCTCAGATGGAGGACATATACGAGCTGAATGTCACTCAGTTGCTTAATCATACTGCGCAACAGCTGGACACCTGGAGGGCCTTACCTCTTCCGTTGATAGGTCGGGTTAGCCTTATTCGAATGGTAATTCTACCCAGGTGGTTATATGTCCTGCAGGTTTTGCCGTTGAAATTACTTCAAAAAGACATTAAACAATTCTATCAATTAGTGGGGCGGTTCTGTTGGGCAAGAAAGAAAGCTAAGCTCAAGATGCACTTTTTGCTGGGAGCTTGGCAACACGGAGGATTGGGTCTCCCTAATTTGCAATATTACAACCTTGCTAGTTTAATGCGGGTGGTGAGAGATTGGGTTTTCTCTTCACACACACATACACCTCTGGAGTTGGAGAAAGCTTATTTTAGTCCCTACGACTTAATCACCCTATTACATATAGAAAACATTTCATTGCCACAGAGGTTGAAACATTGTATACTTTTATTGCCTCTACAAGCAGCGTGGAGAGGCTTGGCAAAGAAACTGGGGGGTAACCCGAGTATATCAGAACTGTTGTCTATAAGGGGAAATCCGATGTTCCCACCAGGGTTGGAAAATCCGGTTTTTATACAATGGGAGGAAAAAGGCCTTATACGTTTGGAAACAATATTAGATGGAGAAGGAAGTTTAAAATCCCTAGGACAACTCACACTAGAGGGAAACTGGAGGCACATTTTTAGCTATGGTCAGATGAAGCATTATATACAATCTTTGGATGGGGAGGCGTTAAAACTTCATTTAGGGGAGAAAATCCGGAAATTTTTTGATAATATCTCTGATGAAGCCCCATCAATCTCGCGGCTTCAGAAGACATTGTGGACCCTGACGCCGCGAGTGGGGTTGATTCAGCTCCGTCGGCGGTGGGAGGCAGATACAGGAGCGGACTTATCTAACTGGGATGTTGAAGCCTACATAAAAAGTATTCCCCGGCTAATCAGTGGAGCTAATTACAGGGAATGTGCATTCAGGGTGTTACACAGAGCCTATATCACACAAGCTCAATTGTCCCGAATGGGAGGAATCCTTACACCAAAATGCTTGAAATCTAATCTTGTGGAGAACACTTTTTACCATGCATTTTGGGAATGTTTAATGATTCAGAGCTATTGGCGGAAGATAGTAAACTTTATGACTTCACTGATATCACGTAGAATAGTGGGTACTCCTCTGCAATTGATATTGGACTGCCCAGGTGCATTTCGGGGCTTAACAGCAGATGAGACACTTCTATGTCGAAAGTTATGTCTGATGGCAAAAAAATGCATATTACAATCCTGGACTTCAGATAAACCTCCTATTGGCATTGGCGAAACCAGACACATCAACTGATGACATGGGAAGCAAGGGAGGCTAAAGGTTCAAGGTTCATGCCACCGTAAGGCGCGTTTTCTAAAGCTCTGGGGGCCACTGTTAGACATACTAACCCAAGAGGACCGGAGTCTTCTACGTAACACTTTATAACCGAGAAGCAGTCAAAGATACATATTTATGACCTTATTTTTTTTAGAAACACACATTCGATGAGATTCTAGAAGGAGGGGTAATGGGGGGGATAAAGGGATGGGGGGGGGGGAGGAGCATTATAAGGAGTGTTCACTTGCTAATTTGTTATAAAAGTTCCTTTGAGTGTTGGTTTAATTGGAAGATGAAATCACTAAGATGCAGGTTGTATACCATGTTCATTTTATGGCCGACAATCCTTTGTTTGTCACAATTAATAAGGCAAAGGTTAATGTATACTCAAACTTCATGTAATCTGATGGCATACAGGTTAGAAACAATACAATGCACAGACTGATGAAAACTGGCTATAGAAAACTGTTTGTTTACTTATAGGTTCGCAATAGATTTACTAAATAAGGTTAAGGACTATATAGGACACAGTTTCATAGTTATCAGGGTAAGTGAATGATACATACCTGTAGCAGGTGTTCTCCGAGGACAGCAGGCTGATTGTTCTCACGACTGGGTGACGTCCGCGGCAGCCCCCACCAACCGGAAGAAGCTTCGCGGGCGGTCCGCACGCAGGGCACGCCCACCGCGCATGCGCGGCAGTCTTCCCGCCCGTGCGTGACCGTTCCCGCCAGTTGAATGACAAGCAAAAATGATGAAACGCAACTCCAAAGGGGAGGAGGGAGGGTATGGTGAGAACAATCAGCTGCTGTCCCGGAGAACACCTGCTACAGGTATGTATCATTCACTTTCTCCGAAGACAAGCAGGCTGCTTGTTCTCACGACTGGGTATCCCTAGCTCTCAGGCTCACTCAAAACAAGAACCCAGGTCAATTGAACCTCGCAACGCGAGAGCACAACAGAAAATTGACCTACGAAGAACAACTAACTGAGAGTGCAGCCTGACCAGAATAAATTCAGGTCCTGGAGGGTGGAGTGTTGGATTTACACCCAAACAGATTCTGCAGCACCGACTGCCCAAACCGACTGTCGCGTCGGGTATCCTGCTGGAGACAGTAATGTGATGTGAATGTGTGGACAGATGACCACGTCGCAGCCTTGCAAATCTCTTCAATAGTGGCTGACTTCAAGTGGGCCACTGACGCTGCCATGGCTCTAACACTATGAGCCGTGACATGACCCTCAAGAGCCAGCCCAGCCTGGGAGTAAGTGAAGGAAATGCAATCTGCTAGCCAATGGAGATGGTGCGTTTCCGACAGCGACCCCTAGCCTGTTAGGGTCGAAAGAACAAACAATTGGGCGGACTGTCTGTGGGGCTGTGTCCGCTCCAAATAGAAGGCCAATGCTCTCTTGCAGTCCAATGTGTGCAACTGACGTTCAGCAGGGCGGGTATGCGGTCTGAGAAAGAATGTTGGCAAGACAATTGACTGGTTAAGATGGAACTCCGACACCACCTTCGGCAGGAACTTTGGGTGGGTGCGGAGCACTACTCTGTTGTGATGAAATTTGGTATATGGAGCATGAGCTACCAGGGCCTTGAAGCTCACTGACCCTACGAGCTGAAGTAACTGCCACCAAGAAAATGACCTTCCAGTCAAGTACTTCAGATGGCAGGTATTCAGTGGCTCAAAAGGAGGTTTCATCAGCTGGGTGAGGATGACGTTGAGATCCCATGACACTGCAGGAGGCTTGATAGGGGGCTTTGACAAAAGCAAGCCTCTCATGAATCGAACAACTAAAGGCTCTCCAGAGATGGCTTTACCTTCCACACGATAATGGTAAGCACTAATCGCACTAAGGTGATTCCTTACTGAGTTGGTCTTGAGGCCAGACTCTGATAAGTGCAGAAGGTATTCAAGCAGGTTCTGTGCAGGACAAGAACGAGGTTCTAGGGCCTTGCTCTCACACCAAACCTCCTCCACTTGAAAAAGTAACTCTTTTTAGTGGAATCCTTCCTAGAGGCAAGCAAGACCCGGGAGACACCCTCAGACAGGCCCAACGCAGTGAAGTTTACGCCCCCTCAACATCCAGGCCGGTGAGAGCCAGAGACTGAAGGTTGGGGTGCGGCAACGCTCCTTCGTTCTGCGAAATGAGAGTCGGAAAACACTCCAATCTCCACGGTTCTTCTGAGGAAAACTCCAGAAGAAGAGGGAACCAGATCTGACGGGGCCAAAGGGCGCTATCAGAATCATGGTGCCGCGGTCTTGCTTGAGCTTCAGTAAGGTCTTCCCCACCAAAGGTATGGGAGGATAAGCATACAGGAGGCCGGTCCCCCAATGAAGGAGAAAGGCATCCGACGCTAGTCTGCCGTGTGCATGAAGTCTGGAACAGAACAGAGGCAGCTTGTGGTTGGTCTGAGAGGCGAAAAGGTCCCCGAGGGGGTGCCCCACTCTCGGAAGATCTTGCGTACCACTCTGGAATGAAGCGACCACTCGTGCGGTTGCATGACTCTGCTCAGTCTGTCGGCCAGACTGTTGTTTACACCTGCCAGGTATGTGGCTTGGAGAAGCATGCCGAACTGGCAAGCCCAACGCCACATCCCGACGGCTTCCTGACACAGGGGGCGAGATCCGGTGCCCCCCTGCTTGTTGGTGTAATACATTGCAACCTGATTGTCTGTCCGAATTTGGATAATTTGGCAGGACAGCCGATCTCTGAAAGCCTTCAGTGCGTTCCAGATCGCCTCGGGAGCTCCAGGAGGTTGATCTGCAAATCCTTTTCCTGGAGGGGACCACAGACCCTGGGTGTGAAGCCCATCGACATGAGCTCCCCCACCCCAGGCGAGATGCATCCGTTGTCAGCACTTTCGTGGGCTGTGGAATTTGGAATAGGACGTCCCAGGGTCAAATTGGTCCGAATGGTCCACCAGAGCAGTGAAGTGCGGCAACTGGTGGAGAGGCGGATGACATCTCTCTAGATTCCCGGTGGCTTGAAACCACTGGGAAGCTAGGGTCCATTGAGCAGATCTCATGTGAAGACGAGCCACTGGGAGTCACATGAACTGTGGAGGCCATATGACCCAGAAGTCTCAACATCTGCCGAGCTGTGATCTGCTGAGACGCTCTGGTCTGTGAAGCCAGGGGACAGGAGGTTGTGGCCCTCGCTTCGGGAAGGAAGGCCTGAGCCATCTGGGTATTCAGCAGAGCTCCTATGAATTCAGAGACTGGGCATGGCTGGAGATGGGACTTTGGGTAATTTATCACAAAACCCCAGCAGCTCCAGGAGTTGAATAGTGCACTGCATGGCCGGAGGGCTCCTGCCTCCGAGGTGTTCTTGACCAGACCAATCGTCGAGATATGGAAAACACGTGCACTCCCAGCTTGCGTAGATACGCCGCTACCACCACGAGGCACTTTGTAAACACCCGTGGGGCAGAGGCGAGCCCAAAGGGCGCACACAATACTGGAAGTGCCGTGCGCCCAGGCGGAATCTGAGATACTGTCTGTGAGCTGGCAGTATCGGGATGTGAGTGTATGCGTCCTTTAAATCCAGGGAACATAGCCAATTCGTTTTTTCTGAATCATTGCAGAAGGGTGCCCAAGGAAAGCATCCTTGAACTTTCTTTGACCAGGAATTTTGTTCAGGCCTCTCAGGTCTACGATGGGACGCATCCCCTGTTTCTGTTTCCACAAGGAAGTACCTGGAATAGACACCTGCCCTTTCTGCCCGGGTGGTACGGGCCTCGACTGCATTGGCGCTGAGAAGGGCGGAGAGTTCCTCTGCAAGTACCTGCTTGTGATGGGGCTGAAGGATTGAGCTCCGGAGGACAATTTGGTGCAGGGAGGCCAAATTCAGGGCGTATCCGCACCGCACTATTTGGAGAACCCACTGTCGGAGGGGTTATGAGAGGCCACCTTTGGTGAAAAAATTTCAACCTTCCTCCGACCCGGCAGATCGTCCGGTACGGACACTTGAGGGTGGCTATGTTCCCGTGGATCCAGTCAAAAGCCCGTCCCCGGCTTTTGCTGTGGAGGCGCAGGGGCTGCTTAGGCGCACACTGTTGACGAGAACGAGCGCGCTGGGGCTGTCCCTGTGCCTGACGAGGCCTTCTGTGCCGACTGGGTGTACACTACGCTTGGTAAAAGCATAGGGCGCAGCCTGCCAGGGCCCGGGAAAAACGTCCACCTGCTGAGGTGGATGCTGAAGGCGCCCGGTGGGAGAGACTTGTCGAGGGCGGTTTCCCGCTGATGCAGTTGGTCCACCAGCTGCTCAACCTTCTCACCCAAAAATGTTATCCCCCCGGCAAGGGACGTCGGCCAGTCTCTGCTGGGTGCGCGTTGTCCAGGTCAGAGGCACGCAGCCATGAGAGCCTGCGCATCACTATACCTTGGGCCGCAGCACGAGATGCCACGTCACAGGTGTCATATATACCCCTGGACAGGAACTTTCTGCACGCCTTCAGCTGCCTGACCACCTCCTGAAAAGGCCTGGACTGCTCCGGCGGGAGCTTGTCAACCAGGTCCGCCAGTTGCTTCACATTATTCCGCATGTGTATGCTCGTATAGAGCTGGTACGACTGGATCCGGGTCACGAGCATGGAAGATTGGTAGGCCTTCCTCCCAAACGAGTCCAGAGTGCGAGACTCCCGCCCCGGGGGCGCCGAGGCGGTATCCCTCGAACTCCGTGCCCTCTTGAAAGCAGAGTCCACGACCGCCGAGTCATGAGGCAATTGGGGCCGCATTAACTCTGGGTCCGAGTGGATTCTGTATTGGGACTCTGCTTTCTTGGGGATGGTGGGATTAGATAATGGTCTCATCCAGTTCCGAAGCAGTGTCTCTTTGAGGACATTGTGCAACGGTACCGTGGAGGACTCTCTAGGTGGTGATGGATAATCGAGGACCTCGAGCATCTCAGCCATCGGCTCATCCACAGAGACCACGGGGAAGGGAATGCATATAGACATATCCCTGACAAAGGAGGCAAAGGAGAGGCTCTCAGGAGGCGAGAGCTTTCTCTCTGGTGAAGGCGTGGGGTCGGAGGGAAGGCCCACAGACTACTCTGAGGAGAAATATCTGGGGTCCTCCTCCTCCCCCCATGAGGCCTCTTCCTCGGTGTAGGACATAAGCTCATGCAGCTGAGTCCTCAACCGGGCCCGGCTCGACGTCGAGGCACTGAGGCCTCGGTGTCGTCGAGCGGTGGACTCCCGCGCCGGCGGGGACGAAGCTCCCTCCATCGACATCGACGGGGACTCCACCTGCGTGGCGGTTGAGACCGGCTAGAGCACCCCCGGCGCCGGCACAGTCTGGCGCATCAGCCCTTCCAGGATCCCCGGGAGGATGGCTCGGAGGCACTCGTCCAGGCCCGCTGCCGGGAAAGACGGGGGGGCCGGTAGAGGCGTCGGTGCCGGAAGCTGCTCGGGTCCAGGAGACTGCACCGAAGTGCTGGGACCCTGACGCGTCAGTACCTCTACTACAGAGGGGGACCTCTCCTCTCGACGCTGACGCTTACTCAGCGTCGACTCCTCTCCGGCGCTGGGGGGCCGGATGCATCGATGGCAACCGATGACGGTGCTTCTTTGTTTTCTTGCGATGCCCGTCATCGGCGCTAGGTGGAAAGGAGGAGGAGGAGGTCGATCCCCCTCGGTCTCGAGGGACCGGGTCAGACAGGGTTCGGTCCCGAGGGCCATGGGCAGAGGGAGTGACCGGGACCGATTGCCCACGTGGCCTCTCACCCCTACCCTCACCGGAGGACCGGCGGGCCAACGGGACCTATGCTCCTGGGGTCGTTGCCATCGGTGCCAATTTCGCGGCCATCGATACCAGTACCGAAGAACCGGCCGTCGATACCGATGCCGTCGAGGTCGACGTCGAGGGGCCGGCGCAAGTTCCAAAAAGACGGTACCGAAGAACTTGCCTTGCTACTTGAGTCCGTTTCCGGAGACCAAGACACAAAGTACACGACTTGGTATCGTGCTCCAGCCCGAGGCACCAAGCGTGAGTGTCGGTCTGCGAGATAGGCCAGCCGCACCGACCACACTTCTTAAATCCACTCGGGACCTTCGAGGACATCGACGGAAAAATCGCGTCGGCGAAATCAAAGTCGTCGATGGTGGCGGTAAAATCACACGAAAAACAACTGGACTGCGCGGCCACAAGGCCGCAACGCGAGGCCCCCGCTAGAAAACGAGGGAAAAGTACAGCGCGTTCTTTTTTTTTTTTTTTACAGAAAAAAATTCTGAGAGGAACGCGCAACGAAAATAAACGAAAAAAAGGTTCGCGAACAACACGACGGTTTTCCGGGGCTGAGGAAGAGAGAGGTGAACACGTCTCTCTCCAGGCGCAGAAAAGACTGGCGGGAACGGTCATGCACGGGTGGGAAGACAGCCGCGCATGCGCGGTGGGCGTGCCCTGCGTGCGGACCGCCCGCGAAGCTTCTTCCGGTTGGTGGGGGCTGCCGCGGACGTCACCCAGTCGTGAGAACAAGCAGCCTGCTTGTCCTCGGAGAATATGGTTTACATACTGTCCATCTAACAACGAGCAGATGAGGATAATAGCCACACAATTGCTGATTGTATGGAGCCTCTTGTATTGACTGCACAAAATTTCAAATATTTACCTGAGGTTCAGATCCATAATCTGTGTGAGAATTCCATGTATAGTCACTACTAAGCAATGCGTAAATGACATGGGGGCATCCCTCCTATCAAAGAGGGGGAAGGGGATAAAATGTGATAAGTGGTTGGCACTCTGTACTAGCTTAACAAAAAAATTTTCTTATGAACATTTGTATCTGTGAGGCTGTATATATATGGTCAAACATGTATTTTATTTAAGTGTCACTAATAAAAATGTTGTAAAATAAATGGGCAAAACTAAATGTAGGCACATTTATGTTTATTATTGAAGTTTTATAGGAGTATACACTGCCCATACCTGTTTGTATACATAAGGCCTGCATTAGCCTAACTGAAGCCTATGAGCCAAATTCTGACTGCAACATACCACCCTGTCATGGCTACTACAAGATTTCCTTTGTCCACTGGTCAGACTGACATTCCTAGGCACATCTGTGGTTCTCTTTGGTATGAAACCTACAGAGTGAGATTTAATTACTTAGGAATGAGGTAACCTTCATTAGGGGAACCAGTAGTTCCAGATCTGATAAGGTGGGCAATCTGCAGGGCCAGCAGCTTCATTGTATTTTCTGCAGAACATCTAGCCAGCTCAGTGGTCCTAATTAGCCAAGGCCTTACCTCATCTACTGTCCACTTGCACAGCTGTACCAGCAAGTCTTTGTGTGCCTAGCTCATCCAATCAGAGAACTGTTCCTCTATATCATGCACTCTTGCTGGACAAAGGACAGACTCTCAGGAAGGAGAGAGAGAGAACACTCTTATGGGTGTTAGTTTACTAGCGAACCTGTAGTTCCAGAAAACGGATGAGTGCCTCATACTCAGTACTCATGAACCTAAACTCATAAACGGTAAAATTATGTATCATACCTGATAATTTTCTTTCCATTAATCATAGCTGATCAATCCATAGACTGGTGGGTTGTGTCCATCTACCAGCAGGTGGAGATAGAGAGCAATCCTTTTGTCTCCCTATATGTGGTCATGTGCTGCCGGAAACTCCTCAGTATGTCGATATCAAAGCTCAATCCGCAGGACTCAGCACTTAGAGAATTACACCCACAAAGGGACACTCTGCCCAGCTCACCACCGCCGAAACGGGGGAGGGGAATCAACCCAGCTCATCCCCACACAAGTGGGGGAGGGGAATCCGTCCAGCTCATCCCCGTGGAGCGGGGGAGGGACACCACACCCGCCGATCTGGCTTATCCTGCAACCGCAACTGCGGGAAGAGCTGACTGACCCTAACACCGCCGAAGCGGGAGGGGTACAAAGCTGCCCTACAGCTGCACGAAGCGGGAGGGAGCGCCGGCAGAATTTAGGTCTCAATCTAGCCCCGAAAAACGGAGAGGAGAGGAATGCAGCAGCTCACTGTAACACAAAATCTTCTCAACTCCTGAAGAATCCAATTGAAAAAACTTGAACACGAAGTCCTCCTGAACAGGAACTGAAGACTAAACCTGAACCTGAAATGCAACCAGAATATAAACAGTACAGATATCTGGAGGGGCTATGGATTGATCAGCTATGATTAATGGAAAGAAAATTATCAGGTATGATACATAATTTTACCTTCCATATCATCATGCTGATCAATCCATAGACTGGTGGGATGTACCGAAGCAGTACTCACCCAGGGCGGGACATAGAAATCCCTGACCGCAACACTGAAGCTCCAAACCGGGCCTCCGCCTGAGCAGCCACAGTCAAGCGGTAATGCCTGGAGAAGGTATGAGCAGATGCCCAAGTTGCCGCCCTACAAATCTCTTCCAAGGAAACGGAACCGGCCTCTGCCATCGAGGCCGCCTGAGCTCTAGTGGAGTGAGCCTTCAGCTGGATAGGCGGCACCTTCCCCGCGGCCACATAAGCCGCTGCAATGGTTTCCTTGACCCATTGTGCTACTGTAGGCTTGGCAGCCTGCAGACCATTACGAGGACCTGCGAACAGCACAAACAGATGATCCGACTTCCGGAAATCATTGGTCACTTCCAAGTATCTGATGATGACTTGTCTCACATCTAGATATTTGAGAGCAGAGTACTCCTCTGGGTAGTCCTCCCTACGAAAGGAGGGTAGGCAGAGCTGCTGATTCACTTGGAAGCGAGAAACAATCTTGGGCAGGAAGGAAGGCACTGTGCGAATAGACACTCCTGCCTCAGTGAACTGCAGAAAGGGCTCTCGACATGATAGCGCCTGGAGCTCAGAAACTCTTCTGGCTGAAGTGATAGCCACTAAAAAGACTGCTTTCAACGTCAGGTCTTTCAGAGATGCCCTCGACAAGGGTTCAAAAGGCGGCTTCTGCAAGGCTCTTAGCACTAGATTGAGATTCCACGCAGGCACTACCAAGCGCAGAGGAGGGCGTAGGTGATTAACTCCCTTGAGAAAGCGCACATCTGGCTGCGAGGCCAGGGAAGCACCCTTCAGGCGACCCCTGAAGCAAGCCAGAGCCGCTACCTGGACTTTAAGGGAACTGAGCGACAGGCCTTTCTCCAGACCTTCTTGCAGGAACGCCACCACTGAAGAAATTGGAGCAGTGAAGGGAGAAAGAGAGCCTGCCTCACACCACAATGCAAAGGTACGCCAAACCCTGGCATAAGCAGTAGAAGTAGAGCCCTTCCTCACTCTCAGCATAGTGGCGATGACCTTGTCTGAGAAGCCCTTCTTCCTCAGATGCTGCCGCTCAATAGCCCCGTAAGACCAAAGGGGGAGGGATCCTCCATCACCACGGGACCCTGATGCAACAGGCCCTGATCCGCTGGCAGCCGCAGAGGACCGTCCACTGAGAGCCTGATCAAGTCCACGTACCAGGGACGTCTGGGCCAGTCCGGACCCACCAGGATTATCCGGCCCGGATGCTTTGCACCCGGTCTAGCACCCTGCCCACACATGGGCCAGGGACGGGAACACATAGAGAAGCTCCTGTGTCGGCCACTGTTGGAGTAAGAGCATCTACTCCCCAGAGATCGAGGGTCCCTTTCCTCTGCCTGAAAAGCGCCCGGCACTTGGCAATTGGCCGCTGACGCCATCAGATCCAGGCTCGGGCTGGCCCCATGCGCTTCCTGTGATGGTCCATAGACAACGCCTGAGCCGATAGCTGCACTCTCCGGGATCCAAGGTATGGCGGACTGAGGAAAGTCCACACACTTGACAATGCATGAACTCCCGCAATGTGGGCCGCCAACAGGCTGTTCCACGGTTTCGCTTCCGCCCACGTGGCATAGATCATAGTCTCCTTGGCTAGAAGGGCGCTCTTGGTACCATCCCGGGTGGTTGACATAGGCCACAGCCGTGGCATTGTCCGACAGAACCCGTACGGCCTTCAACGCCAGTACCGGGAGAAACTCCAAACAGCGCCAACAGAATGGCTCTGAGTTCCAGGAGGTTGATAGACCACTTGCCTCTGCAGGAGACCAGAGCCCTGCGCTGTCCTTCCCAAGCAGTGGGCTCCCCCAGCCCGTCAAAGAGGTGTCCGTCGTGACGACAACCCACTCCGGGGTCAAAAGAAGGCATTCCTGCGGGTACAACTTGTCTGTCCTCAGCCACCAGTCTCAGCACCTGCGCACCGCTGGATCCAAGGGAAGGCGCACAGGCGTAATCCTCCGACACCGTGGAGTCCTGCGCTGCAGCAGAGGAGTGTTGTAGTGGTCTCATATGAGCCCTGGCCCCAGGGCACTACTTCCATCGTGGCCGTCATAGAGCCCAACAGCTGCACATCGTCCCAAGCCCGAAGAGGAGGAGGCTACTAGGAAATTGGTCCAACCTGAGCCTGAAGCTTGACAATCCGATGTCTGGCAGGAACACTCTGCCCACCTGGGTGTCGAAACGAACTTCCCAGATACTCCAGGGACTGAGGTCGGGCACAGCTGGCTTTTCTCCCAGTTGATGATCCACCCCAGGAGCTCAAAAGAGCAAGCAACCCGGTCCCACAGCTTTGCCGCACCTCTGCATAAGAGGGGGCCTCGGATCAACCAGTCGTACCAGATAAGGATGGACTTGTACTCCTTCCTTTCGTAGGAAGGCTGCGATGACCACCATTACTTTGGAGAAGGTCCGCGGAGCAGTAGCCAACCCGAACGGGAGGGCTCTGAACTGGAAGTGTCGGCCCAGGACTGCAAAACGCAGAAAGCGTTGATGAGGAGGCCAGATGGGGAATATGCAAGTAAGCTTCCTTGATGTCCAAGGATGCCAGGAACTCCCCGGCCTTCACTGCCGCTATAACAGAGCGGAGAATCTTCATTTCGGAAGTGCCGAACTTTCAGGCCCGAGTGACCCCTTTGAGGTCGAGGATAGGCCGTACCGAACCTCCTTTCTGTTGGTACCACAAGTAAATGGTGTAACGTCCCTTGCCAAGCTGGATCTTCTGGCACCGGAACGACCGCAACCAGGCGGATGAGATTGTCCAAAGTCTGCTGCACTGCCACAGCTTTGACCGGAGACTTGCAGGGAGAGTGCACAAACCCGTCTCTTAAGGGTCGGCAGAACTCTAGCTTGTAGCCGTCTCTGATGACTTCCAGCACCCAAGCGTCTGAAGTACCCTGGTCCACTCGCCCAGAACAAGGACAGGCGTCCTCCAATCTGCTCTGGGCCATGGACCAGGGCCCCGTCATTGGGTACGAGACCCTGGAGGGAGGACCGGAGGACGCACCTCCGGGACGGCGGTCTCTGCGAAAGGAATGCTGCTTGGGGGAGTTGTTCCTCTTGAAGGAAGAGGGGGCAGAGGAGCCCGACTTGCCCGGGCGATACCGATGGGCTTCCTGAAACCGTCCTTTGGAGGAACCGGGGCGGGCACCACTGGCCCGAGCCCTGACCTCTGGTAACCTCTTGCCCTTAGACGTGCCGAGATCGGTCACAATTTTGTCCAGCTCGACCCAAAGAGCAGCTTGCCTTTAAAGGCAACTTAGCCAGGCGAGACTTAGAGGCATGGTCAGCAGACCAATGCTTCAGCCAAAGCCAACGCCATGCAGAGACTGTCTGAGCCATACCTTTAGCCGAGGCTCTCAAGACATCATACAGCAAGTCTGCCAAGTAGGCCAAGCCCGATTCCAGGGCCGGCCAATCAGCCCTCAAGGAAGGATCCGAAGGGGAAGCCCGCTGCACAATCGTCAGGCACGCCCTGGCCACATAGGAGCCGCAAACTGAGGCCTGCAAACTTAAAGCAGCCGCCTCGAAGGACGACCTTAAAGCCGCCTCCAATCTTCTGTCTTGGGCGTCCTTCCACCGGCAACGCCGTTTTCTTAGTCACCGCAGTGATTAAAGAATCCTCGGTAGGCCAAAGAAAGGCCTCCTGTTCACCTTCAGGCAGAGGATAGAGGCGGGACATAGCCCTAGCCACTTTCAGGCTCGCTTCTGGGACATCCCATTGAGCCGAAATCAAGGTGTGCATGGCCTCATGCACGTGGAAGGTTCTAGGCGGGCGCTTCGTCTCCAGCATAATGGCAGAGCCAGCAGAGGCTGAGGGAGAGAGACGTTCTCTGGAGAGGAAATCTTCAAAAAAATCCTCATGGCCTGCACTAACAGGTTGGGGAAAATCCTCTGAGTGAAAGATCCGCGCTGCAGAGGGGTCATCCGCTCCATCCGAGCGGGAATCCGTTTCCTCCAAGGAATCCCCAAAAGACCGTTGGGAGAACTCAGATACGCTGCCCTCATCTACATCAGAGGAGACAGAGTCCTCTAGGGCCTGGAAATCCACTCTAGGGCGTTTGCTTCCGGAGGCCTCAACCCCTTTATCGGACAAGGGAGCAGGGGCAGCGTTTTGCATAAGGAAAGCCTGATGCAGCAGCAAAATGAATTCAGGTGAGAAACCCCCCCGACTGTGCACTTCTGCAGCCTGGGCCACGGCCCTAGACGCACCCTCAACCGGTGCTCGCAAGAGCGGGGGAGAAACATGCTGCACATCCAAAATGGCGTCCAGCGCGAAACTCCGAAAAGGAGCCGCGCGGGAAAAATGGCGCTTAACTTTGGCCGCTTTCTTGCCGTCGCCCGAATCAAGGGCGACCATAGCATTAACGTCTCCCACCTCGAGGGCGGCACAAGAAGAAGCCGTCCGAGCAGAGTGGCTGGCCCAAAATGGGGGGGGGGGGGAGCAGCAGGGGATGGGCGTTTATGGCGGGGAAAACCGCCGCACCGGAGGAAGAACCGGGACACTGACCGGCCTCCAAACTGACGCCCAAAGAAGGCGATTCAGGCTTTGAAAGCCCCGCATCCCCGCTAGACGCACACACGTGGTCCGGGGAGCGATTCTTCGCCGCCCCTCGCCCTCCAATGCCATAGGCCACGTGGAGACCGATCGGGGAACCCCCTGCCCGCTACAAAAGGTAAAAATTACCTGCTTCTCGCTCCGAGCTGTAATAAACTGGTGTCCCAGTGAGCAGCTGCAATAAACGCTGATATAAACGTTGAAATAAACGCCCTTAAAGGACGTTCAAAAATTTTTTTTTTTTTTTTTAACGGAGCCAGCGGGAGGGGGGAGAAAAGGAGGGACCTGGCACCACTAGGTTTGCACTTGCTCAAGAAGAGCCCTCAACCCCAGGTACTCAACAAAACCTAAACAATTAGGCTTGGAGACCTAGCCAGAGCTGCTGCTGTGTGTGACCACCACCTGCTGAGATAGAGAACTTACTGAGGAGTTTCCGGCAGCACATGACCACATATAGGGAGGCAAAAAATTTGCTCTCTATCTCCACCTGCTGGTAGATGGACACAGCCCACCAGTCTATGGATTGATCAGCATGATGATATGGAAATGAGCTGTACTGAGTAAGAACCAGTACTGGGTAGCATCTTAGCCACAGCTAAGACTAGCTTCAGAGAAGTGCTGTGTGCATTCCCGTTTCACTACTGAGACAGCCTTCCACTACAAACACAGAAGACACAATGGAGCAAGGCATCCTATCTACAGGAGACAGCTGTGAAACATCAAGCTTGGAGTCCGAGGGAGAGGTGAGAACTGCCACACCACGGGAGCAATGGACTTTTTGAGTGCATCCAAGGGAATGAGAGACAGTGCATTACTTCCTATGGTCTAGTGCAGTGATGGCGAACCTTTCAGAGACCGAGTGCCCAAACAGCAACCAAAAATCTAATTATTTATCGCGAAGTCACCACATGGCTCCGCCCCTATGATAGCCACACCCCTTACACCAGCCATGGCGCATATAAACAGACATCATTGAAAATATTATACTAGTATAGGAGAAAAAAAATAACATGATTTTCTTTCATTATAAATCATTTCTGTAAGTTGTTACAGCTCCAGTATACCCAGTGCAAAATAAGACAGCAGATGTAAATTCTCAAATTGAACATATTCCAAACACTAAAATGAAATAAAATGATTTTTTCTACCTTTGTTGTCCGGTGATTTTGTTTTTCTATCCATATTGGTCCTAGTGGCCTTGATTCTGCTGCTCTCTATCTGTTCTCTTAACTCCGTTTCCAGGGCTTCCTTTCCATTTATTCTTTACTTTCTCCTTTTCTTCTTCATTTCTTGCCCTCCATCCATGTCCAGCAACCCTCCTCTCTCCTCCAGCTACAAATGTCCAGCCACCCTCCTCTCCCCTCCAGCCACAAATGTCCAGCCACCCGCTCTCTCCCCTGCCCTCCCCTCCAGCCACCCTCCTCTCCCCCCTCTGCCCTCCCCTCAGCCATCCTCCTCTCCCCCCTGCACCTCCCAGCGGCAGGCCTCCCTCCCACCCAGCACCAGGCAGGCAGGCCTCCCTCCCATCCAGCACCAGGCCACCCACCCAGGCCTGCCACCCAGTACCAAGCACCAGGCCTCCCACCCAGCACCAGGCCTCCCTCCCTCCCACCCAGCACCAGGCCACCCACCAAGCACTCCCCACCAAGCACCCAGGCCTGTCATCCTCCCACCCAGCACTCCCACCTAAGCACCAGACCTCCCTCCCTCGCACCCAAGCACCAGGCCAGCCTCCCTCCCTCGCACCCAAGCACCAGGCCACCCATCCAGGCCTCCCACCCACCCGGCAGCAGGCACCAGGCCACCCACCCACCGTCAAGCATTCCTCCCTCCCTCCCACCCGGCACCAGCCCGCCCGGCCTCCATCCCTCCGAGCACGAAATTTAGAAGTCTTCCCTTGTCCGAGTTAAGGCGGCGTCAGCAGTAGCAGCGAAAAGCGTGCTGCTGGTTCGGCGAACCTTCAGCCTTCCGTCTCTCAAACTCTGGTCCCGCCCTAACAGGAAATGAGGGCGGGACCAGAACTTGAGAGACGGAAGGCTGAAGGAGGCGCGCCGAGCCAGCAGCACGCTTTTCGCTGCTACTGCTGACGCCACCTTAACTTGGACAAGGGAAGACTTTAAATTTCGTGCTCGGAGGGAGGGATGGAGGCCGGGCGGGCTGGTGCCGGGTGGGAGGGAAGAAGGAATGCTTGACCGCGTGCCATAGGTTTGCCATCACTGGTCTAGTGGGTAAGACAGAAAGCATTGCTAAATTCTAAGTGGTTCTTAAGTTACCATTAGTTTGTTAGTACTTTATCAGGAATACAATATTAGTTGCATTGCTATTAATACCTGACCAATCTAATCTGGCGCTTAACATACCGCAAATGTCCTTGAATGGATCTAAAGTGCTGTACAACAATAATGCTTAACATACAGTTGCATAATTACAGATCAATATAAATAAATAGGTCTATTATATAGCATCTACTATTAAGTATTCATTAAACAAAATATTTTAAGATTCTTGCAAAATAAGCCATAGGAACTTTCTAATATTAGACCTGATGGTAGAGACTAATAGAAACAAGTTGCCTGATAGGAGTATGAATGTTCATGGTTACGTTTAGATGTTATTACCCGGATTCTATATAGTGCACCTAGAGATCTGTGCTGAAATTAGTACAGATTCTATAACAATGCACATAACTTAATTGGCTTAACAAGTTAATCAGCATTGATAACTCAAAACAGGCAATAATGAGCACTAATTGGCAATAATTAGAATTTACATGCACACTCGCTAAGTGGCATTCTATAATGCAGTGCGCCTAACTTCTAATGCATGCAGGCAAAGAAGGGCGTGGTTATGGGTGGGGAAATGGGTGTTTTGTAGGCATTCCAAAATTTACGTTCATAGTTATAAAATATGGTCTAGTGCGCTTAAATCTACGTGCCGGGATTTACAACACGTTTTCATAGGTGTAAATAGAGGCATATAGCTTTAGGCACTGAGATATCAACTAAGTGTATTCTACATACCGTGCGCCTAAATCTAGGCGCCGTTATATAATACACGTAGATGGCATTGTTTTCCGCACCAATTTTTTTAGGTGCCATATCTATAGAATCTCCCCCTGTATGTTTAATGACTGGGTATATAAGAAGATTACTTTCCTTCTCGATGTCAAATGAAAAGTAGAATGGTTCAACAATTCATATAAGTAAAAAGAACCCTGATCATT
Source organism: Microcaecilia unicolor (assembly GCF_901765095.1). Lineage (NCBI taxonomy): Eukaryota > Metazoa > Chordata > Amphibia > Gymnophiona > Siphonopidae > Microcaecilia > Microcaecilia unicolor. Next base: position 344,295,442 of record NC_044031.1, on the reverse strand, counting down.
TGAAGACTTAAAACCAGGCATGATATCTTATACATGGCTCAAATCCCACTGCTGCTCCTTGTGATCATGGTCAATCACTTAACCCTCCATTGCCTCAGGTACAAACTCAGATTGTGTGCCCTCCAGGGAGTAGGGAAATATCCAGTGTATTTGAATAGTAACTCATCTTGAGTGGACAGGGTCTCAGTCATCCCATTACAATGAACCTAGTGGGCCAGATTTGGGATTCATGCTAATTGGTTTGGAAAGAGAAACTGCAGACTGTGGTCCTTGGTTAAAGAATGTTGCTGCAATGGCTGGGTTCAGCACTAAGAAAATAAAAATAGGATAAAAAGAACTCCCACAAAGAAAGGTAGTTGTGAATGAATGCTTCTTTTGGCACCACAGTCCAAAGAGGCTGTTCTGACTGAACTGGAAACTCACAGGAGCAGGAATACTACTCCTGGACACAAATCAAAACAGTGAGCATGCATTTATGCAGATTAGAAATCTGCTAATGGAGCTGACCTTGCCCTGAATCTCAGAGTACTGACAAAATCTATCATCAGAGTTACAGAGATCATAAGTGGTCAGTAAATATACTCCATCTGGGTCCCTTTTACTTAGAAAACAACAGTACTTGACTTAATTACTAAGAGTTGCTACAATCACAATGAAGATCAGTAGCAAATCCAAGTGATTGCTTTACTATGAATGCATTAAGGGTGTTTCACTGAGGTCCAAGACAACCATCTACTGTATTAATGCACTAACTACCCTATAAATACTGAAAGGCAGAATCTCTGTGGAACTCTTAGCACTGTAGGGAAAGTCTTGAACCTGGGCACCAAGACAACCAGAATATCAAATTAACACTGGGATCACTTTATTGTTTTGAATGGCTATTGTCTTGTTACTCAAGTTAGTCCTAGAACTAACATCTTGCCTTCTAGGAAAAAAGAAATCTAGTCCAAATTTCTCAAGGGGTGGTGAGGTAAGTTTCACTCTCTACCACCCATCTCAAATTTATCATAAAGGTATGCTGATAAGAGTAGTTGAAATGTTAGCCATGGAAATCCGCTCCCTTCCACTGCTGCATGCCATTTTCTGATATTGTCCTTTAAAAAAAAAATAATGATAATTTGAAGGTTACAATATGGTTCATTTTTAGTCACTTAAAAACACAGCAGAAGCATACAAGAGAGGCAATTCCAACACTAATCTTCCTCATCATCACCAAATGAAAGCAGACTGCTGTGTTCGAACTTGTTTCTGAGAACTCTGGGAGCCTGTACTATCCCAATGAGTTTCGCTTTTCTTCCTGCTTTCTTTTCTTGTTTGAGCTTGCAGTCAGCCTGGAATATTTTTCATCTGAAGAGCGCTTCACTGGTTTCCTAAAATTATCTTCCCATCGGCAGGGGCTGGCTCTGGATCTGCAGAAAAGAAAGCAGTCATTATTCATGCGGAAATTAGGTTCTTACCTTGGTAATTTTCTTCCTTTAGTCATAGCAGATGAAGCCATATGTATGGGTTGTGTCCATCACCAGCAGGGGGAGATAGAGAGCACTCAACTTTTCACAGTGCCTCATGGCCAGCCAGCTCCACTGCCTCTTCAGTATTTGAAGCTTCCAAGCAGTACGGCAACCGCAATGGGAATAACATGAAACTTTCCTCACAGCGACGATGGCCCATTAACAAGGGCATGAACTCAAAAGGAGGGAATGAACACATCCTCCTGGAGGGAATAAACTCGTCCTCCTTATTGTATAACTGGAGGAGATACACGCAACCTCCTGGAGGGAATAAACTCATCCTCCAAAACATAAACTGGAGGAAATGGACTCATCCTCCTATAAGTGAACATGAATCCTGAAGACTGTTTTCCAACTTTCTCCCAAGGAAGGAACTTCAGGAAACAAGAACAGAACCTGAAACAGATTCACAGCATACAGACAATCATATAGGGAGGGCTCATGGCTTCATCTGCTAGGACTAAAAGAAAGAAAATTACCAAGGTAAGAACCTAATTTCCCCTTCCTTGTCATCAAGCAGATGAAGCCATTATGTATGGGATGTAACAAAGCAATCCATATATAGGGTGGGAACAGGTCACACCATGCGCTAGCACTTGTGCTCCAAAACGCGCATCCCTCCTAGCAGCCACATCCAGCCTGTAATGTCGGGCAAAAGAGAGCTTCGAAGCCCATGTTGCTGCACTGCATATCTCTTGACGAGAGAGTGCTCCAGTTTCAGCCCCAAGAGGAAGAAATCGCTCTGGCAGAATGCGCCTTAAAGGCTACTGGCGGAGACCGGCCGGCAAGCAGATAAGCTGAAGAGACAGTTTCTTTGAGCCAGCGGGCAATAGTGGCTTTAGACGCTGGAGACCCTCTGCGAGGACCTGATAGCAAAACAAACAGATGATCATAGATCCTGAAAGAGATAGTAACTCGCAGATACTGAAGCAGAGTCCTACGCACATCCAACAGGTGCAACTGCCCAAAAGATTTTGGAAACTCCTCCTTATCAAAGGAGGGCAAGAAAATAGGCTGGTTTAGGTGAAACGCTGAAACCACCTTAGGCATGAAGGAAGGACAGCGCCTGGAGCTCTGACACCCGTCTCGCCGAAGTAATGGGCACAAGAAAAACGGCCTTTAGTGTCAAATCTTTCTCCGATGCTCGCCGAAGCGGCTCAAAAGGAGAAGCCTGCAGGGCCTTCAAAACTAGCCCCAGGTTCCAAGCTGGACAGGGTGCTCGCACGGAAGGCCGGAGCCGAAGCACCTCACTAAGAAACCGTGCCACATCTGGATGAGCAGCTAAAGACACGCCTTCAACCTTACCACGAAGGGAGGCCAACGCTGCCACTTGCACCCGCAGGGAATTATAGGCCAAGCTTATTTGTACACCGTCCTGCAAAAAGTCCAGAATCGGCGAGACAGGAGCCCACATGGGTGTGATCGCTTTTGAAGCACACCAAGACTCAAACTGGCGCCAAATCCTGGCATAAGCCACGGAAGTGGAACGCTTGCGGGCCTGCAGGAGAGTGGAAATGACTGTGTTTGAATAGCCTTTGTCCCTCAATTGCGCGCCCTCTCAATCGCTATGCCATAAAACCAAAGCAGCAGGCGTCCTCCATGGCTACCGGGCCCTGTGACAACAGGTTCGGTACCAGAGGTAAAGGAAGGGGAGCCTCCACTAGCATCTGTCGGAGGTCCGCATACCAAGGCCTCCTGGGCCAATCCGGGGCGATTAGGACCATTTCTCCTGGGTGCAGCTGAATCCGCAGGAGCACGCGCCCTATCAATGGCCACGGAGGGTACACATACAGTAGGCCCGGAGGCCAGGGCTGAGTCAAGGCATCCAACCCTGCCGAGCGAGGATCTCTCCGTCTGCTGAAGAAGCACGGGACTTTGGCATTTGAACTTGTCGCCATAAGATCCATCACGGGCTTGCCCCATTTGGCACATATCTGCAGGAATACGTCGTCTGCTAGTTCCCATTCTTCTGGATCGATCTGATGCCTGCTTAAATAATCGGCTTGCACGTTGCTCTGACCTGCAATGTGAGCTGCCGACAGAAACTGAAGGTGCAGCTCAGCCCAGTGGCAAATCTGTTCGGCCTGCCAGTGCTCTGCACTGAGTGCCGCCTTGTCGATTTATGTAGGCCACTGCTGTCATGTTGTCCGACTTCACTCTTGACAGCCAATCCTTCCAGGGTCACTTGAAAGGCCAGAAGAGCCTGAAACACCGTTTTCAACTCCAGGCAGTTGATGGACCACTCCGTCTCCTCGGTTGTCCATAGACCCTGGGCATGCTTCCCCTTGCAATGTGCGCCCCAGCCCTTCAGGCTGGCATCTGTCACTACTAGACACCAATCAGGGAGTACTGAGACCACTCTGGCTGTAGCTTGATAGCTCTCTGTTACAGAGTCTGCTCTGATGAGCCAGTCATCTAGGTACGGGTGAACCCTGATACCTTCTCGCCTGAGCAAAGCAGCTACTACCACCATTACCTTCGAAAAGGTTCGGGGAGCTGTGGCGAGGCCAAAAGGCAAGGCCCGGAACTGGAAATGTTTTCCCAACACCGCAAACCTCAGAAACTTCTGGTGCGGGGGCCAAATTGGTATGTGCAAGTAAGCTTCTTTCAGGTCTAGAGACGTGAGAAACTCTCCTGGCTGTACCACAGCAAAGACGGAGCGCAGGGTTTCCATGTGGAAATGCCGCACTCTCAGGGACTTGTTTAATTCTTTTAAGTCCAGAATAGGGCGTAAAGACCCACCTTTTCGTGGCACCACAAAGTAGATGGAGTATCGGCCGTAGCCGTGTTCGGCGGGAGGTACCGGGGACACGGCCCCTAACTGAATCAGACCTTGCCCGTCTGGCGGCAGAACCGCATCGGGACTCCACAAATACGTCTCTTACTGGGGCGTTGAATTCTATTCTGTAGCCATCTCTGATCAGGTCCAGAACCCACTGATCTGAGGAAATATTGGCCCACTCCTCGGCAAAGAGGGAAAGACGTCCTCCGATGACAGGAAGCGAGGAGGGGGCCGGCGCACCATCATTGAGAGGGTCGCCCCTGAACTCCAGGCCTAGAGCCGGTGGCTGCAGAACGCCTGTCTGAGTGAAAGGAGTTCCTCTGCTGAAAAACGGGCACGAGAAGTGAACCCAGCAGAACGCCCCGGGCGGTACCTTGTAGCTTCATGGAAGCGAGGTGTATAAGAGGAGTGGACCGCCTGGCCCTTGGAGGAAGGCCTCGGCCTAACTTCGGGCAAGCGCTGGGGTTTAAGATCTCCCAGGCCTTTAACAATTTCTTTTCCAACTCCTCACCAAATAGGAGAAGGCCTTGAAACAGCAACTTCACCAACCTTTGCTTAGAGGCCATGTCCGCTACCCAATGTCGTAGCCAAAGAAGACGGCGAGCCGCCACTGCTACTGCCATTTGTTTAGCCGAAGCTCTGACAATATCATAAAGGGCATCAGCCAGAAAGGACAAGGCTGACTCCAGCAGCGGAGCCACATCCGAGAAGGGCTCCGCTCCATCTCCGGGCTGTTCCACTGCCTGTTGCAACCACACCAGGCAGGCTCTAGCAGCATAACAACTGCATGCAGACGCCCGAACAGTAAGACCTGCAATTTCAAAGGACCGTTTAAGTGCTGCTTCCAGCCTACGGTCTTGTATATCCTTCAGGGCAACTCCTCCTTCCACAGGGAGGGTAGTTCTCTTTGTCACCGCAGTGACTAGGGCATCTACTTTAGGCATTGCAAAGCGAGCCAAATGCTCCTCACGCAGAGGGTATAATTGCCCCATAGCCCTGGAAACTTTCAAAGGTCCCTCGGGGTCAGCCCACTGAGCGGAAATATGCTCTTGGATGGAGTCATGCAAAGGAAAGGCTCGAGCAGGCTTTTTGGTACTAGCCATCCTAGGATTCACAGAGGAGGCCGTGCCACTGTCAGGCTCTTCAATAGAAAGGACCTGTAGGGCATCTGAAAATAAGTGCTGGCAGCTCATCACGGTGGAAAATCCTCACCGCGGAGGGATCATCCAGATCCTGTGGTAATTCTGCACCTGACTCTGGCTTCTCAGACCACGAAGGCCTGCCAGAACTCTCCGAATCCTAACAGCCCGACCACAGGGGGGGGGGAAGGAGGTGCACCACAATCTGAAGGGGAATTAGCCCTTCTACGCTTTTCTTTATGCCAATTATCAGGGAAAATAGCCTCAGCGGGCAGTCCAGGCCAGAATCCACCGTGGGGGGGGGGGGGGGGGGAGGACAATAGAAGGGGCCTCAGACGACCCTTGAGGGAGAGCTCTTTTCAGCATGTATGCTTTATGCAATAACAACACAAACTCGCCCTGGGCACCCAGATTCCGTCCGGGGCTAGGCGCTCCCTGAATAGCCTCAATTCGAGGTCCCCCCCCCCCCCCCCCCGGGCTCAGGGCTCTCCGTCTCTATGGAGGCCACGCCATGCAGAGAATTAAAAATGGCGTCCGCTGCCAGCTCTGAGCGGGAAGAATCATTGCTTGCCATGCTCGGGCCGGCTCTTACACCTGTACAGCACGATTTACAGAGCCCCGCTGCTGATTTGCGCTTGCCACACCGGGAACAGCGCTTTACATTCTCTGCAGCCATCGGGAAAATTCAAAATGGCGGTTTCGTGCAAAAAACGCCCCGATCACGGGCCCACCCCGGAGTTAGAAAACACTCTTACCTCACCGGACTGAGTATCACAGCTCCGGTCCCATAGAAGAATCAAAGGAAAACCTCTGTTCCATTTTTTTTTTTTTTTTTTTTTTTTTTAAACGCTGTGAGGAAAGCAGAGGTAATAAGAACTCCGGAGGCTCAGATGAGTGGGAAAGGCAGGGAAAGGCGAACCAATGTGCCTGCATCCACTGAGTGGGAAAGGACAGGGAAAAGCAAGCTAATATGTCCACATCCACGGGGGCATGAGTAAGGCAGGGAAAGGGCTAACCTATGTGCCTTCAAAGTGAAGCTGCTATAGCCTCTAACACCCCGGCTAACAACTGGCAAGCCAGGAGCCACCCCCAGGCAGATTTTTGATGGAGCTCGAAGAAGCTGCAGCCACCCTGCTTGTGGAGATAGAGAATACTGAAGAGGCAGTGGAGCTGGCTGGCCATGAGGCACTGTGAAAAGCTGAGTGCTCTCTATCTCCCCCTGCTGGTTGATGGACACAACCCATGCGTAATGGCTTCATCTGCTTGATGACAAGGAAAGGTATATGAGCGCACACAGTACTTCATGGAAAGGTTCTGCATAGGGTGATGCAGAGCACACACAAGGTGTCATTGAATAAAACAAAAACATATATCCAATTCAACCAGAAACTATACAGCTTATATTGCATACCTGATAATAGCAAGCATGAAATATCAAGTCTAACTGTACTAGTCAAGTTTGACCATGCTGAAACTAGTGAGTTAGTAGGGGTGGGGAAGGAAAGTCAATGTTTTCTGGTGTACACAATGATATTTCTTTAGTTCAGTTTGTTTGTTTTTTAATTGTTTTATCCATAACATATAAAATAATCAACTTGAAAGAATTGGAAATCACAATTACAAAATTAAATACAAAAAGAAAAAGTTCTCATTAATTAGTCCACATATACTGGAGACGAGAAAAGAAAAAATAAAGACTCAAAAGAAATTTAAAATGATCAAAGGAGCAGAAATAAACGACCATACCCCACAGCCAGATACGTCATTCCCCAGGCTTTACTTCAGGGCCAACTACAACTACAATTTCTTCTCTGGTCACATAAAGTTCAAGCAGCTGTTTAGGTTCAAAATATAGGACATTTTTGTTCTGATTCACTGAAATTTCAAATAAATGATGCTCCCAAAGCCAGGACCCTCAGCCGAAGGGCCAAGACTCTTTCCTGAGCTTTTGTATCACTTGAGACAAAACAGAAAATATACATGCATTTGAACCCAAAAACTGTTCCTTAATATGACAGAAATATAATTTCAAAACATAGCTTCTATCATGTTCCAAAGCAACGGTCACAAGTCGAGTTGTTCTAGATGTTAAAACCTCCAGTGAACTTTCCAAAAAAGCTGTTAATTTTAACTCAACTGGAGGGTCTCCCTTTGCCCCAACCAGAGTTGAACTTCCAGGATTTCTTCCAAGAGTCAAATATTACGTTCTCACTAGAGGTGGAGTAATATCTCATGGAAGCACTTACATACCATTTCAACCGGAGATACAATCGGAGACCTGGGAAAATTCTCAATTGATCCTCCATACTCTCCAACTTCTGAGCAATCAAAGATCTTTCTTTCAACAAAGTCCGTTCTACCTCTTTCAATTCATTTATTTGTTCAGCTTGTTTCTCCAATTTTTCCCCACGAGAAGTTAAGAATACTCTGTGATCTTCCACCTTAGTAACTATAATCCCAAAATCAGTTTTAAATTCTTTAAGTGCCACTCACAGCTTGCCACAGGGAGTCCAAAGTTACTGTGGCTGGTTGAACAATATCTACTACTACTACTTATCATTTCTATAGCGCTATTAGACGTACGTAGCGTTGTACACTTGAACATGAAGAGACAGTCCCTGCTCGACAGACCTTACAATCTAATTAGGACAGACAAACAGGACAAACAAGAGATAAGGGAATATTAAAGTGAGGATGATAAAATAAGGGTTCTGAACAAGTGAATAAGGGTTAGAAGTTAAAAGCAGCATCAAAAAGGTGGGCTTTTAGCTTAGCTATGAAGACGGCCAGAGATGGAGCTTGACATACTGGCTCAGGAAGTCTATTCCAGGCATATGGTGCAGCAAGATAAAAGGAACAGAGTCTGGAGTTAGCAGTGGAGGAGAAGGGTGCAGATAAGAGAGATTTACCTAGTGAACGGAGTTCCCGGGGAGGAATATAGGGAGAGATAAGAGTGGAGAGGTACTGAGGAGCTGCAGAGTGAATTCACTTATAGGTCAATAAGAGGAGTTTGAACTGTATGTGGAAATGGATAGGAAGCCAGTGAATTGACTTGAGGAGAGGACTAATATGAGCATAACGACACTGGCGGAATATTAGTCGTGCAGCAGAATTTTGAACAGATTGAAGAGGAGAGAGATAGCTAAGTGGGAGACCTGTGAGAAGCAAGTTGCAATAGTCTAAGCAAGAGGTGATAAGAGTGTGGATGAGGGTTCTGGTAGTGTGCTCAGAAAGGAAAGGGAGAATTTTGGTGATATTATAGAGAAAGAAACAACAGGTTTTAGCAGTCTGCTGAATATGTGCAGAGAAGGAGAGGGAGGAGTCGAAGATGACCCCAAGGTTACGAGCTGATGAGACAGGAACGATGAGAGTGTTATCCACAGAAATAGAGAATGGGGGAGGAGGAGAGGTTGGTTTAGGGGGAAAGATAAGAAGCTCAGTCTTGGTCATGTTTAGTTTCAGATGGCGCTGAGACATCCACGCAGCAATGTCAGACAGACAGGCTGATATTTTGGCCTGGATTTCGGCTGAGATTTCTGGTGTGGAGAGGTAGATCTATGAGTCATCAGCGTAAAGATGATACTGAAAACCATGGGATGAGATCAGAGTACTAAGAGAAGAAGTATAGATGGAGAAAAGAAGAGGTCCCAGGACAGATCCCTGAGGTACACCAACTGACAGTGGGATAGAAGTAGAGGAGGATCCACTAGAGTATACACTAAAGGTACACTGGGAGAGATAAGAAAACCAGGAAAGCAAATGGCCATTTTCGAAACAGAAAAACATCTCTGTTAGCCACTTTATTTTTGGAAGTTTCAGCAAAATGTCCAAAATCGGATTTAGAAATATCAAAAATGCCCCCTGCATCAGTAAAAGCAAACTATAACCCAAAAAATACAAACTTGCAGGCCAGCACTATAGTACTGTGATACTAATGCCACTAGCTATTACCTCACCGAGATCAAGGTTAGAAGATTGTCACAAAACACCTAGCACCCACTTGGGGTTAACCCTGCAGCCACCTAAAGGGTCTGTCCCAGCACCTGCACTTGTGCACATGCTCTACAATGGCAATACCCTCCACCCTATCCACCAGCAGAGCTCTATTAGCTCTGGAAGGTTCCCCTCCTCTACTCTCACAGTTTGCAGCGGTGATCTTCTTGCTGCTCAGCCTGTCCCCCAAGGTTCCTGCTCGGCTGCCCCTCCGCTAACATGACTCTCTCCAACCTCATGGGAATGAGAGACCACGCCAGCCTCTGTCAGCTGCGGAGGAGTCGGCCTCAGATCCAGACTCAGAGAAACCTGATCTACGCTAAGGTCCGCTGATGTACTCGGCAATCCTCCCGAAGTAGTTATGCAGTTTCAACCCATCACATCAGCACTCCCTCAAGCGTGGTCTGTACCAGATGACTCGGAGCTTCAGAGATTGGAGGGCAAGCCTTCTGAGCACCTTTCCTCTTCCCCATATCAGCAAAAAGCTATCTGGGGTTGGTAGCTTCTAGGGAGAACTCTCAAAAGGAAAGAGCAGTGCGTCAAGCATCTGCTCTGGACACCATCTTGCCTCCATTCCTTTTTTTCCTGTCATATAGGCATGCACCTTTTATGTAGGTAGGTGCCACCAAGGTGATATGTGCAACAATCTGCACAAAAAAGTACACTGGTACATGAATATTATCATCATAACTGAGAGCCTTGGTTCAAGGCCTGACTTTGGTTCAGGATCTAAAAATGGCAGAAAAGCTTACAGGCCTGTAATTTGAACCCTGGAAGTTCCAGTAAAGCTCCTGAGCTGTTGGGATGGTGCGGTCTACCAACAGGGCATAGTCAGTTACACCCAGGAAAATATGGTCAGAAATGTAGAACTGAGTGGTCTCGCAAGAAGATGACCCGAGTAACGCTAATAAAAGCCAAGCACGTACGGTAAATGGTACCATATATGGTCACTAAGGTGGTGACTACAATATATTATATCCAATAAGGTGTGTTACTGTCATTTTGTCTGTATCCTAAATGGGCATATTAAAAATGAGTGTACTTCCTGTTTCTTTGGAGTGAGACAGTCACAGACAGCACCTTTGTGCAAGCAGGGCTGCTCTCTCACATGAGAAACCAATCAATTGTATCTGCATTGGCAAGTAATCCTATTGGTTTCTCATAAGTGGTCTTGAATCTCTTATACATATATTTGGAGAATAATAAATAAAAGCATTTCATTGCTTGTATATTCTTTGGAGTCTCAAATATAGAAGTAATTCTTGTGTAGCAATGTTCTGTACTCCCAGTGAGATATCACTGATCTGCTAATAATACACATACTTGATAAGGTATCTAATAAAGAGCAAACTGCTGCAGCCTTGGGTGATTTATTTCTTCCTAGGTAGGGATAAATTGACCCTAAAATACAAGATATTTTTATGCACCTTATTTGTAACAGTTCTGAAATTCTTATTCCGTTATTACATAGTAACATAGTAGATGACGGCAGAAAAAGACCTGCACGGTCCATCCAGTCTGCATAACAAGACAACATATGTGTAAACCTTACCTTGATTTGTACCTGCCATATTCAGGGCACAGACCGTACAAGTCTGCGCAGCAGTACTTCCTGCCTCCCAACCACCAGTCCCACCTCCCATCACCTGCTCCGCCACCCAATTTCGGCTAAGTTTCTGAGGATCCATTCCTTCTCCACAGGATTCCTTTATGCATATTCCCCGCATGTTTGAATTCCGTTACAGTTTTCATCTCCACCACCTCCCGCGGGAGGGCATTCCAAGCATCCACCACCCTCTCTGTGAAAAAATACTTCCTGACATCTTTCCTGAGGCTGCCCCCCCCTTCAACCTCATTTCATGTCCTCTCGTTCTACCGCCTTCCCATCTCTGGAAAAGATTTGTTTGTGGATTAATACCTTTCAAATATTTGAACGTCTGTATCATATCACCCCTATTCCTCCTTTCCTCCAGGGTATACATGTTCAGGTCAGCAAGTCTCTCCTCATATGTCTTGGAACGCAAATCCCGTACCATTCTCGTAGCTTTTCTTGCACCGCTTCCATTTTTTTAACATCCTTCGCAAGGTACGGCCTCCAAAACTGAACACAATACTCCAGGTGGGGCCTCACCAACGACTTGTACAGGGGCATCAACACTTCCTGTCTTCTGCTGATCACACCTCTCTCTATACAGCCTAGCAACCTTCTCGCTACAGCCACCGCCTTGTCACACTGTTTCGTCACCTTCAGATCCTCGGATACTATCACCCCAAGATCCCTCTCCCCCTCCATACCTATCAGACTCTCACCGCCTAACACATAAGTCTCTCTTGGGTTTCTACTCCCTAAGTGCATCACTTTGCATTTCTTCGCATTGAATTTTAAATGCCAAGCCTTAGACCAATCTTCTAGCTTCCTCAGATCCTTTTTCATGCTTTCCACTCCCTCCCGGGTGTCCACTCTGTTACAAATCTTAATATCATTCGCAAATAGGCAAACTTTACCTTCTAACCCTACGGCAATGTCACTCACAAATATATTGAACAGAATCGGCCCCAGCACCGATCCCTGAGGCACTCCACTACTCACCTTTCCCTCCTCCGAGCGAACTCCATTTACCACCACCCTCTGTCGTCTGTCCGTCAACCAGTTCCTAATCCAGTTCACCACTTCGGGACCTATCTTCAGCCCATCGAGTTTATTTAAGAGCCTCCTGTGGGGAACCTTGTCAAAAGCTTTGCTAAAATCTAAGTAGATTACGTCTATAGCACGTTGATGATTTAATTCTCCAGTTACCCAATCAAAGAATTCAATGAGATTCGTTTGGCACGATTTCCCTCCGGTAAAATCGTGTTGTCTCGGATCTTGCAACTTATTGGTTTCCAAGAAATTCACTATCCTTTCCTTCAGCATGGCTTCTATTACTTTCCAATAACCGAAGTGAGGCTTACCGGCCTGTAGTTTCCAGCTTCTTCCCTATCACCACTTTTGTGAAGAGGGACCACATCCGCCGTTCTCCAATTGCTCGGAACCTCTCCCGTCTCCAAGGATTTATTAAACAAATCTTTAAGAGGACCCGCCAGAACCTCTCTGAGCTCCCTCAATATTCTGGGGTGGATCCTGTCCGGTCCCATGGCTTTGTCCACCTTTAGCTTTCCAAGTTGTTGATACACACTCTCTTCCCGTGAACGGTGCTCTATCCACTCCATTCTCAGGTATACTTTTGCCAGTCCCTCTCGGTCCTTCTCCAGGATTTTCTTCAGTGAAAACCTATTTAGCAAATTGGCTTTTTCTTCATCATTATCTACATAGCGTTTTGCTGTATCTTTTAGTCTCACAATTCCCTTTTTAGTCATTCTCCTTTCACTAATATACCTGAAGAAATTTTTGTCTCCCCTCCTTACATTTCTAGCCATTGTTCTTCCGCGTGCGCCTTCGCCAGACGTATCTCTCTCTTGGCTTCTTTCAGTTTCACCCGGTATTCCTCCCCGTGTTCCTCTTCTTGAGATTTTCTATATTTCTGGAACGCTAACTCTTTAGCCTTTATTTTCTCAGGCCACTTTCTTGGAGAACCATATCGGTTTCCTTTTTTCTCTTGCTTTTATTTACTCTCCTTACATAAAGGTCTGTGGCCCTATTTATTACTTCCTTCAGCCTGGACCACTGTCCTTCCACTCTTGTACGTCCTCCCAGCCCATCAGCTCCTTCCTCAGGTATTCCCCCCATTTTACTAAAGTCAGCACGCTTGAAATCCAGGACTTTGAGTTTAGAGTGACCGCCCTCCACTTCAGCCGTCATATCAAACCAAACCATTTGATGGTCACTGCTTCCTAGGTGTGCACCCACTCAGACATTTGACACACTATCCCCATTTGTGAGCACCAGATCCAGCGTCGCTCCCTCCCTCGTGGGTTCTGTCACCATTTGTCTGAGCAGAGCACTTTGGAAAGCATCCACAATCTCTCTACTTCTTTCCGATTTTGCAGACGGAACCTTCCAATCTACATCCGGCAGATTGAAATCTCCCATCAACAGAACCTCTTTTTTCTTTCCTAATTTTTGAATATCTGCGATCAGATCTTTATCTAGTTCCTCTAATTGTGTCGGGGGTCTGTAGACAACACCCATGTGGACAGAGGTTCTATCCTTTCTTTTTAAGGTGATCCATATTGCTTCTTCTTTTCCCCAGGTCCCTGTCATTTCAGTCGCCATGATATCATTCTTTACATACAGAGCTACTCCTCCACCTTTTCGACCCTCTCTATCTTTCCTAAATAGATTATAGCCTGGTATGTTTGCATCCCAATCATGGGAACCATTGAGCCACATCTCCGTGATTGCAACAACGTCTAAGTCTGCCTCCAACATCAGGGCTTGAAGGTCATGTACTTTATTGCTTAGATTGCCATGATATTCTTATGCACCTTATTGGTAACAATACTCTGAAATTCTTATTCCATTAATGTTATTATTGTTTAACATATTGTAAGCCACATTGAGCTTGCAATTAGGTGGGAAAATGTGGGATACAAATGCAGCAAATAAATAAATAAAATAATTCATGCAAAAGTGATGATTTCTGGCATGCTCACATTCCCAAAAATGCCAAATACTACTACTACTTTGTTTCCTCTCTCTTCTAGACAGTGCTGGGGAGAAGGACCAAAATCTATCTCCTCCTCCTCCTTTCCTCCCCATACCAGAGCCCCTTCCTCAATCTCATGCTCTCTCTCCCCTACACCTAGTCCTTTGTATAAATCTGTGGTCAATAAGATGGTGGACCACTGTGTAACTTTTAAGATGCCTGCCTTTTATTCTGTGAAGCAGAGTTTGCCCAACTCTGTCAAACAGCAAGGTAAGGTCAGACAGTATTTCAGTATATCTTATCTTAACATTCTACTTGCAAGAACAAAAGCAGGAGGAGTTTAAGCCCTAGGACTCTTCTGTGCAAAGATTTATGATTGGAAGTCATGAGACTGGTTTTGTTGGAACAAGTAAATCAAATGTTGTGTTTAGATAAGGGGGCCACCAACAGAGACAGCAGACTAAGAATTGTCATGTACACATAGTTAGAAAAAAATGTATAAAAGGAATAGTTTATCACTACATAACCAAGAATCTTGCTAGCTCTCCGTAGCGCTTTTTTGCTCCAGGCTGCTAAATTCCTCCACAGGAACATGGAAAGGAAAAAGACTATTTGTATGTACTATTTATAAATTGTAATTGGCAAAGCAGCAATTAGATGTCTATTTTTTCTATTTGTAATAAATAAGCTTCTATGATAAATTTATGATTGACTAATGGTGTATCTCTTCCTGTGTTCTTTAATCTAAATTATTTTATCCACAGAATAAATGTCAAAGTTTAGCCTTGCATCTTACAGCCTGTCTCATAAGGAGTCACACAGCCAAGGAGTTTCTCTCCAAGCAAGGAGAACTTCTCTAAGGCTGAAGTGTAGTCCCCTCCCAAAGGTCAGCCAGAGAGAGAAATTCAATTTTCAGTAACACCGGGATAAAACTATTTTATTGTAATCATTTATTTACTCTAATAAATTTTAGCATTATCATAAAAGAGAAAACAAATATACTCTGGAGTGTGTTTCCTTTGCAAGAAGGGCTTTCAGACTCTTCTGAAGTGTTTAGCCCCCCCCCCCCCCCTTAGAGGCAAGAGGGGGGCTTTACACCTTTCACTTCCCCCTCATACCATAAGGCGAAGATACTTACCTGTAGCAGATATTTCTCCATGGACAGCAGGCTTCTTATTTTCACAAATGGGTAGATGCCGTCCTGTGTTGCCCAGCCCAGCAATATTACCATAGAAAAACTTGAGATTTTAAGAGCGAGAGCCGTGCTCCAGTGTGTGCATGTCTTACTGCCCGCCGCGCGAATTCGCCGCTTCAGTTTAATACAAAAGTTAAAAAAAAAAAACCAAATAAAAACATGTAAATAGACAACTCCAAGGGAAGGTGGGTGGGATTGTGAGAATAAGAAGCTTGCTGTCCTCAGAGAATACCTGCTACTGGTAAGTATCTTCACTTTCTCTGAGGACAAGCAGGCTCTGTTTAATTTAATTTGTTACATTTGTATCCCACATTTTCCCACCTATTTGCAGGCTCAATGTGGCTTACATAGTGTCGGAGATGCATTTTCAGACTCCGATATTAACAAATACAGAGTGATGTTGAGCTAAGAAAAAGTTCATGTGGTACAGCCACATAAGGTCATCGTGCAGCGGGAGAATTGTGTTTTGTCCATTCTGTATTTTAGTTTTGTTGTGTTGCAGAGATCATGCATTTATGTTGGGTTGGTAGGGTATGCCTTTTAAAAAAGATAAGTTCTCTGGAAGTGTAGGTGGTCGTACGTAGTTTTCAAGGCTTTTTGGTAATGCGTTCCACAATTGAGTGCTTATGTAGGAAAAATTGTATGCGTAAGTTGATTTGTATTTGAGTCCTTTGCAGCTTGGGTAGTGCAGGTTTAGGTACGTTCATGTTGATTCGGATGTGTTTTTCATTGAAACTATATACAAACTAGATGAGAGTGCAGCCTGGAATAGAATAAAATGGGCCCTAGGAGGGTGGAGTTGGATTCTGGATCCTAAACAGATTCTGCAACACTGACTGCCCAAACCGACTGTCACGTCTGGTATCCTGCTCAAGGCAGTAGTGAGATGTGAATGCGTGGACCACATCGCAGTCTTGCAAATCTCTTCAATGGAGGCCACCGACGCAGCCATGGCTCTAACATTATGAGGTGTGACATGACCCTCCAAAGTCAGCCCAGCTTGGGCTTAAGCGAAGGAAATGCAATCTGCTAGCCAATTGAATATGGTGCATTCCCCGATGATGACCTCCATCCTGTTGGACTGTCTAAAAGGCTTCATCCGCTCCATGTAAAAGGCCAATGCTCTCTTGCAGTCCAAGGTGTGCAAGCTGCTTTCACCAGGATGGGCATGAGAGCGGGGAAAGAATGTTGGCAAGACAATCAACTGGTTCAGATGGAACTCCGACACCACCTTCGGCAGGAACTTAGGGTGTGTGCGGAGGACTACTCTGTTGTGATGAAACTTAGTATAAGGTACATCCACTACTAGAGCCTGTACAAAATCCACAGTTGTACTAAATCCAAAACTCAGTTCATTCAGTTCATAGTATATAAAAAAATATGTAGAAACAAATGGTACCAAGAAAAAGATTTTATTCAACTGTCAATTCCATGACAGAGCTACGCAATATTAGGTTGCCTAGGAAGCAAGTATAATTACAATCTCATCAGTTAGAAAGCTTCAGTTATAGTTGTCTGCTACTACATTTCACCTTCAGTTTATATACAATTTTTTTCTTTTCATCACACACTGCTCTATTCTTTTCATGTGAATCATGATTCTCATACAGGCCATCTGGCGTCTTCCTTTCACTCCCTTTTTTTCTTATCTACAAAAGTTATAGCCACACGTTTTAGATCTCTTGCCAATCGTTGTTCTCTGTTATTTCTTTCCTTATGAATCATGCTCACATGTTCATTCTGCAGACCTGTGCACATTCTGTATAAGGTCAATTATATTTCAATTGCTGCTTGTCCAGCAAGCAACCATTTTCTTTCTGCTTGACTCCATTTTGTATTGCCAATTATTTACATTACCTCCCTTGAACACTGATGACAAACAGTGTTCACATTAGTATGCACTAATAGTTTCACTAGCATGTTTGAGCTTGTTTAAGATGTAGAATGTCACATTACTCTTTTTCACAAGGCCGTCGTCACTAGGAAACAGTTTCTATCAAGTGCTATTTTTTCATTACAGATGCTTTAGCATACACATTGTGTATTTCTTTTTTCTCAATCAATTCCTGATTGATCTGGGTTATGTTTACATTTTGTTTTTGAGAGATCATAGTTGTGGCTGTTACTTTTGTCAACATATTTCCACATATTTTCATACAGCAAGGAATCAGACAAGCCAGTAGCAATAAAACTATTATAAAAACAATTGCAAATGTTACAAGACCTTTTAACCATGGGCCCAGTCCTCCAAACCATCCTTTTACTGAGTCCCACCATGAGGTATCCAATATACCTTCATAATCTTGACTTGATAATTTTACCAAGTCAACAATACGCTTCATTGCATTTTTTACAATTATTGATTTATTTCTAATAACTGAACAACAGGAGGTATCATTCACTATGCCGCACACTCCTCCAGATTGGGCTAACATGAAATCAACCGCTATGCGGGTGTGCATTGCATATCTCGCTGTATCATCAATTTCCTCTTGAAGTGCTGTTATAGCTATATCTAGTTCATGTGTTACAACATGTAATAGTGATTGTAAGCGTCTGATTGACATACCCATTTCAGCTGCAATGGCAGATCCTGCAAATGGAAGCCATCCAGTGGCTGACAAGGCATCTAAACGTTTCTTAGTCATAGGATAGGTACTGTTAATATAATCCAATGCTAATTGTAAAGCTTGATCATCTCCTGTTAAAGCACTAAAGGAGGTACTAGAAACATGTCTTTTACGTCGTCTCTGACTATTGGAACTATGTGGTTTAGCATCTAATGGAATGATCAAATCAAATAAATTTAGTTGAACAAGAGTGCAGAACTTATAACATGATGGAAGATAGGTGTACAGGATGTTATCACATAACAGATAATCTCCCAACCGTAAAGACTGTAGAGAAGTTAGGTTATGATATAAAGCATAAGTTGGAGAAAAAGGAAAAATAGGATTATTTAGTGCCTTAAGTGAAGAACACGCAGTAGGCATAGCAGTAATGGCTTGTATAGAAGAGGCATTAAATTGAAATAATGAAAAGAAGAAAGTCAAATTTGTGAGAGTAAGGTTAGTAGAGGTCACATAAGAGGTTGTCAGTGTCCGGTTACAGAACATTTTGTTAGCACAAGCTATAGATGTTGCAGTCTGATTTATAACATAAGATCCCTGTAACACAGTCCAATTCCGGGATTGTATGTCATAAGTATAATTACATAAAACATTAGGCATCTTACCCTGAAGTGAACTAGAGTTTATCAGACACCAATAGTTTAGTGCAGGTATAGTATGAGCAAACAAAGAAGGCAGGCGTTGAGCAGTAACATTGGTCCAATATTGTCTGTGTTCATGACCCCGACCCAAATAGCAGGTACCATTACTGAAACAGTTATGAATACCTTGTAACTTAATCATAGAGTAAGGATGAACATGTGCTGGAATGGTAAGTACGGAAGTGACAAGTGGAGTGCACACAATACAGTTAGTCAGATTAAGAGTCTTTGAGGCATGTTGAATTCTCTCAACATATGTATTGAGTCCATAAGTAAGTCCTACCAGCAAACAGATTACAAAAGCCTTCATAATCCTTTTTCACTAGTAATGTTGTTAATCAATGTTCTCTGCTCTCTGGAGGTGCAATAGTGGTTTCTATTTCCTCAGGTAGTCCTAGATCATGAGCCTTACGTATATCAGATAAATGTACCCAGGTGGTATGGTCTGATAATCTTGCTGATGTATGAGTTAACTCTTTTATTTCAAATGGTCCCACGTAAATTGGGTCCTTCCAGGTCTTATGTGTGAAGTTCTTTCGAAGGACCTTTTGACCTAAAACAAAAACCCAGCAGTCCCCGTCTATAAATCAGAAGATTGCAGAGCACCTCTCACGAGCTGGCCAGTATCGTAAGACCGATGCACCGTTGATCAATCAACCACGCTGGCTCCTCACACGAGATCAGAAGATTGCAGGGGCACTTCTTACGAGCTGATCAGTATCGTAAGACCGATGCTCCTGGACTCAATCAACAGCTCCAAGGATTGGAGTCCCTTCGTGGAGGTCGCCAATTGTACAAAATCCACAGTTGTACTAAATCCAAAACTCAGTTCATTCAGTTCATAGTATATAAAAAAATATGTAGAAACAAATGGTACCAAGAAAAAGATTTTTATTCAACTGTCAATTCCATGACAGAGCTACGCAACATTAGGTTGCCTAGGAAGCAAGTATAATTACAATCTCATCAGTTAGAAAGCTTCAGTTATAGTTGCCTGCTACTACATTTCACCTTCAGTTTATATACAATTTTTTTCTTTTCATCACACACTGCTCTATTCTTTTCATGTGAATCATGATTCTCATACAGGCCATCTGGCGTCTTCCTTTCACTCCCTTTTTTTCTTATCTACAAAAGTTATAGCCACACGTTTTAGATCTCTTGCCAATCGTTGTTCTCTGTTATTTCTTTCCTTATGAATCATGCTCACATGTTCATTCTGCAGACCTGTGCACATTCTGTACAAGGTCAATTATATTTCAATTGCTGCTTGTCCAGCAAGCAACCATTTTCTTTCTGCTTGACTCCATTTTGTATTGCCAATTATTTACAAGCCTGAAGCACACTGACCTTATGAGCTGAAGTAACAGCCACTAAGAAAATTACCTTCCAGGTCAAGTACTTCAGATGGCAGGAATTCAGTGGTTCAACAGGAGCTTTCATCAGCTGTGTGAGAATGACATTGAGATCCCATGACACTGGTGGAGGTTTGACAGGGGGCTTTGACAAAAGCAAACCTCTCATGAAGCGAACTAGAGGCTGTCCAAAGATAGGCTTACCTTCCAGACGTTGATGGTAAGCACTAACTGCACTAAGGTGAACCCTTACGGACTTGGTCTTGAGACCAGACTCTGATAAGTGTAGAAGGTATTCAAGCAGGGTCTGTGTAGGACAAGAAAGAGGATCTACGGCCTTGCTGTCACACCAGACGGCAAACCTCCTCCATTTAAAAGAACACCTCTTAGTGGAATCTTTCTTAGAAGCCAGCAAGACCCAGAAGACACCCTCCAGAAGACCCAAGGAAGCAAATTCTAGGTTCACAACATCCAGGCCATGAGAGCCAGAGACTGGAGGTTGGGATGCAGACGCAACCCCTCGTTCTGTGTGATGAGGGTCAAAAAACACTCCAATCTCCACGGTTCTTCAGAGAACTCCAGAAGAAGAGGGAACCATATCTGTCACGGTCAGAACGGCGTGATCTGAATCATGGTTCCGCAGTCCTGCTTGAGTTTCAACAAAGTCTTTCACACCAGAGGTATCGATCGGAGGATACGCATACAGAAGGCCTGTCCCACAACTGAGAAGGAAGGCATCCGGCGCCAGTCTGTCATGGGCCTGAAGCCTGGAACAAAACCAAGGGACCTTGTGGTTGATCTGAGTGGCAAAAATATCTACCGAGGGGGTGCCCCACGCTTGGAAGATCTTTCACCCATATTTAGAGACCACTCGTGTGGTAGCATTATCCTGCTCAGCCTACCAGCCAGTCATTACTTACACCCGCCAGATAAATGGCTTAGAGAATCATACCATGTTAGCAAGCCCAATGCCATATCTGGATGGCTTCCTGACACAGAGGGCGAGATCTGGTGCCCCCCCTGCCAGTTGGTGTAATACATTGCAACCTGATTGTCTGTTTGGCTGTTCCATCAAATTATTCTAATTCAATATCTGAAAGCCCTTAGAGTGTTTCAGATCGTTTAAAGCTCCAGGAGATTGACCTGAAGATTCGTTTCTTGGAGGTACCAAGCTCCTTAAGTGTCAAACCCATCTACATGAGCTCCCCATCTCAGGCGAGATGCATCCGTTGTCAGCACTTTTTGTGGCTGAGGAATTTGGAATGGAAATCCCATGGTCAAATTGGACCAAACTGTCCACCACTGAAGAGAGCGTACAAGCTCCGGGGACACTTGATTGACAGCCTCTAGATTCCCCATGGCTTGGTACCACTAAGAAGCCAGGATCCACTGAGCAGACCTCATGTGCAGGCATGTCATGGGTGTAACGTACACAGTGGAAGCCATGTGGCCCAACAATCTCAACATCTGCCAAGCTATGACCTGCTGCGACACTCGAAACTTGGACGCTAAGGAAAGAAGATTGTCCACATGCATCTCCGGGAGATAGGCTCGAACAACCCTCATGTCAAGTAGGGCTCCTATGAACTCCAACTGTTGAACATGATGGAGATGGGACTTGGGGTAGTTGATAACGAACCATAGAAGTTCCAGAACCCGAATAGTCATCTGCATAGACTCCTGAGCACCGTCCTCCAAGGTGCTCTTCACCAGCCAATCATCAGAAATGAGGGAACACATGAACTCCCAAGTCTGCCTAGAGACGTTGCAACTTCTGAAAGACACTTCATAAAGACCCTGGGAGCCGATGCGAGGCCAAAAGGCAACACGCGGTACTGAAAGTGATGTGTTCCCAGCCGAAATCGAACATACTTCCAAGTGGGCTGGAGGTATTGGGATGTGAGTATATGCATCCTTGAAGTCCAGAGAGCATAGCCAATTGTTTTTTCTGAATCATTGGGAGAAGGGTGCCAAGGGAAAACATCCTAAACTTTTCTCGGACTAGGAATTTGTTCAGGGCCCTTAGGTCTAGGATGTGACGCATTCCCCCTGTCTTTTTCTGCACAAGGAAGTACCTGGAATACAATCCCTGCCCTTCTTCCCCTGGTGGAACAGGTTTGACCGCATGGGCCTTGAGAAGGGCGTAGAGTTCCTCTGCAAGTACCTGCTTGTGCTGAGAGCTGAAAGAATGGGCTCTCTGTGGACATTTTGGAGGTTTGGAAAGCAAATTGATGGTGTATCCAAGCCAGACTATTTGAAGAACCCGCCGGTCGGTTATGAGAGACCATCTTTGTTGAAAAAACTTTAACCTCCCCCCAACCGGCAAGTCGTCCAGGACGGACACTTTGATCACGGCTATGCTCTGTTGGAGCCAGTCAAAAGCTCATCCCTTGCTTTTGCTAGGGAGCAGCAAGGACATTAGGTGCACGCTGTTATTGTGAACAAGCGCATTGGTGAGCATGAGCAGGCTGGCAAGCCGCAAGAGTGTACTTACACCTAGAATAGTAATAGGGAGCACTCCGCGACTTTCCAAAATACCTCCTGGATGAGGAGGCAGATGCAGAAGACACCCGGCAGGAGACAGAAGAGATAGTATCTGTATGCTTCTTGATTTGGTCAGTGACCCCCCTCAACCTTCTCTCTAAAAAAAATTATGCCGCTGGCAAAGGGCATCCGCCAACCTCTGATGAACAGCATGTTCCAGGTCTAATTTCTTAGAGACCACAGGGACAAACAGAGGGGACACTGAGTTCCTAATGAGAAATTCCTTGAGTACCTCGTGGATAGGAGCCATCATTGCCTCCTTAGGAAGAGAGGTGTAGTCCAGGAACTCGAGCAGCTTGGCCCTGTGTTCATCCTCCACTTCTATGGAGAATGGAATGGCCTCAGCCATTTCCCATACAAAAGAGGTGAAAGAGGGGCTCTCAGGTGAAGACAGTCTCCTCACAGGTGGAGTGGAGGGCTCTGAAGGAATCCTATAGGACTCATCAGAGAAAAAGTACCAGGGATCCTCTTCTGATTCTCATGAGTGCTCCTCCTCGGTGTCGGACAGCACTTCCCTAAGGCATGCCTCGATGCCGAAGACCCATATCCTTGAGAGCAGCGTCGAGAAACAGGCTCCTGCCTCGACTCCGGTGATGCTTCATGCACCAATGTCGAGGGTGTGCCGGTCTGGGTGGCTGTCGATACCGGCACTGCAAGTGGCGCTGGCATCGGGGGCTGCACCGAGGGCTGAGGGCCAGACCGGGCCACAGCTGGAGGTACGGTAGGTGCAAGCACCCCCAATACTGACGCACATTACTGCATTAGGCCATCCAGAAGCTCAGGGAGCAAGGCCCGGGTGCGCTCATCGAGGGCTGCCATCGGGAAAAGACTGTGGCGCCGGCTGAGGCGCAGGCTTCAGAATGGCCGGTGCAGGAGCAGGATCTTGGTTGCTTGGAGACACACGTATCGGCATCTCCTGAATAGAGGGGGAGCGGTCCTCCCGGCATCGACGCTTCTCAGATGCTGAATCCCTCGGTGCCCCGGAGCTCCCAGCACCATGTATCAAAAGAGATCGGTGTCAGTGCTTCTTGGCCTTCACCTGATGCATGTCATCCATGCTCCTCAGTGTTGAAGAGGACAACGTCAAATCCTCCCATCTCCTTGGGGTCTGGTCCGACAATGGACGGTGCCGGGAGGCCTGCATAGCAGAAGGCCTCAAGACAGGTGGAGACCCACTTGATGTCTCACTGCTCCCAGTGTCACGAGGTCTCGAAGCAACCATTCCTACCTGAACTCCTGATGTCAGTGTGACGCTCGACGTCTATGCCCATGCCGAGGAACTGGACCTGGCTCCAAAATTTGCGTGTTGAGCCTCTCGCGGAAACCTGTGTCCTCTTTTTTCATACGACGGCAGAGAACACAGTTGGCAGGGCTATGGTCGGGCTCAAGGCACTGAAGACACCAAGAATGGGTGCCCTTCCCCGAGATGGTCCGGTTGAACTGAGCACAACGCTTGAAGCCACTGGGAATTTTCATGGACATAGACGGAAAAACCGCACAGGCCAAATCAAACAATTAGATGTGCCTGAAAAAGGGAGGAAACGACCGGGCAGACCTGAAAACGGCCCACATCGAAAAATAAAGGAAACTTATACGCAGGGCAAAAAACTAAAAATTGAAGGACTTTTTCTTTTAAAGGCAAAAGGGAGGGGGTAGAAAACCGCCAAAGGTACTCTAAATGCAAAGAAACGCTCTGACTAGGCATGTGAGGAAGCACCACAAAAAACAGCTGCTCCTCACGTTCGAAACTGAAGCGGCATGTTTGTGCGGCGGGAAGGCACTCACGCATGCGAGCTAGAGCATAGCTCGCGCTCCATAAAGCTCTAGTTTTTTCTATGGCAATATTGCCGGGCCAGGCACCATGGGACGGCGTCTACCCACTTGTGAGAATAACAGAGCCTGCTTGTTCTTGAAGAAATACAGTATTACACTAGTGCTATAATGTGAACAACCTAGAGAATACACACAAAGTGCTTCTTTCAAGAGCTGCCACCCCTGCCTTCTCTCATGGTTTACAAGTTATACTGATAAACAGGGATCTTCACATTAACAAGAATAAAAATCAGAACAAAAAATTTTGACCATTAATTCACAAGAACTAGAAGTAAAAATAATCCCCCCGATATTCAGTGTTACTTAACCAGCTATCCACAAATATTCAGCAGGAGATAGCCGTTTATCTCTCGCTGAATATTCCTGGTGAGCGCTTAGCAACTAACTGGTTATACCATGCTGCCGAAATAATAGGCCTATCTTTGGCTGGTTTAAATTTAACTGGCCAGTGCTGAACATTGGCTTAGCTGATTAAGTTTAAACTGGCCATAAATAAACTAGATACGGCTTGGCATTACATATCTGGGCTTACCATCGACCGCGGAAGTTAGTCGGGCTGCCTCCCGTGGTTTGAATATTGGCTGCAATGATTTGAGATTAAGGCATAACCCCCCCTACTCCCCCAGTGGTCACTGACCCCCTTTCCCAGCCCCCCAAGATTTAACAGTGACAGTACATACCAGGCTCTATGACAGCTTCAGATATGATGGCCATTCAGAGTAGCAAGCAGGTCCCAGGAGTAGCCTAGTGATCAGTGCAGTGGGTCCATATCCCACTTTAACTGGTACACTTGTGGTGGAATGTGTGAACCTTCCAAAAAGCATTAAATACCTACTGACACCTGCAGTCATAAGGATTATTGTAGTGGTGTACAGTTGGGCACAATAGGTTTTCTGTAGGTTTTGGAGGGCTCACCATACAATATAAGGGGGTAATGGCAAGATGTGTACCTGGGACCTTTTATGTCAAGTCCACTACAGTGTCCCCTAGGGTGCCCCACTGCTCTGCTGAGATGTCTGTGTGGCTAGTCTACTAAGAATGCTGCCCCCCCCCCCCCCCCCCAATACTTCCCAATGACTTGTTTTTCTGTGTTTTTCCCTTGGACTTTTTTTTCTTTTTCAAAAGTGGTCCTAAAACAGATGCATTGAGTACACAAAAAAGTCTAGGCAAATGGCCATTTTCAAAACAAAAAGCTGTACATTTTTCTGGTTTGAAAATGGCCATGTTTACTACTTTTATATAAGCTTCTTCAGGGGACTAAGGGCCTCTTTTACAAAGCCATGCTACCAGTTCTCAATGCAGCAAATGAGAGGGAGCCTATTCAATTCTTATGGGTTTCCTCTCATTTGCTGTGCGTGAATCGCTAGCACGGCTTTGTAAAAGAAACCATTATTGCTGACTAAACTGGCTTCTTTACTGATGGCACCAGACTTCAAACATGGCGCTCAATGGCTGCATAATGCATCAATTTAAGTTAATTTAACGAGGTCAGCACTTAGTCCCCTGAAGCTTATATAAAAGTGAAACGGAGAGCCCCGTTGGGTACAAGAATTAAGAGCTAAGTGCTTTATACACATTTAATGTTTGAGTGTACTGGAAAACCACAAAAAGCATTTCAATTATTTTAAGAAGTTAAGTGCTCAATATATAAACAAAACTGAAATAAAAATTTTTGAAAGGAGGTTTTTTTAGACCAATGAGAAGAATGGAGTCCGATGAACGCTGGCACTAAGATTTCTTTGCTTACTACCACACCAGGACATTTATGGCCTTTTTACTCCTTAAAAATTTTAAGTAGGACATTTAATTAGATATTCAACACAAGGTTTACAAACATACATGTGTCTTCAGCTTCAATGATTGCTTAAGTGTATGGCATTTTGCTGAAGTTTGCCAAGTTATTATATTGAGCAAAATCAGATTTAGACATCATATTGAAAATGCCCCTCTATATGTTTTGCAATTGACTAAGAACTAGAACTAAAATTTTATGCTTAACTATAATATATCTTCCTTTCCTCTCCAAATTACTTGAACGCATCGTTCACCGCCTTTGTCTGGACTTCCTTTCTTCTCAACCTATTCTTGACCCACTCCAATCTGGTTTCCGCCCTCTTCACTCTACTGAAAATGCACTTATCAAAGTCTCTAATGACCTGCTGCTGGCTAAATCCAGAGGTCTCTATTCTATCCTTATCCTTCTTGACCTATCTGCTGCTTTCGACACTGTTGACCACACCATACTCCTAGATACACTATCCTCGATTGGATTCCAGGGCTCTGTTCTTTCCTGGTTCTCCTCCTACCTCTCACTTCGCACTTTCAGTGTTCACTCTGGCGATTCCTCTTCAACTTCCATCCTGCTTTCAGTTGGTGTCCCCCAGGGTTCTGTCCTTGGACCCCTCCTTTTCTCCATCTATACCTCTTCTCATGGTACCCTGATTTCATCCCATGGCTTTCAATACCATCTTTATGCGGGTTACTCTCAGATCTACATCTCCACCCCTGAAATCTCAACCATAATCCAGGACAAAATTTCATCCAGATTGTCTGACATTGCTGCTTGGATGTCTCAACGCCATCTGAAGCTAAACATGACTAAAACTGAACTTCTCATTTTTCCCCCATTCTCTATCTCTGTTAATGGCTCTCACATCCTCCCTGTCTCCTCGGCTTGTAACCTTGGAGTCATCTTTGATTCCTCTCTCTTCTTCTCGGCACATATTCAACAGATCGCCAAAACCTGTCGTTTCTTTATCTACAACATTAGCAAATTTCACCCTTCCTTTCTGAATATGCTACCAGAACCCTTATCCAAACCCTTGTCACCTCTCGCTTGGATTATTGCAATTTGCTTCTCACTGGTCTTCCACTCAGCCATCTCTCTCCTCTCCAGTCTGTCCAAAATTCTGCAGCACGACTTACTTTCCGCCAAAATAGTTTTACCCCCACTAGCCCACTCCTCAAGTCACTTCACTGGCTCCCTGTCCGCTTCCGCATACAGTTTAAACTTCTCTTACTGACCATTAAATGCATCCATTCTGCAGCCCCCCATTACCACTCCTCTCTCATCTCTCCCTATATTCCTCCCTGTGAACTCCGCTCACTGGATAAATCTCTCTTGTTGTCCCCCCTTCTCCTCCACTGCTAACTCCAGACTTCGTTCCTTTTCCCTCGCGGCACCTTATGCCTGGAATAGACTTCCTGAGCCTGTACGTCTAGCTCCATCTCTACCCGTTTTCAAATCTATGCTGAAAACCCACCTTTTCACCACTGCTTTTGGCTCCTAGCCACTACTCAATTGCCTTCCCCTTGTTCCTTCTCACCCAGTACTTCCCTCGCCCTTAATTGTCTTGTCTGTCTGTATGTTTAGATTGTAAGCTCTATTGACCAGGGACTGTCTCTCTGTGTCAGTTGTTCAGCGCTGCGTGCGTTTGGTAGCGCTATACAAATGCTAATAATAATATCACTGCCAATAAACATTACTGCTCCTGCCTCTTAATGGTTAAAGAAAGTGCTCTGTGCCTATTTCTCTAGCCTGTGATTACTCATGCTGTAGTCTCATCATTATACCAAGTCATTTGTTGACTGCTTTTTTTCATGTGCCAGCAGCAAACTGGCAAATGGAAATTTTGTACCCTACTATACAGTACTGCATTCTGAATTTTAAGACCATCAATTTAGAGTTCCTCCTTTAAATTACGTTTGTTTAAAAATCTTTTTTGCTAGATCATGGGTCCTGTTTACTAAGTTGTGCTGTAGGCATGCAAACGTTTTAATGCTCGCTAATGCTAGAGATACCCATAGGAATATAATGGGTGTCTCTATCGTTAGCGCATGCTAATTTTTAGCGCACGCTAAGAAGTTAATGTGCCTACAGCCGCATGTTTGTTTACAGCCAAAGACTAAACATTCAGAGCACATATACACAACATTTCAGTATGCTTAATAGGATAAACATATAACACAATTTCACTTCTTTGCAAGAGGATACTGCACTATGCAAACTTGTGATAGCAATCTCAAAGCTGCTGCCAGTGTAAACAGACATAAAATGTTAAAAACTGAATTTCATGTCTGGCCAGTTAGATGGAACTGGTGGGAAAGCCATGAAAGCTCAAGATTTTGGCTGGGAGGTAACAGAATGCCAAAACACATGCTGCAATGAATGTTGGTCAAGGCCAACTCAAATTTATATGGGACTGGTAGTGATCTGTCAAGACTAACCAGTGAACCTGTTTGGTGGGTATGTTTGTGCCTTGGCAAAAGGAGTCCACCAGGTCTAAAGAAAGAAGAAGTAAAGAACATTCAGCTCCTCTGAAGCATCAGTACCTGACAGACAGGAAGAGAGGTATTTGATTCTTGTAAAAGCGTTAACAATGTGAACAAGCAGCCCACAGTAACATCTTCCATGGTCTTGGAAAGATGCAAGGGTTTCATCACGATAACACAGTTATGTCTGGTGGAAGGTTTTGTGAAGAATTATGGATTGTTTGGGAGCCAACACACACCCCAGTTCACATCTAAAATAGGGCAATTTTCTAACCAAAAAGTTAACCTTTTTCTGGTTCGAAAATGACCACATTTGGCACTAGATTTTTGGATGTTTTTTGCAAGATGTCCAAATCAAAAATGTCCCTCAGTGTGTCTCAGTGTTTCTTCCTTGCCCCCCAACTCAATTGGTTGAGGATCTGGGTATCAGTGGTTTCTATTACTTGAAGAACATGCGGTTGGTTATGTATGTTGATCCACTGTCCTGTGATCTCACCCTTATAAATAACATAAGTGTCTCAATGCAGTTGCCTCTTAGCTGGGTGTGTCTTCCCTATAGGAGTGCGTGGGAAGATTTGGGAGTACAAACATTCTCTCTCTCATCTATTGGCTACACTTTACTAACTGTAAATTTCCTCTATTACTTGTTATATATTTATTTTATCTTCTTTATGTGTGTGCCTCTGATAATGTTTCTTTTTCATTTTTAAACTGCTGAGATATACAGTGGTGGAAATAAGTATTTGATCCCTTGCTGATTTTGTAAGTTTGCCCATTGACAAAGACATGAGCAGCCCATAATTGAAGGGTAGGTTATTGGTAACAGTGAGAGATAGCACATCACAAATTAAATCCGGAAAATCACATTGTGGAAAGTATATGAATTTATTTGCATTCTGCAGAGGGAAATAAGTATTTGATCCCCCACCAACCAGTAAGAGATCTGGCCCCTACAGACCAGGTAGATGCTCCAAATCAACTCGTTACCTGCATGATAGACAGCTGTCGGCAATGGTCACCTGTACGAAAGACACCTGTCCACAGACTCAGTGAATCAGTCAGACTCTAACCTCTACAAAATGGCCAAGAGCAAGGAGCTGTCTAAGGATGTCAGGGACAAGATCATACACCTGCACAAGGCTGGAATGGGCTACAAAACCATCAGTAAGACGCTGGGCGAGAAGGAGACAACTGTTGGTGCCATAGTAAGAAAATGGAAGAAGTACAAAATGACTGTCAATCGACAAAGATCTGGGGCTTCACGCAAAATCTCACCTCGTGGGGTATCCTTGATCATGAGGAAGGTTAGAAATCAGCCTACAACTACAAGGGGGGAACTTGTCAATGATCTCAAGGCAGCTGGGACCACTGTCACCACGAAAACCATTGGTAACACATTACGACATAACGGATTGCAATCCTGCAGTGCCCGCAAGGTCCCCCTGCTCCGGAAGGCACATGTGACGGCCCGTCTGAAGTTTGCCAGTGAACACCTGGATGATGCCGAGAGTGATTGGGAGAAGGTGCTGTGGTCAGATGAGACAAAAATTGAGCTCTTTGGCATGAACTCAACTCGCCGTGTTTGGAGGAAGAGAAATGCTGCCTATGACCCAAAAACACCGTCCCCACTGTCAAGCATGGAGGTGGAAATGTTATGTTTTGGGGGTGTTTCTCTGCTAAGGGCACAGGACTACTTCACCGCATCAATGGGAGAATGGATGGGGCCATGTACCGTACAATTCTGAGTGACAACCTCCTTCCCTCCGCCAGGGCCTTAAAAATGGGTCGTGGCTGGGTCTTCCAGCACGACAATGACCCAAAACATACAGCCAAGGCAACAAAGGAGTGGCTCAGGAAGAAGCACATTAGGGTCATGGAGTGGCCTAGCCAGTCACCAGACCTTAATCCCATTGAAAACTTATGGAGGGAGCTGAAGCTGCGAGTTGCCAAGCGACAGCCCAGAACTCTTAATGATTTAGAGATGATCTGCAAAGAGGAGTGGACCAAAATTCCTCCTGACATGTGTGCAAACCTCATCATCAACTACAGAAGACGTCTGACCGCTGTGCTTGCCAACAAGGGTTTTGCCACCAAGTATTAGGTCTTGTTTGCCAGAGGGATTAAATACTTATTTCCCTCTGCAGAATGCAAATAAATTCATATACTTTCCACAATGTGATTTTCCGGATTTAATTTGTGATGTGCTATCTCTCACTGTTACCAATAACCTACCCTTCAATTATGGGCTGCTCATGTCTTTGTCAGTGGGCAAACTTACAAAATCAGCAAGGGATCAAATACTTATTTCCACCACTGTACTTCATATGCCGTCAATAGTAAAGTAAAATAAACCATAAACAATAATCCTGCAAAAGCCTTGGCTTCATGGGTCATGGGGAGGTTTCTCACACTACCACTCACCCCTGCATCCTGGCTCTCCTATAGCACTGACTGACTCTTTTAAATACCTGGAATCATTATTGATTTTCAATCAACATTTGAGAAGCAGGTTTCAGCTACAGCCAAATCAGCATTTTAGTTTTGTGGCATATTCATTTGGTAAAACATTGTTTGGATCTTCCAGAGTTGCATTCTTTCATTCATACATTAGTTACCTACTGATTAGCTTACTGTAATGTTGATTACTGTGGCATTAGAAGCTCAGACCTCAAGCATCTTGAGATGGTACAGAACATGGCTATTAAGTTATTCTTCAATTTCCTAACACTTGATCACATCAATCTGTTCTGATGGAAAGCCATTGGCTTCCAGTTTCTCTAGAGATACGGTTTAAGATTTTGTTACTCATACATAGGGCTTTTTATACTGGCCTACTATTGCATTTCCAATCAGAGAACCTACTTGTCATTCCTTTGTTCTTTTGAGCATGGAGGCTCCAAGTCTTTAAATAAACACATAACCAAACCACAATTTAAAGGTAGCAAAACAAATTCTTTATTCATGTAGTTAAGTTCAACACAAAAAAATAAGCCTTTCTTTCTCAGGCTAGCGGTTCGGGTTCAACATAATGATTACCTAAGCATATCCCGGAGGTCTACTAGTTCAGTCTCAAAAGGCTATCTAAGCAGCCTCTATCACCATATATCTTGTAGGCTATAATGCTTCAAACTTCTTCTTAGAAGTGTGTCAGCTTTCACTGGCAGGGTCCTGGAGGCTTCCCTCAGCTACACCTGAGGATTCCCACACTTTCCCCAAATTACAAGTTTTATCCTTCTTAATCTGGGCCATGCCCTCCTACTTAGGCTTTCTAGCCCTAGTTCTGTTAAGGTTATCAGGGAGCGTGTCTTAAGTAGAACTGGAGTTTGCCTAGGCACTTCCTAACATTCTCTCCCCCTAATGGATAGCGTAGCGACCTGAGAACCTGGGGTACTTTCTTGTAACCCTCCACTGCTCATGATATAAAAAAAGTACTTGTATATAATATGTAAACCACTTTGGCTGTAACCACAGAAAGGCAATATATCAAATCTTATCCCCTTTCCCCTATTGCCACCTACTGTCTCCTGCAACGATGCTCTTATAGGAACTGGGCTACATCTGAACCCTCTGCTGTGACATTCACAGAGAGTCTAATAACCTGAGAAGGATTTCTAGATCAACAAAATTACAAGTTGTAGATGCTCTAAACTATTATGGAACTCTTCAACTGTCTTTTTTTAATATAAAGTCCAACATTCCTCTTTTCTTTAATCTATATATCTCAGTTGCTACTTCCTTCTGCCTTTCCTCCTCTTTGGAACTTGCACCTTGTTCCAAAAAATGTTGCTTTCTGTTCTCAAAGAAGTTGGTTGAGCAAAGTATATATGGACTGCTGTAGCTCATTAGCTGATCATTTATTTATTTAGATTTTGCTCACACCTTTTTCAGTAGTAGCTCAAGGTGAGTTACATTCAGGTACACTGGGTATTTCTCTGTCCTAGGAGGGCTCACAATCTAAGTTTCTACCTGAGGCAATGGAGGGTTAAGTGATTTGCCCAAGATCACAAGCAGCAGCAGTGGGATTTGAACTGGCCACCTCTGGATGTCAAAACCAGTGCTCTAACCACTAGGCCACTCCTCCACTCTGCTCTCTTATTACTTATTCTGCTTCTGACTCCAAAGTCTACCATCTTGAAGCCAGAATCATCCATCTTCTCTCAAGCCTGTATCAAGAACCTCCTCACAGCATACCCCAGTCGTAAAGTACTGCCAATTCTGATTTCATCCAAAATCTGAAAGTTTATTGCATATTTAGTATACCATAAGTACATAAGTATTGCCATACTGGGACCGACCAAAGGTCCATCAAGCCCAGCATCCTGTTTCCAACATGGCCAATCTATGTCACAAATACCTGGCAAGATCCCAAAAAAGTACAAAACATTTTATACTGCTTATCCCAAGTCCAATTTAATAATGGTCTATGGACTTTTCCTTTAGGAAGCCGTCCAAACCTTTATTAAACTCTGCTAAGCTAACCGCATTTACCACATTCTCTGGCAATGAATTCCACAGTTTAATTACACGTTGAGTGAAGAAATCTTTTCTCTGATTCATTTTAAATTTACTACTTTGTAGCTTCATCGCATGCCCCTTAGTCCTAGTATTTTTGGAAAGCGTAAACAGATGCTTCACGTCTACCCATTCAACTCCACTCATTAGTTTATAGACCTCTATCATATCTCCCCTCAGTCGCCTTTTCTCCAAGCTGAAGAGCCCTAGCTGCTTTAGCCTTTCCTCATAGGGAAGTCGTCCCATCCCCTTTATCATTTTCGTCACTCTTGTCTGCACCTTTTCCAATTCCACTACTCAAGAAAGCGCTCATAGCGATATGACCGATTTACAGGCTATAGCTTTAACATCAATATGAGCAAAGGGATAGAGGAGAGGAGGGGAAAGGGTTCAGTCAAAACTCTGTGCTGCACCTCTGCTGAACTCTGAAAGAAGATAACAGGACATCTAGAAGATCCTGCTATATGACAGTAGTTAATTAATAGGAAAAGACAAACCAAAAGCTTTTGAAAAAAAATATGTTTTTAAAACAGATCTAAATTTCAAATAAGGTTTCTTATGCAGATCCAGCAGAAGGGAATTCCATAGGGCTGGTGAGACACACAAAAAAGCTGAGGCACGAATGGATTCAAACTGAGAGCAAAAAACTAAAGGGATAGCCAGATGGCATTCATTGGCAGAGCGTAAAGTACAGACCAGACAATGTAGGGCTATAAGAGATGAGATGTTAGTAGGAGGGTGAGTTTCCAAAGAGTATTCTCTACGTTAGAATAATCTTAAAACAAATCCTAAACTTAACTGGTAGTTGGTGATTATGCTGAAGGAGAGGAATGGCATGGTCAAATGTCCTAGTTTGAGTTGAAAATTGGATAGCTGTATTTTGAATCGATTGGGCGCTTAAGCCACCCAGAGGTAAGGCCAGCGTAGATAACATTACAATAGTCAAGGTGATATAAAACCATGGCATAAAGAATAGCCATACATGCAGCAGTATCAAAATACTTACGAACCAAACAAAATTGATGAAGCTAAAAGAAACAAGATCTAGAAATATGGGCGATATGCTCATCAAAGTGCAATTGATGATCCAAATAAACACCAAGATATCGGAAGGAACTAACCAAAAGAACTGGTTTACCAGATAATACAGTGGAAACAGATGGCTCAAATGGCCACCCAGTAACAGGCAGTAGTTTTAGCAGGATTAAGAAGCAGTCGATTCTCTTACAGCCATAGAGAGACCAAATTTAAACAGGGTTGAATACGATCAAAAGTGATACAATCTGGACCATGAAAAGACAATAGTAAAATATCATCTGCATAATTAAAAACTGAACCCCTGATTTTCAGCTGGCAGCGCAGTTAAAGCCCACTGCCAGCGCTGAACCCAGATATTCAACACTGGGCCACTTCCAGCCGATAACCAGTTAAGCCGATATTCAGCGCTAGCCAACCATTGGCTAGAGCATAAAGACAGAACAGCTTATTTATGGTCTTTTTATGCTCCTAACCTTGCCCGGTTAGCACTGAATATCGGGTCCTAAGTGTGACCTGCCCCTAGAATGCCCCCGAGATAGCCAGCTCCCAGTTCTGCACTAACCACCTATATTCAACGGAGATAACCAGCTAGCTCCTACTGAATATTCGCAGATAGCCAGTTATGCGTGATTTAAGCGGTCAGCAGCCGTTGCCCATCGGTTAAATTTGTTTTAAATATCAGACCCAGAGTGTCACCTCCAACCATTTTAATGGAAGCTTCCCATTTGCTTCCACTTGGAATCACTGGGATTGGCAGTCATTCTGTTGCTTCTCCTATTTTTATGGGGTCCATCCCAATTCTATAGTACTCTATTTTAGAACTGTCCACTTGGATGATTCTTCCAGTAGAACTCTTGCTACCAATATGTGGTTCTCATTTACAGCCAAGAACCCATTCATGGAGGTTGTCTCTTTCTGCATCCACCAGAACATAAATCAGGTTTTTCCCCTTGCTGTTTGGGAAAGTCCACAATCAGAACCTTTTCTAACATTGGGTTATTGAGTTAAGAATATTCTGTAGTTTGGGACCAAAACTGTAGAATTTGATCGTGCTTCATTGCCCTCTCCCTGGAGAGCTAGAGAAATGAGTATAGATTTGAATGATCTTGCTTACATGGAGGGAAGAAGTTTCCAAGTTTATTAGGGACTTATATCTCACCCATCAAATAATATCTGAGCGACTTACAATATAGAATAAGTTTAAAAAAAGGGGGGGGGATTGAGAGTGCACTGAGAACAGACTGTGAGAGAGAAAGAGAATGAAATACAATAGTTTAATATAAAAGCTGAGAGGAAAGTACAAAAAGGGAGAGGACTGCAATATCCAGGACGTTACCGCACCCACAAATCAATGCTTAGAAAGTTATTTTTCAAATATGTTTCATCAGAGCAGAAGCAGATAAAGGAGTGGGAACAGAACCAGGTTCTTCAGAAAACAGACTGGTGATGTTCAGTATTGGAAGTACTCTTTATTAAAAGAAGACTCAACCTCAGCATTTGCGGACGATCTGTTAGTTATTCTTAGGACCCCAAAAGACTCATTGGCAACACTTCTGGAAATTTTTAGGGAATATGGGGATTACTCAGGATTTTGCTTAAACTTAGATAAGTCTGAGGCCCAGGCCCTATGGATGTCTGAGGAGGAATGGGCGAACTTAGGGTGCCCCTTTAAGAGAACGAATTGTTCGTTTAAATACCTTGGCATACAGCTACCAGGAGATCCGGCCAAATTGTATTCACTAAACATAGCTCAATTGTTAGAACATACGAAACAGATGCTAGAGAAGTGGATAAATCTACCATTGTCATTATCAGGGAGGATCTCGTTGTATAATATGATCTTGTTTCCAAGGTGGCTGTATTGTTTTCAGATCCTACCACTGTATCTGACTCAAAGAGATTGGAAAAAGCTGATGGGCCTCCTCTCCAAATTCTTTTGGAATAGGAGACGCCCACAGATCAAATGGCAAAACCTATTGGACCCATGGAGTAGAGGAGGATTTGGGGTGTTAGATTTAACAAGCTACAACAAAGCGAGTTTGCTGAGGCATATAGGGGACTGGTTGTTGGGAACCTCACATTATACCCCAAGGACGATGGAAGAGCAGTGGGTACACCCCCTGAAATTACAATATGTGCTACAAGCAAAGTTAAAGTTGTTGCCAGCACATTTACGGAGGAGTGTGGTGATCAGACCTCTTAGATTGGTATGGCGAGATTTGGGCAGGATTTGGAAGTTTGATGAACATCACAGTAGACTATTGCCTATAATAGGGAATGGTGAATTTTTACCGGGTATAGATGGTCCAAGATTTAGACGATGGCAGCAATACGGGCTTACTCTCCTCCAGGACATTGTGGAGTCGGATGGGTGTGTCAAGAAATTGGAATCGTTAGGTTTGGGGGAGCTTCAGTGGATAGACAAATTTGCATATCGACAGATCTCACATTATATTGAAAGTCTACCACGCCAACCTCTAACTATTGATGTACTTACCATGATAGAAAAATTGTTTGAGGTACCTTCAGAGGAACCTATAACCATTTCCTTAATACAGAGACGACTTAAGCATAGTATATCACATAGAATGCAAACACACTTACAGGAGAAGTGGACAGAAGACTTAAACAAAAGAATCACTGCACAAAGAGTACTAAGTAGTATGAGGCATATTCCACAGAGAATAAGTAATGCAGAGTTAAGAGAGTGCCAAGGCAGAGTATTGTTCCGGGCCTATACCTCCACATATAGACTGTATCACATGGGAGGAATAGACTCCCCACAATGTGGTAAGTGTGGAGGACCACAATGTACATACTTTCACGCCATGTGGGCTTGCCCCAATATACAACAATTCTGGGGGGGGATACATAGGTTTCTGACACAAATATTGCATAAACCTATCACAATGAGCCCAGAAAATGTGTTACTAGGAAAGGAGACAATAGGAGGTACTAACGATGCCCATCTTGATCTTTTACTGTACAGAGCGTTTTTAATAGGGAAAAAATGCATTTTAACAAACTGGGTCTGTCAAGAGGCGCCTTCATATTGGCAATGGCGTAATAGAATACATGCGTTGTTATTCATGGAGCTGAGAGAAGTTCAATGGAACTTTAAGAAACAAAAAAAGTTCTATCTGATATGGAAAGCTTACATACAAGTTTTGGCCCCAAGGGCACGCAGTAATGTTCTCAATCAATTAGGAGGTTTATAGGGGGAACAGAGTACCATCAGCACTGAGTAAGTAACAACCACTCTTTGCATAGGAATATCTGGCCTTGAGGGGTAGAGGGGTAGGGGGGAGGCAAGGGGGGAAGGGGAGTGGGAGGGGGGTATTAAGAGAAGGGAGAAAAATGTAACTGTCAATATAATGTATATGATGGAGAAGACAATTGTGAATCTGCACATTATAAGATATGGTGTCAGAAAGGGTCCGAAATGTTCCACTTAAGCGGTTGCTAATTATTATTACGACTAAAGGATTAGCTTAGCTTTGGATGGTAGATATAATGTGATGTATCTCCCGCTGTACTGGAATGGGGATGTTTGTAAATGAGGGGGGTGGGGGGAAGAACAAATGTTGTAATTTATAGTTGGATTTCCACAAAATTTAATAAAAATGTTTTCAATTAAAAGAAGACTCAACAAGGTACCCTGTTTCAGCACAGGAGTGCCTTCTTCAGGAGTCTACATGGATATAAAAAATATACAAAGACATGACCAATAGGTAAAAACAAGAAGTAAGGCAATAAATAAGTAAAGCAAAGATACATACCTGTAGGAGGTATTCTCTGAGGACAGCAGGCAGATTGTTCTCACATGTGGGTCGACGTCCGCGTCAGCCCAGGAATCGGCATTTTGCAAGCAAAATATAAAAAAAGTTTTGCCAGAGTCTTCTGGCATGCGTGCAGTGCGCACCACGGACGCGTTCCTCAGTAAAATCAAAAGCATAAAAAGAAACAAATCAACTCCAAAGGGGAGGTGGGCGGGTTTGTGAGATCAGCCTGCTGTCCATGGAGAATACCTGCTACAGGTACGTATCTTCGCTTTCTCCGAGGACAAGCAGGACACTTGTTCTCACATCGGGGGTATCCCTAGCAACCAGGCTCACTCAAAACAATGAACATTAGTCAATTGGGCCTTGCAACAGCAAGGACATAACTGAGATTGACCTGAAACCATAAACAACTGAGAGTGCAGCCTGGAACATAACAAAAATGGGTCTAGTTGGGTGGAGTTGGATTCTAAACCCCAAACAGATTCTGCAGCACTGACTGCCCAAACCGACTGTCACGTCGGGTATCTTGCTGAAGGCTGTAGTGAGATGTGAATGTGTGGAATAATGACCAAGTTGCAGCCTTGCAAATCTCCTCAATGG
This sequence comes from Microcaecilia unicolor, assembly GCF_901765095.1. NCBI lineage: Eukaryota > Metazoa > Chordata > Amphibia > Gymnophiona > Siphonopidae > Microcaecilia > Microcaecilia unicolor. Next base: position 344,257,029 of record NC_044031.1, on the reverse strand, counting down.
AGGCTGACTAAGTATCATTCTAATACAAGGAAAGTGTAGAATTTGATATATTTTTTGAGATAAACTTTTCCATACCTCGTATATTGTTTTTTGGCTGACTAAGTGAGCCACTGACGCAGCCATGGCTCTAACATTGTGAGCCGTGACATGGCCCTCCAGAGTCAGCCCAGCTTGGACATAAGTGAAGGAAATGCAATCTGCTAGCCAACTGGAAATTGTGCGTTTTCCGATTGTGACTCCCCTCCTGTTGGGATCAAAAGAAACAAACAACTGGGTAAACTATCTAAAGGGCTTTGTCTGCTCCATGTAAAAGGCCAATGCTCTCTTGCAGTCCAAGGTGTGCAAACTGCTTTCGCCAGGGCGGGTATGAGGACGGGGAAAGAATGTTGGCAAGACAATTGTCTGGTTCAGATGGAACTCCAACACCACCTTTGGCAGGAACTTATAGTGCGTGCGGAGGACTACTCTGTTGTGATGAAATTTGATATAAGGTGCATGTACTACTAAGGCCTGAAGCTCACAGTAACAGCCAACAAGAAAACGACCTTCAAGGTCAAGTATTTCAGATAAGGAATTCAGTGGTTCAAAAGGAGCTTTCATTAGCTGAGTGAGAATGACGTTGAGATCCCATGACACTGGTGGAGGTTTGAAAGGGGACTTTGACAAAAGCAAACCTCTCATGAAGCGAACAACTAAAGGCTGTCCAGAGATAGGCTTACCCTCTACACGGCGATGATAGGCACTAATCACACTAAGATGAACTCTTACTGAGTTGGTTTTGAGGCCAGACTCTGAAATGTGTAGAAGGTATTCAAGCAGGGTCCGTGTAGGACAAGAAAGAGGATCTGGGGCCTTGTTGTCATACCAGACGGCAAATCTCCTCCATTTGAAAGAAACACACTTCTTCGTGGAATCTTTTCTGGAAGCAAGCAAGACTCGAGGAAACACCCTCTGAAAGACCCAAGGAGGTGAATTCTAAGCTCTCAACATCCAGGCCGTGAAAGCCAGAGACTGGAGATTGGGATATAGAAGCGACCCCTTGTTCTGAGTGATGAGGGTTGGAAAACAGTCCAATCTCCACGGTTCTTCGGAGAACAACTCCAGAAGAACTACTACAACTACTATTTAACATTTCTAGAGTGCTACCAGGGTTACGCAGCGCTGTACAAATAACAAGGAAGGACAGTCCCTGCTCAAAGGAGCTTACAATCTAACGGACAAAAAGACAAAAAGTGCAGTCAATCAAAAATTGGGGCAGTCTAGATTTCTTGGGTAGAGGTGCCAAAAGCGACAGCAAGGATTTGAAGATGGATAGGGAGGGGGCTTGGCGTATGGGCTCTGGGAGTTTATTCCAGGCATAGGGTGAGGCGAGGCAGAAAGGACGGAGCCTGGAGTTGGCGGTGGTGGAGAAGGGTACTGAGAGGAGTGATTTGTCCTGTGATCGGAGGTTACGGGTAGGAGCGTAAGGGAAGATGAGGGTAGAGAGGTAGTGAGGGGCTGCAGATTGAGTGCATTTGTAGGTTAGTAGGAGAAGCTTGAACTGTATGCGGTACCTGATCGGAAGCCAGTGAAGAGATTTGAGGAGAGGGGTGATATGAGCATAACGGTCTTGGCAGAAGATAAGACGTGCAGCAGAGTTCTGAATGGATTGAAGGGGGGATAGATGGTTAAGTGGGAGGCCAGTGAGGAGTAGGTTGCAGTAGTCAAGGCGAGAGGTAATGAGAGAACGGATGAGAGTTCGGGTGGTGTGCTCAGAGAGGAAAGGGCGAATTTTGCTGATGTTATAGAGAAAGAAGCAACAGGTCTTGGCTGTCTGCTGGATATGGGCAGAGAAGGAAAGGGAGGAATCGAAGATGACTCCAAGGTTGCGGGCAGATGAGATGGGGAGGATGATGGTGTTATCAACTGAGATAGAGAGTGGAGGGAGAGGAGACGTGGGTTTGGGTGGAAAGACAATGAGCTCGGTCTTGGCCATGTTCAGTTTCAGGTGGCGGTTGGACATCCAGGCAGCAATGTCGGATAAGCAGGCCGAAACTTTGGCCTGGGTTTCCGCAGTGATGTTTGGTGTGGAGAGATAAAGCTGGGTGTCGTCAGCATAAAGATGATATTGGAAACCATGAGATGAGATCAGCGAGCACAGGGAAAAGGTGTAGATTGAAAAAAGAAGGGGTCCAAGGACTGATCCCTGAGGAACCCCAACAGAGAGCGGGATGGGGGTGGAGGAAGACCCATGGAAGTGTACTCTGAAGATACGGTGGGGGAGAGATAGGAGGAGAACCAGGAGAGGAAAGAACCCTGGAACCTAAATGAGGATAGTGCAGCAAGAAGTAATTTATGATTGACAGTGTCAAAGGCGGCGGATAGGTCGAGGAGGATGAGGATGGAGTAGAGACCTTTGGATTTGGCAAGGAACAGGTCATTACAGACTTTAGTGAGTGCCGTTTCTGTCGAGTGTAGAGGGTGAAAACCGGATTTAAGCAGATCGAGGATGGCATGAGAGGAGAGAAAATCAAGGCAGCGGCTGTGAACGTCGCGTTCAAGTATCTTGGAAAGGAAGGGTAGGAGAGAGATGGGGCGGTAGTTGGAAGGGCAGGTAGGGTCTAGTGAAGGTTTTTTGAGGAGTGGTGTGACTACAGCATGCTTGAATGAGTCGAGGACAGTTGCAGTGAAGAGAGAGAGGTTGAGGATGTGACAGATGGGGGGGTGACAGTAGGAGAGATGGTGTTTAGTAAGTTGGTGGGGATGGGATCAGAGGAACAGTTGGTGCATTTCGAGGAGGAGAGAAGGTGGGCGGTTTCCTCCTCGGTGATATCAGGAAAAGAGCAGGAAGAGGCTTGGGTTGGTTGGTTGGAGTGGGTTAAAGGGTGAAGAGGAGGAGGTGGCTTGGTAGTGAATTCGAGGTTGATCTTTTGCACCTTGTCGCGGAAGTAGTCAGCCAGTGATTGAGGAAAGAGTGAGGGTGGGGGTGGGGGCGGAGGGCACTTTGAGGAGGGAGTTAAGGGTGGCGAAGAGACAACGAGGGTTGGAGCCGAGAGAATTAGTCAATTGGGTGTAATAGTCCTGTTTGGCAAGGAATAGGGAGGACTGGAAGGAGGATAGCATGAATTTGTAATGAATGAAGTTACTATGGGTGCGAGATTTCCTCCAGAGGCGTTCAGCAGATTGGGCGCATGAGCGAAGGTATCGGATGCAGGGGGTCAGCCAGGGCTGGGGATTAGTACGTCTTGTGGGACGGGAGATGGATGGTGCAAGGGTGTCCAGAGCAGAGGAGAGAGTGGCATTGTAAGTAGAGACAGCCTTGTCGACAGACTCGGAGGAAGTGAGGGACAGAAGGAGATTAGAGATTTGAGAGGATAAGGTGGGAGGGTTTGCAGCCTGGAGATTCATGGAAGTAGTGGTTAGTGTTGGGCGGGATTGAGGGGGGGTGATGAAGTGTGAAGGTGATCAGGTGATGATCTGAGAGAGGAAGAGCAGAGGCGCAGAAATTGGAGGGTGAGCAGGTAGAGGAGAGGACGAGGTCAAGACAATGGCCAGATTGGTGAGTAGGGGTGGTGGAGCTCAGCTGGAGGTTGAAGGAGAATGTCAGAGTGAGGAACTGAGAAGCATAAGTCGGATAGGTCGTCGGCGTGTATGTTAAAGTCTCCAAGAATGAGGGACGGAGATGAGGGTTCAAGAAAAACTGAGAGCCAGGCATCGAAGTCAGTAAGGAAGGAAGGAAGGAAGGGAGGGACTTATCAGGGGGGCTGTAAATGACTGCAACTCTGAGTGGCAGCGGGTAGAATAGACGGATGGAGTGAACTTCAAATGATGAGAAGCAGTGAAACTGCGGTAGGAGGAGGGGTTGAAAACTACAGGAGGGCGAGAGTAGGAACCCGACGCCTCCACCGCGGCCAGCTGGGCGGGGAGTGTGGGAGAAAAGATAACCTCCATGGCAAAGGGCCGCGACTGATGCAGAGTCGTCGGGGGTGAGCCAGGTTTCAGTTAGGGCGAGCAGTTGAAGGGAACGGGAAATAAAGAGATCATGGGTGAAGGGAAGTTTGTTGCAGACCAAGCGGGCATTCCACATGGCACACGAGAAGGGGAGGGAAGAGGGGGGGGAGGAGGGGAACAGAGATGAGATTTGAGACATCCCGGAATCGTTTGCATGGATAGGACGAGGACAGGTGTGGGGGACCTGGATTGGGAATGATGTCTCCCGCGGATAGCAGGAGAAGGAGCAAGAGAGTGCGGAGGAGAGTGGGGGAGGTAGGGCGATGAAGGCGACGAAGCCGGGATGCGCTTAGGAGGAATGGGGATGGGTTAATGGCAGGAAGGAAGTGTTGAAAGTTGCGAGCTAGGAAGGAGGAGGGGGATAGGAGAGGTGGTGAGGGGTGGGGGTGGGTAAGGTATTGTAATAGTGAGCAGGACGAGAGAGGGCATGGATGGGCAGTGAGTTCCTGCTGTCGGCAGCGGTAGGGGGAAAAGATTGGGAAGGGACAGGGCAATGAAAAGAATGTGTATCGGGGCCATGAGTTATGACTGAGGTGTTTACGGGTGCCTAAGTAGTGACTGGATCAGGCAGATTGAAACAATCTGGAGCAGATGGGCTGGAATAGGCTGGAGCAGCAGGGCTGGAACAAGCTGGATCTCATGAGCTGTTTGGAGCCCCCAAAGTAGGCCAAGATCCCACCAGTCAATTAGCCAAGATCTTTGACAAGCTGGAACAAGCTGGATCGCATGAGCTGTTTGGAGCCCATCAAAGTAGGCAAAGATCCTGCCAGAAGACAGACGGCCTACTGCATGTGGCATGCAACAGGCCACTGGGGTCTGTTTAAACAGCAGTTTTATTGACCAGATTCAGATCGGGTCAGCCACGTCTCGGGCGACAGTGTTCGTTCTGGAGCTTTCTGTCTCAGCCTGCGTTGTGTGAAGGCTTCTCCGGGCCAGATCGGGAGCTGTTCCTGGAATAGGGAGCAGCGTTTTAAGTAGTCGTCTCCACCCTTCTCCCCTATGACTTGATCAGTTATTAGCCTCTTTGCGGTTTCTGCGGGAGTTGTTCGATTGGTGAATTCGGGCCCTTTCCGGGCTCCTTCCTGTTCTAAAGACCTATATTGGACCCCTGGTCCTTCGCTACATCAGACCTAGGTGAGTACTCCGGTCAGAGTGTTCGCCGGCCAAATTCCTCGGGGCAAGTCTGCGGTTGCGATCTCGGTCCGGGTATAGGTGAACTCCGGGGGCCGTTGTGGCCATGAGGTAGGTGAAGAATCAGGGTCATAGTCGCCTTGTGGGCAACTTCAGGAGCCGCTGTGGCCACGAGGTAGGTGAAGAATCAGGGTCGTAGTCACCTTGTGGTCACTTTTCGGCAGGATCACTTGATAGGTAGTGGAGTAAATGTTCCGTTTGAATGCCGCGGATCTGATTCCCGTTCGCAGTCTCGATGCCGCAGTAAATCGGCTCCTTCAGGGCCGAGCAGGGCGAAGCTCGCCGGTTGCTCAGTGATCGGCTCCTTGGGTCCGTGCAGGTCGTTCAGTGCAGGTCGGAGCGTTCACCACCTGGGTGCACAGGGTTCTCTGCGAATCTGATTCCTGCTCGCAGTATTTTATCCACTGTCAGTAGCAATTCGGCGATCGACTTCGCTGGGCACCAAGTTGGGCCTCAGGGCTGTGTGGGTCGCGGAATGCAGGGCAGCCTGGGCCGCACACGTGTGCACTTCTGGACAGCGCTTTCGCCACCGGAGTTCTCAGGTAAGTTGGCGGGTCTGATTCCGGACCGCAGCCTTTCTGCTTGCCGTCTGCTTCAGGTGTCGCGCTGGGTAGCTGGCTGTCAGAGCTGTTAATCAGAGCCTTTAAAGTAGGGTCTCCGATTGTCCAGTTGACCGGAGCTCCTCTCTGCACGTCCTGTCAGCCAAATCTGACGTGGCCAGAAGGATGCAATCAGGATCATGGTTCCGCAGTCTTGCTTGAATTTCAGCAAAGTCTTCCCTACTAGAGATATGGGAGGATACGCATACAGAAGGCCTGTCCCCCAATATAGGAGAAAGGAATCTGACTCCAGTCTGTCATGGGCCTGAAGCCTGGAACAAAACTGAGGGACCTTGTGATTGATCTGAGTGGCAAAAAGATCCACCAAGGGGATGCCCCATGCTCAGAAGATCTTGCAGACTACGCCCATGTTCAGTGACCACTCGTGAAGTTGCATTATGCTGCTCAACCTGTTGGCCAGACTGTTGTTTACGCCTGCCAGGTAAGTGGCTTGGAGAAACATGCTGTGATGGTGAGCCGAAAGCCACATCTGGACGGCTTCCTGACACAGAGGGAGAGATCCGGTGCCCCATTGCTTGTTGGTGTAAAACATGGCAACCTGATTGTCTGTCTGAATTAAGATTACTTGGTTGGACAGCAGATCTCTAAAACCCTTTAGAGCATTCCAGATCGCTCTTAATTCCAGGAAGTTGATCTGCAGACCTCTTTCCTGAAAGGACCAGGCTCCCTGAGTGTGAAGCCCATCTACATGAGTTCCCCACCACAGGAGAGATGCATCCATCGTCAGCATTTTTCAAGGCTGAGGAACTTGGAATGGTTGTCCCATGGTCTAATTGGATCGAATCGCCCACCACTGAAGAGAATTCCGAAAGCCGGTGGACAGTTTGATTACATCCTCTAGATCCCCCGAAGATTGAAACCACTGGGAAGCTAGGGTCCACTGAGCTGAACTCATATGCAGACATGTCATGGGCGTGACATGAACTCTGGAGGCCATGTGCCCCAGAAGTCTCAACATCTGCAGAGCATTGACCTGCTGAGGTGCTCGAACCATGGACACCAGGGACAGAAGGTTGTCCGCCCTTGCCTCGGGAAGATAAGCTCGAGCTGTCTGAGTGTTCAACAGGGCTCCAATGAATTGGACTGGGGAGAGATGGGTCTTGGGATAATTTATGACGAACCCCAGTAGCCCTAGCACCTGAATAGTCATTTGCATGGACTTCAGAGCACCTTCCTTCGAGGTGCTCTTCACTAGCCAATCATCGAGATAAGGAAACACATGCACTCCCAGTCTGCGTAGCGACTACAGCTAGGCATTTGGTAAACACTCTGGGCGCAGACACCACGCCAAAAGGCAGAACACGGTACTGAAAGTGATGTGTTCCCAGCCAAAATCGAAGATATTTCCTGTGAGCTGGAAGTATCAAGATGTGGGTGTAAGCATCCTTTAAGTCCAGAGAGCATAGTCAATTGTTTTCCTGAATCATGGGAAGAAGGGTGCCTAGGGAAACCATCTTGAACTTTTCTCAGACAAGAAATTTGTTCAGGGCCCTTAGGTCTAGGATGGGACGCATCCCCCGTTTTGTTTTGCACAAGGAAATACCTAGAATAGAATCCCTGCCCTTCTTCCCCTGGTGGAATGAGTTCGACTGCTTGGGCCTGTAGAAGGGCGGAGAGTTCCTCTGCAAGTACCTGCTTGTGCTGGGAGCTGTAGGACTGAGCTCCCGGTGGGCAATTTGGAGGACTGGATTCCAGATTGAGGGTGTATCCTAACTGGACAATTTGAAGAACCCACCGGTCGGAAATTATAAGAGGCCACCTTTGTTAAAAAAAATCATTAACCTCCCCCCAACTGGGAATATTTAGATCTATTTACAAAAGGAAAGTTATATTCCAGGGGAATTTGAAAGTTTAATCTTGAACTGAAAATTCCTTGATCAGACTCTACCATTCTGATCATAGAGAACTCTCATTGATACAGCACTTAGCTGACTCACTGGGACTTATAATCCCACCCACCCCAGGATTTTCCACACATTTATAGACAAGCCAGAACTCATTAACTTTACTCCTCAGTCATACACAGGCAATCTTACAGACTGTTCACCCCAACATAGTACACCTGTACATACCCATTTCAACCAATCAGGATGACTTATTCTCTGTAACAACTGTGGTGCTTTAATTTCAAGGCCAATCATCTGGAGACTTAAGTCTTGTCCTATCTGTCTTCAGCTATCTAGTTTAAAACAAGAGCTCAGTAAAGTAAAGCAGGAATTGGATGCACTTAAAGTAGCTTCTAGGACTGCACAGAATCATACCAACTTCTCACCACTGCCTCAAAGAATAGAACCACCTAAGAATAGATGGCTCACAGTAGGCTCAGGCAGACTTCGTTATGTGACACAAAAGCATCCGCCCTCACAAGTGTTGCCCCTACAGAATTCTTTTGCTCCATTACAGCACAGTGATGATCCTGAAAATAGAACTGAGGCAGAAGAGAAAGCAATGAAGTTGGAACAAAAGGATATGAAGGTACCCAAAGAGAAAAGACACCCCCAAATCACAAATGTTGAAGCACATACCAGGAAATGTAGATGGAAAGCGATGACCACAAATGCTCGCAGTCTAAGCAATAAAGTTCATGACCTTCAAGCCCTGATGTTGGAGGCAGACTTAGACGTTGTTGCAATCACGGAGACGTGGCTCAATGGTTCCCATGTAAACATACCAGACTATAATCTATTTAGGAAGGATAGAGAGGGTCGTAAAGGTGGAGGAGTAGCCCTATATGTGAGAAATGATATCACAGCGACCGAAATGACAGGAACCTGGGGAAAGGAAGAAGCGATATGGATCACCTTAAAAAGAGATAATAGAACCTCTGTCCACGTGGGTGTTGTCCACAGACCTCCGACACAATTGGAAGAATTAGATAAAGAACTGATCGCAGATATTCAAAAGTTGGGAAACAAGAGAGAGGTGCTGTTGCTGGGAGATTTCAATCTGCCGGATGTAGATTGGAAGGTTCCATCTGCGGAATCGGAAAGAAGTAGAGAGATCGTGGATGCTTTTCAAAGTGCTCTGCTGAGACAAATGATGACTGAACCCACGAGGGAGGGCGCAACGCTGGATCTGGTGCTCATAAATGTCCGAGTGGGTTCCCACCTGGGCAGCAGTGACCAACAAACGGGTTGGTTTGATATGACGGCTGAAGTGGAGGGCAGCCACTCAAAACTCAAAGTACTGGCCTTCAAGCGTGCTGACTTTAGTAAAATGGGGGAATACCTAAGGAAGTAGCTGATGGACTAGGAGGACGAACGAGAAGTGGAAGGACAGTGGTCCAGGCTGAAAGAAACTATAAATAGGGCCACAAACCTTTATGTAAGGAAAGAAAATAAAAGCAAGAGAAAAAGGAAACCGATATGGTTCTCCAAGCAAGTGGCTGAGAAAATAAAGGCTAAAGAGTTGGCGTTCCAGAAATATAAAAAAACTCAAGAAGAACATGGGGAGGACTACCAGATGAAACTGAAAGAAGCCAAGAGAGAGATACGTCTGGCGAAAGTGCAAGTGGAAAAACAAATGGCTAGAAATGTAAGGAGGGGTGACAAAAATTTCTTCAGGTATATTAGTGAAAGGAGAATGACTAAAAAGGGAATTGTGAGACTAAAAGATACTACAAACCGCTATGTGGATAATGATGAAGAAAAAGCAAATTTGCTAAATAGATACTTTTGTTCTGTTTTCACAGAAGAAAATCCTGGAGAAGGACTGCGATTGACTGGCATAAGTACAAATGAGAATGGAGTGGATATAGCACCGTTCACGGAAGAGTGTGTATGAACAACTTGAAAATCTAAAGGTGGACAAAGCCATGGGACCAGACAGGATCCACCCCAGGATATTGAGGGAGCTCAGAGAGGTTCTGGCTGGTCCTCTTAAAGATATGTTTAATAAATCCTTGCAGACAGGAGACGTTCCGAGGGATTGGAGAACGGCGGATGTGGTCCCGCTTCACAAAAGTGGCGATAGGGAAGAAGCTGGAAACTACAGGCCGGTAAGCCTCACTTCGGTTATTGGAAAAGTAATAGAAGCGATGCTGAAGGAAAAGATAGTGAATTTCCTGGAAACCAATAAGTTGCAAGATCCGAGACAACATGGTTTTACCAAAGGGAAATCGTGCCAAACGAATCTCATTGAATTCTTTGACTGGGTGACCGGAGAATTGAATCATGGACATAATAGACATAATCTACTTAGATTTCAGCAAAGCTTTTGACACGGTTCCCCACAGGAGGCTCTTAAATAAACTGGACGGGCTGAAGATAGGACCCAAAATGGTGAACTGGATTAGGAACTGGTTGACGGACAGACGCCAGAGGGTGGTGGTTAATGGAATTCGCTCGGATGAGGGAAAGGTGAGTAGTGGAGTGCCTCAGGGATCGGTGCTGGGGTCGATTCTGTTCAATATATTTGTGATTGACATTGCCGAAGGGTTAGAAGGTAAAGTTTGCCTATTTGAGGATGATACTAAGATCTGTAAGAGTGGACACCCGGGAGGGAGTGGAAAACATGAAAAAGGATCTCAGGAAGCTAGCAGAATGGTCTAAGGTTTGGCAATTAAAATTCAATGCGAAGAAATGCAAAGTGATGCACTTAGGGAGTAGGAATCCACGGGAGACGTATGTGTTAGGTGGTGAGAGTCTGATAGGTATGGACGGGGAGAGGGATCTTGGGGTGATGGTATCTGATGACCTGAAGGTGACGAAACAGTGTGACAAGGCGGTGGCCGTAACTAGAAGGATGCTAGGCTGTATAGAGAGAGGTGTGACCAGCACAAGAAAAGAGGTTTTAATGCCCCTGTATAAGTCGTTGGTGAGGCCCCACCTGGAGTATTGTGTTCAGTTTTGGAGGCCGCATCTTGCTAAGGATGTAAAAAGAATTGAAGTGGTGCAAAGAAAAGCTACAAGAATGGTATGGGATTTGCATTACAAGACATATGAGGAGAGACTTGCTGACCTGAATATGTATACCCTGGAGGAAAGGAGAAACAAGGGTGATATGATACAGACGTTCAAATATTTGAAAGGTATTAATCCACAAACTAAACTTTTCCGTTGATGGGAATGTGGTAGAACTAGAGGACATGAAATGAAATTGAAGGGGGGCAGACTCAAGAAAAATATCTGGAAGTATTTTTTCACGGAGAGAGTGGTGGATGCTTGGAATGCCCTCCCGCGGGAGGTGGTGGAGATGAAAACCATAACGGAATTCAAACATGCGTGGGATAAACAAAGGAATCCTGTTCAGAAGGAAGGGATCCTCAGGAGCTTAGCGGAGATTGGATGGCAGAGCCGGTGGTGGGAGGCGGGGCTGGTGGTTGGGAGGCGGGGCTAGTGCTGGGCAAACTTATACGGTCTGTGCCCTGAAAAAGACAGATACAAATCAAGGTAAGGTATGCACAAAAATTAGCACATGAGTTATCTTGTTGGGCAGACTGGATGAGGAGGTAGTAGCAGAAGACGCCCGGCGGGAGAGAGAATCCATAGTTTCATTGTGCTTCTTGGGCTGGTCAACTAGATCCTCTACTTTCTCACCAAAAAGGTTATCCCCCCACCCACCCCCGGCAAGGAACATCCGCCATCCGCTGCTGGACCGAATGATCCAGGTCAGAAACATGCAGCCATGAGAGTCTGAACATCACTATACCTTGGGCAGCGATCCTGGATGCTACATCAAAAGTGTCGAACGTAACCCTGGCCAGGATTTTTCGACACGCCTTCTGCTGCCTGACCACCTGGCAAAAAGGCTCGGCCTGCTCCGGAGGGAGTGCATCAACCAAGCTAGATAGTTGCCTCACTGAGTTCCGCAAGTGGATGCACGTGGAGAGCTGGTATGTCTGGATTTTGGCAGCGAGCATAGCAGCCTTATACGCCTTCCTCCCAGAAGAGTCCAAGGTTCTAGATTCTCTGCCTGGGGGCACCGAGGCATAGTCCCTAGTGCACTTGGCTCTTTTGAGAGCGGAGTCCACCACCATGGAATTTGTGAGGTAGCTGAGACCTCATCAATCCATGTTCCTCGTGGATCCGATATTGGGATTCAGTTTTTTTTGGGATCACGGGATTAGAAAGAGGGAACGACCAGTTTCGTATCAGGACTTCCCTTCAGTACATTATGCAAAGGAGCCGTTGGGTGTCTTCGATGACATGGAAGGAAAAATGGCTTCGGCGAAATCAAAAGACGCGATTGTGCCTGTTAGAAGAAAAAAAGCACAAAAAGAAGGGAACAACCCGACCGCCAAAAACAAAGGAAACTTTAAAAGGGGCAAAAATAAAGAAACTACAGGAAGGTTTTTTTTTTTAAACTAGAATTTTGAAAAAAGAAAAGAAGGCAAAAAGCCACAAAACGAATGAAGACTCTTTCCCAGGCCTGAGAGGAGTGCAGAAAAAAACTCTACCACACCTCAACACGGAGAAAAGAAAACTGAGGAACGCGTTCATACAACAGGCGGGAAATTGGTCCGCACATGCATGGTGCACGCGTGACAGAAGACTAGCAAAACTTTTTTTATATTTTGCTTGCAAAATGCCCATTCCTGGGCCGACGCGGATGTCGACCCATATGTGACCGTAACCCCGACTTGGTAAGTGAATATGACTTCTAAAATTCGGAGGGGTGCTGGAACGACGACCCTGGAACTGGGAGGGAGGGGACCCCAAAACTCAGAGAGAGGGAGGGAGGGGGACCCTGAAACTCGGAGAGAGGGAGGGGGGGGGGGGGAACCTGAAACTCGGAGGGAGGGACCCTGAAACTTGGAGGGAGGGGGGACCCTGAAACTTGGAGGGAGGGGGGACGACCCTGGAACTCGGAGGGGGGGGGGGACCCTGGAACTGGGAGGAAGGGAGGGGGGGCCCATGGCACACACTCTCATTCTCACACACACACTCTCTCACAGACACACTCGCACCCAGTCTCACTCTCTCTCTGTCACACACACACACTCGCACATTCACTCTCTCTCTCTCACACAGTCACTCTCACACACACTCTCTCAAACATAACTCTGAGGAAAACCTTGTTAGCGCCCATTTCATTGGTTTCAGAAATGGGCCTTTTTTCCTAGTATAAAAATAAAGTAAGACAATAAATGAGTAAGTATATACGAACATATGACCAATGGGTAAAAACAGTGAGTAAATATATAAAGTAAAACAGTAATTGGAAGTAACGTTGGACGACTGTAAAAATGTTAAATTACCATGAATAATAACTAGTATGGAGATATACAAAACGGTAAGTAACGACGAAAAATATTGTCGAGATGACCTTAAGTTTGTGGTGTGAATACTAACCTTGATACTTTACCTTGAAAAGTTAATGGACAAAGCTTACAGGATGTAGTCTCTTGTAAGTAATGTGTTGGTCTGAAAACAATGTTGGTAAATGACTGTTAGAAAAGGTAGGGAGCAAGACTGTGCAGTAAGGAGGTGATGCCTCAGTGTGTGTAAAGTGAAAGGAATAAAAAGGAAGGGTCTGACATGATGGAAATAAATTAAACTGGAGGGAACTATGATGAAAAGTACATACAAACTAAGGACAACTCAAACCGGAGGAAACTGTGATGTAAAGTATGGTGGGATTGGAAAATACTTCCCAGTGTGATACAGTGTTCAAAATATAACTGCGGGGGAAAAAGAGCAGGGCATAACAACGAGGAGAAAACGACAATGTGACAAATTGTGAAAAAGGCTTGGGTGCGCAGTTGGCGTATAAGTAAAGTTGGGTTAGGGAAGACAAAAGATGAGTAATTGGAGCATTCTTACCTTAAGAAAGACCTTTGTTGTGTTGTAGAGGGTATGGCTGCTATGCGCCGCTAGTTCGCTGTGAAAAAGGCGAGCGCTGTGTGGAAAGAGGTTTAAAAGGCTAAAGAAAGGCGCCAAAAGGGAGGAAGGAGCATGCGCCGTGAAGTGTGTTGTAGACAGCACAGTGGATGGTGGAAGAAACATGGCATAAACAATAGAGGGAGGACAACGTGCAGGTGGTACATGACCCGTGTAGAGAAAGACAGAGAGAAGGGAGTGATAAGTTAAAGTGTAGACAGGGCAATGTGATATGTTCTATGAAGAAAATGTGAACTGGGTTTGTCATGTTTATATGGATGGTGCAATAAGACAAAATGTGCATTGTAGTATAAATTATCAAAAAAGTTTTGGAAAACTAAGACCAATCATAAACTTAAACAGTATGTGCATGAACTCCTCTATCTGACTCAATCTCACAGGACAGATGAGGGAGTTCACCTACTCTGTGACTCAAACTTACGGTGCCGATGAGAATAGGTCAGCTGTAACAGGGTTGCAGCTGGCAAGGTAAAAGGGTAGGGAGGCTGGCTTAAGCTGACTGGTGGGTAAGTGCAGCAGATGAAGCTGGCAGGCTGGTGATGAGTGGGAAGGCAGAAACAGGAGACTGGTGGGGATTGGGGAAGGCTGACATATAGAGAGAAGAGACGAGGGAGGGGAATGTGAGATAGAGAAATTTTAGAGGAGCATGAGCGGGACAGAGAGACTTGGGCCCTGACAACAGGTAAAGCAAAGAGGCAGTTACCTCAGACACAGAGATACCAACATATAGCACATATGCACACTGGCTATGGACTTCTGCACCTTGCAATGGGGCATTAAGGGTCGAAATTACTACCTTTTTCCTCCATAGACACAAACCCCCAGATTCTATATATGGCGACCAGTAACCATTAGCCTTGAGGCTGTTGAAATACACTTCTGCCTTTAAAAAAGCTTTAAGAAGCTATTTGTTTAAAGCAGCATATAGAATATATTTGAATAGAACCTAATCTTGGGTTATCAGCCCTAATGGACTGGTTTATTTTGTCTGTTTTTAATGTTATATTCTTTTTGTAGTTAGTTTGCAAATAGTTTTTATGCTTTTTGAGATTATGTACATTGCATTGTCATCCACCTTGGGTAAAGGTGGAATATAAGTAATAAACCACTGAAACCTATGACCCATGGAACCAGTATTATCTACCATGCAAAGTGAGCAGTAACAGCCCCAACCTGACAAGCCCCGGTACAACAGTCATAAAAAATTAGGAGGATTTAACTCTTTCCATTTCCAATGCAAATGCAAGGCCCTTCTACCTGTCACCAATCTTTAAATGAGGACAGTATAAGAACCCCCAAGACATTGGGAGGGGGGGTACCTGCCTGCCTCTTTGATCTTTCAAGTGAGTGCTTTTTAATTTGGAATAATTTGACAAGGCAAATACCTGACTTGGTATCTTCCTTGATCTTCTGTTTAATTTTTGCTGCTTCATCAGCAGTCAGGTCCCCTTTCCTCAGGACCACCACCTGTGGCTGCTCATCCTCCTTGTCGCTGCCATCGCTATCATCTGCGGGCAATGGGAGCTCCTGCCTCTAGAGGGAGGGACAGAAGTGAGGCTTCGGTGACTTTTCAACATTACCACCATCAAATCTGAGGAAATTATATAATTTAAAATGAAAGGGTCAATAACAAATTCCAAAAAATATACTGGTATGGCTTTGTAATGTAATAGTAGTGACTCTGGGTAAGTCACTTAACCCTCCATTGCCCCTGGTACAAAATAAGTATCTGTATATAATATGTAAACTGCTTTGACTTTCTGAATAAATTGAAAAATATCAAGCAACTACCACCTAACACCCTTCTGGTCACGATGGATGTAGAATCACTATACAGCAACATTCCACATGTGGATGGCATAGCTGCATGTGGAAGACTCCTAAAAAAATCCACACTGGACCATCAGTACTCACCAGAAACTATTACAAAATTAATCAAATTCATTTTAACTCACAACTACTTCCGCTTTAACAATATCTATCTACAAATAATGGGCACTGCGATGGGCACCAGGACAGCACCCCAATATGCCAACCTTTTTATGGCTGAGCTGGAAGAGACATTTCTGAATACACACCAGACCAAACCTCTAAAATACTACCGGTACATCGATGACATTTTCATGATTTGGACGGAGGGTGAAGAAACTCTGAAACAATTTTATTCTGCCTTCAATACATACCATCCTACAATCAGATTCAAAATTGACTACTCCCCAGAAAAAGTCAATTTTTGGACACCACGGTCTCAATCAGTGATGGCTGTATACAAACATCTATATACAAGAAACCCACAGACAGATGCAGCTACCTCCACAACTCCAGCTTCCATCCTTCACATACAAAAAGATCCATCATTTACAGCCAAGCCACAAGATACCACCGTATCTGCTCTGACCCAGGGGACAGAGACAGACACCTTAAAAGCCTGACTGCATCCTTCAAACAGAAAGGCTACAACCCCAAAATAATCTCCAAGAATATTGCCTCCTCCCTCAAAACACCCAGGGAGAATCTGCTACAGTACAAGGAGAAACAATCCACAGACAGAATCCCCCTTGTAGTGACATACAATCCAGAGCTGGAAAAACTGAGAAAAATCATAAGAGATCTACAACCTATACTCCAGGAGGATGAATTACTGAAAGAGATATTCCCATTCCCACCAATACTGGCCTTCCGACAGCCACCCAACTTAAAACACAAGCTAATCAGAAGTAAACTTCCATCACAGACTGAAAAGGAACAGAAGGGCACACTTCCCTGTAATTTATCCAGTTGCAAACTATGCCAAAATATTTCACAGGACCCCACAGTCATCCACAAAGGAAAGATATTCAACATAAAGGAATCTTTCACTTGCTCATCTTCCAATGTGGTATATATCATTCAGTGTAAAAAATGTAACGAAGGATGCTATATTGGAGAAACAGGCCAGATGCTTAAGACAAGATTCAATTTACATAGACATCACATGAACAATACTGGTGCCAGTAGGGCTCCCACCCATGTTGGCCAGCATTTTACAGGACCAGGACACTGTACCAGTGACTTCACAGTGAGAATCCTGAAAGGTAACTTTAAAACCATACAAAAACGTAAGACCTTTGAAGTCAGAATGATTGAATATTTTAACACCCAACAGAAAGGACTTAACAAGGATCTGGGGTTCCTAGCCCATTATAAACCATAAAGCTGTATTTCTCTGTTGATCACCCTACCCCTCACCTATCCACACCCATCCTGTTAGAATATCAATGATATGCTTTGATGTCCCCATGCATACCTCCTACCCACCCCCATCCTCCCACCCTGTCAGACTGTCATAGTAATGCTTGAATGTTTTCACTTATATACACTGTCAGCTAGCACATTTGCTTATTTTCGATCTGATGAAGAAGGGCAACCTTCGAAAGCTAATCAAGAAATGTATTAAGTTATGTCCAATAAAAAAGGTATCATCTTATTTTCTTTTCCATGTTTTATTTTGTTTGATTTCTATTGATAACCTTAAGAGTGGACTAACACGGCTACCACACTCCTCTACTGTAATCACAGAAATGCAGTATATCAAATCCCAACTGTCAAAAAATGAAGTACCAATGAAAGCAGGACCTGTGGGAATTTATGAGAATCCTAAAAAGGTACCTCTAGGGCCATAGTATTCTGTATAAACAGAACTAGGGTAATACTTAGCCCATGGCGCTAAGTGGCTTACAAGCTGCTTCTAGCTGCAGGCTGACCTAAACCCAAATACTGAATGCCAGGGCATGCACAACTCCAGGCACTGAATATCCAGGTATGTCTGCTGACTAGAAGTTAACAAGGCACTATCTGATATTCAGACCACTGTCTGGTTAACTCGGTGCATAAAGTTAGGACAGCTGTTTTGCTGCCCTATGCTTCTGTGCTTATTTAGCCAGTTCAAGGTTAGGAGTGATAGCAGCAGGCTAGCTCAGCAGGGTTTAACTGAATGGGAGCATCTCCAGATTTTTTTTTTCTAACTGAAGTAAACTATCCTTCAATGGATAAGCAAGCTCATCTAAGGTTATCTGGTCTTGGGAACCCTACACAGAGAGGTTCTTGACCATGCCACCTCCATGCTGCAGTACCCCTCTGGACCAATAATACTTACCTGGTCCAGGGAGGCGTTATGTGGGCTCTTGATCCACCCACCACCATCTTGATAACTGGCAGTACCTGATCCCTAGTTGTGTGCCCTGACATAGCACTAGGGGCCAAGCGCCAAATTTTTCCAATATGATGGCAGGAGGAACAGGACACTGCTGGATGTCTCCCTAGATCAGGTCAAGTATTATTGATCCAAGGGGGATGGGGGGGGGGGGGGGAACGGAGCCTCTCTGGTCAAGGGCCTCTCTGTGACAGGTGCTGAGGTCAAGTGTACATTGGGCCACATAGCCCTCAGGGGGGAGAGCCTGAGCTCACTGGGCCACCACGATTTTTAACTGAGTCTGGAGCAGGAGTGATCCCCATTTGCTCCTACTCTTGCTGGCACTTGGTTCAAAATGGTGCAGTCATCTCCTAATGGTAGTCTTGTGTTACTAACAATTAGCATGTGCTAAAATGCTAAGAAGCCCATTTTATTCCTATGGACTTCTTAACAATTAGCACGTGCAAATCGTTAGCACGCGCTAAATCCATTAGTGTACCTTAGTAAAAGGAGCCCCATATAAGCTATTGTGCAACATAACTACATTACTTGCAATTGCAGTAAAAACAAATAATAATAATAATACAATTCCTGGTGGTCTAGTGGTGTAGTCAGGACAAGAGCGATGCCCCAGTCACGCAGCCATTTTGAGAGAAGGTCCAGAATAGGCAGGAGTTCTGGGAATTGTTTCTGTCCCAATTACACCCCACAGAAACTGTAAAATAGGTCCTGGGGGAGGGGGGGGCATGTAGATGTGAAGAGAGACACAAATGAGACAAAGCACAAATTTTTGGCTTCCACTGAAAACACAGTCATTTTAGGCTGAAACCAAAAACATGGCCAAAAATTAAAACAATCTTTTGGCCAAAACCAAAACTAGGCAGAAAAAGGATTTTGGGCCAGTTTCAGCGCATCAAAAAAACCCAAAACTGAAATTGTTGGCCTCTAGCTTGATGGGACCTTGGTCTCTTCCGAGTATGGCAATGCTTATGTTCTTAGTGTGTTAATTGCCTTCTCAAATACTGCCCAAGGTAAAAGAACAATGATAAACATATCAATTCTGGAGAAATCTAGTGAATGATAATACAAAAGAGCATAGTATCACAAAGGGGAAGCCAATTTTGGGCGTCCTCAACTGCTTTCCGTCACGGGGACGACCAAAGTTCACGGGGGAGTATCGTAAGCATAGCGAAGGCGGGAATGGGGCGTGCTTAACACATGGGCATCCTCGGCCGATAATGGAAAAAAGGGCATTCCTGATGAGCACTTGGCAAACTTTACTTGGTCCATTTTTTCTTGCGACCAAGCCTCAAAAAGGTGCCCGAACTGACCAGATGACCACCAGAGGGAATCGGGGATGACCTCCCCTTACTCCCCTAGTGGTCACCAACCCCCACCCACCCTAAAAAAAAAAAAAAAAAAAAACCCCAAAACTTAAAAATGTTTTTTTTACCAGCCTCTAATGTCATACCCAGCTCAATGACAGCAGTATGCAGGTCCCTGGAGCAGTTTTAGTGGGTGCAGTGCACTTCAGACAGGCGGACCAAGGCCCACCCCCCACCTGTTACACTTGTGGTGGTAAATATGAGCCCTCCAAAACCCACTGTACCCACATGTAGGTGCCCCCCTTCACCCCTTAGGGCTATTGGAGTGGTGTAAGGTTGTAGGGAGTGGGTTTTTTTTTTTTGGGGGGGGGGGGGTTGGGGGGCTCAGCACCCAAATTAAGGGAGCTATGCACCTGGGAGCAATTTCTGAAGTCCACTGCAGTGCCCCCCAGGGTGCCCAATTGGTGTCCTGGCATGTCAGGGGGACCAGTGCACTACAAATTCTGGCTCCTCCCATGACCAAAGGGCTTGAATTTGGTCGTTTTTGAGATGGGCGTCCTCGGTTTCCATTATGGCCAAAAACCGGGGACGACCATCTGTAAGGTCGACCTAAATGTTGAGATTTGGGTGTCCCCGATCATATTATCAAAATGAAAGATGGATGCCCATCTTGTTTCGATAATATGGGTTTCCCCGCCCCTTCGCGGGGGCCGTCCTGCAAGGACGCCCTCATGAAAACTTGGGCGCCTCATTCGATTATGCCCCTCTATGGCTCAAATCCCGCTTCTCCCACTGACACTCTGCACAAGAATCAAGGCCATTTTATAAACACACAAGTCACTTTATCATCCAATGCCTCAGCTATAAATTTAAAGCTAGATTTACTAAAATGCATTAATGCACAACGATACGCATTAATGTGATTTAACACAAGGTTTTTAATGTAAGGTAAAATTATGCATCATACCTGATAATTTTCTTTCCATTAATCATAGCAGATAAATCCATAGACTGGTGGGGTTGTGTCCATCTACCAGCAGGTGGAAATAGAGCAATCTTTTGTCTCTCTATATGTGGTCATTTGCTACCAGGAAATCATCAGTATAGTCGATATCAAAGCTCCATCCGCAGGAATCACCAAACATAGAGAATTACACCCACAAAGGGACACTCCGCCACCCAACCACCGCCGAAGTGGGGGGGGGGCACCCACACCCGCTGACGCGGGGGGAACTGGCATGTCCTGCTACTGCAACCGCGGGAGGAGCTGGCTTAACCCATCACCGCCAAAGTGAGAGGGGAATAAAGCTACCCTACTACCACACGAAGCGGGAGGGAGCACTGGCATAATTTAGTTATGAAACCAACCACCGTCAAAACAGGGGGAAAGAAGCAGCAGCTCACTGTAACACAAAGTCGTCCCAACTCCAGGGAAATCCAAGTAGAAGAACTTCAACTCGAAGTCCTCCTGAACAGGAACTGAAGTCTAAACTTGAACCTGAAATATAACTGAACTAGAACAAACAGTACAGATATCTGGGAGGGACTATGGATTGATCTGCTATGATTAATGGAAAGAAAATTATCAGGTATGATACATAATTTTACCTTCCATATCATCAAGCAGATCAATCCATAGACTGGTGGGATGTACCCAAGCAGTACTCACCCAGGGCGGGACATGGAAATCCCAGAACGCAACACTGAAGCTCCAAACTGGGCCTCGGCCCGTGCTGCCACATCCAAGCGATAATGCCGAGAGAAGGTATGAGCCGATGCCCAAGTCACCGATCTGCAAATCTCCTTCAAAGAAACGGACCTGGACTCTGCCAGCGAAGCCGCCTGTGCTCTAGTAGAATGAGCCTTCAGCTGGATAGGCTGCACCTTCCTTGCGGCCACATAGGACGCCGCAATCGTTTCCTTGACCCAACGTGCCACGGTAGGTTTAGATGCCTGCAGGGGCCCGCGAACAGCACGAACAAGTAATCTGACTTCCGGAAATCGTTAGTCACTTCCAAGTATCTGATGATAGCTAGTCTAACATCCAGGCATCTGAGAGCACGATACTCCTCTGGATAATCCTCCCTACGGAAGGAGGGTAGACAAAGCTGCTGATTCACATGGAAGCGAGAAACAATCTTGGGCAGGAAGGAAGGCACTGGGCGAATAGACACTCCTGCCTCCGTGAACCACAGGAACGGCTCTCTACACAAGAGCGCCTGGATCTTGGAAACCCTCCTGGCTGAAGCGATTACCAACAAAAAGACTGCTTTCAACGTCAGGTCCTTCAGAGACAGCCGCAATAATAGCTCAAAGGGCGGCTTCTGCAAGGCCCGCAGCACCAGATTGAGATTCCACGTAGGCACTATTGAGTGCAGAGGAGGGCGTAGGTGATTAACCCCTTTGAGAAAACGCACCAGATATGGCTGAGAAGCCAGGGAAGCACCCTTCAGGGGACTCCTGAAGCAAGCTAGAGCCGCTACCTGGACCTTAAGAGAGCTGAGCAGCAGGCCTTTCTCCAGACCTTCTTGCAAGAACGCCAACACTGAAGCAATTGGCGCCATGAAGGGCGACAGGGATCCTGCCTCGCACCATGATACAAAGGTACGCCATACCCTGGCGTATGTAGTAGAAGTAGAGCGCTTCCGTGCTCTCAGCATAGTGGCAATGACATAAGTACATAAGTACATAAGTAGTGCCATACTGGGAAAGACCAAAGGTCCATCTAGCCCAGCATCCTGTCACCGACAGTGGCCAATCCAGGTCAAGGGCACCTGGCACGCTCCCCAAACGTAAAAACATTCCAGACAAGTTATACCTAAAAATGCGGAATTTTTCCAAGTCCATTTAATAGCGGTCTATGGACTTGTCCTTTAGGAATCTATCTAACCCCTTTTTAAACTCCGTCAAGCTAACCGCCCGTACCACGTTCTCCGGCAACGAATTCCAGAGTCTAATTACACGTTGGGTGAAGAAAAATTTTCTCCGATTCGTTTTAAATTTACCACACTGTAGCTTCAACTCATGCCCTCTAGTCCTAGTATTTTTGGATAGCGTGAACAGTCGCTTCACATCCACCCGATCCATTCCACTCATTATTTTATACACTTCTATCATATCTCCCCTCAGCCGTCTCTTCTCCAAGCTGAAAAGCCCTAGCCTTCTCAGCCTCTCTTCATAGGAAAGTCGTCCCATCCCCACTATCATTTTCGTCGCCCTTCGCTGTACCTTTTCCAATTCTACTATATCTTTTTTGAGATACGGAGACCAGTATTGAACACAATACTCCAGGTGCGGTCGCACCATGGAGCGATACAACGGCATTATAACATCCGCACACCTGGACTCCATACCCTTCCTAATAACACCTTGTCCGAGAAGCTCTTCTTCTTCAGCCGCTTCCGCTCAAGAGCCAGGCCGTAAGACCAAAGGGGTAGGGATCCTCCATCACCATGGGACCCTGATGTAAGAGGCCCCGCTCCGCTGGAAGCTGCAGAGGACTGTCTACGGAAAGCCGGATCAGGTCCGCATACCAAGGGCGTCTGGGCCAGTCTGGACCCACCAGGACCACCCGGCCTGGATGTTTCGCCACCCGGCCGAGAATTCTGCCCAGCATAGGCCAAGGCGGGAACACATAGAGAAGCTCCTGTACTGGCCACTGCTGGAGAAGAGCATCGACCCCCAGAGATCGAGGGTCCCGTCCTCTGCTGAAGAACCGCAGCACTTGGCAATTGGCCGAGGTCGCCATCAGATCCAAGGTCGACATGCCCCAGCACTTCGTGATCTCCAAGAACACCCGAGCAGACAGTTGCCACTCTCCGGGATCCAAGGTACGGCGACTGAGAAAGTCCGCCTCGACATTCAGGACTCCCACAATGTGAGCCGCCGACAGCTGGTCCAGATTCGCCTCTGCCCACTGGCATAACTTCATGGCCTCCCTGGCTAGGGGGGGCGCTCCTGGTACCTCCCTGGTGATTGACATAGGCCACGGCCATGGCATTGTCTGACAGGATTCGAACTGGCCTCAGTATCAGTATCAGAAACGCTTGAAGCACCAACCGAATGGCCCGAAGTTCCAAGAGGTTGATGGCCCACTTCGCCTCCGCCGGCGACCATATCCCCTGCGCTGTCCTTCCCAGGCAGTGGGCTCCCCAGCCCGTCAAGCAGACATCTGTCGTAACGACAATCCACTCCGGGGACGTGAGAGGCATACCGGCTGACAACTTGTCTGACATCAGCCACCAACTTAGCGCCCTTCTCACCACCGGATCCAGGGGAAGGCGTACTGCGTAATCCTCCGAAACCGGAGTCCAGCACTGCAGAAGAGAGTGCTGCAGTGGTCTCATATGGGCCCTGGCCCCCATCGTGGCCATCATGGAGCCCAACAGTTGCACATAATCCCAAGCCCGAGGAGCTGAGGAGGCTAGGAACCGGCCCACCTGGGCCTGAAGCTTGAGGCTCCGGTTGTCTGGCAGGAACACTCTGCCCACTTGGGGGTCGAACCGAACACCAAGATACTCCAGGGACTGAGTCGGGCGCAGCTGACTTTTCTCCCGGTTGATGATCCATCCCAGGGAGCTCAGAAGAGCAATGACCCTGTCCGTCGCTCTCCCACACTCCACAAAGGAGGGAGCTCGAATCAGCCAGTCGTCCAGGTAGAGATGGACTTGCACTCCTTCCTTGCGGAGATAAGCTGCAATGACCACCATCACTTTGGAGAAGGTCCGCGGAGCCGTAGCCAACCCGAACGGGAGGGCTCTGAACTGGAAGTGCCGGCCCAGCACTGCAAAGGGCAGGAAGCGCTGATGAGGCGGCCAGATGGGAATGTGCAGATAAGCTTCCTTGATGTCCAAGGATGCCAGGAATTCTCCTTCTTGTACCGCAGCAATCACGAAACGGAGAGTCTCCATACGGAAATGCCGTATTCGCAAGGCCCGATTGACTCCCTTGAGGTCGCGAATAGGCCGAGAAGAGCCTCCTTTCTTTGGCACCACAAAGTAAATGGAGTAAAGTCCTGTGCCACGCTGCTCTACAGGCACTGGGACCACTGCCCCAAGGCGGAGCAAGTTGTCCAGAGTCTGCTGAACTGCTGCCACTTTGAGGGGAGACTTGCAGGGAGAGTTCACGAACCCGTCTCTCAGGGGCCAGCAGAACTCCAACTTGTAGCCGTCTCTGATGACTTCCAGAACCCAAGAGTCTGAAGTTACCCTGGTCCACTCGCCCAGAAAAGAGGACAGCCTTCCTCCTATCTGCTCAGGGCCATGGACCAGGGCCCCGTCATTGGGTACGAGACCCTGGGGGAGGACCGAAGGAAGAACCTCCTGAGCGGCGGTCTCTGCGAAAGGAATGCTGCTTCGGGGAGAACCTCTGCTTGAAGGAGGAGGAGGAGCCCGACTTGCCCTGGCGATACTGACGGGCTTCTTGAAAACGGCCCTTAGAGGAACCAGGGCGAGCACTGCTGGCCCTTGCCTTGACCTCCGGCAACCTCTTGCCTTTAGAACTGCTGAGATCCGTCACAATCTTGTCCAGCTCATCCCCGAAGAGCAGCTTACCCTTAAAAGGCAACTTGGCGAGAGATCACGTGATGTGTTGAGGACAGCAGAAGCAAGAGCGCTCTCCTCTTAGGCCTCCACCCTCTCTTTGTTGCTCCAGATCGACACAGAGACGAGAATTGCACTTACAATCGTATCGGAGGCATGTAACAGTGCAAGGATCATTTTGTCACCTGAACAGAATCGACAAGGGGTAAAAAAGGAAACATACAGGCCCCGCTTGACAGAAACTAAAATGGCGGCGAGTCCCGCGCCCATGTCCCAGACATCGATGTTCTCCTGCTCCCAACTACAACAATTGACGGCGGCAGTACACTCAGCTTTAGACCCACAACTGCACCACAATTGTCGAGCAACGGAGAACGGGAGAGCTAGAACAACGGGTATCGGCGGTGGAGGATGAAGGGGCCGAAACGGCAGCACAGATAAAAGAATTGCAGCTTCTAACACAGAGACAAGCGCAACAACTAGATGATTTAGAGAATCGGTCGAGAAGGGCAAACCTAAGAATAATCAGCATACCAGAAACTATATCTGATCATTTGCTTCCTAGTGTGCTGGAGAAATGGTTAAAAGAACAATTCGCCTTTTCAGATGGAATAGAGCCACTGTGCCTTGAACGGGCACATCGATTAGAACGAAAGGCAGGTAACAACCAGAGACCCAGAGCCATGATGTGCAAGGTACACAACTTTATTCATAAAGTGGAAATCCTGCGCGGGGCCAGATTAAAGCGAGATGTCTTGCACTTTGAAGGTTCGGCAATAAAAATATTCCAGGATTTCTCACAAGCCTTGCAAGAGCGCAGACGAGCCTTCGGACCGACATGTAAAACGCTAGCAGAAGCCAAGCAAAGATTTATGTTGATTTACCCGGCCATTTTGAAAATCTGATACCAGGACAAATGGCGCACATTTCAATCACCGCAAGAGGCGCAAAGATGGTTAGCGGACACATTGAAAATATGAGAGACTGTGAAGCTATAAGATCAAGCCAGAAAATAACACTATGATCCAAGTGAACAGATGGGGATAAACAGATATTGAAGGCACTAACAACCCAATCTTTGGAGGGACAATGATTGAGATACGTGGGGTGACGGGGGAGGGGGGCCTGAACATCATTGATCACCACTTATCTCCCCTTCATTAACATGGAGAGGGAGTTTAGGATGGAGGGGGGCGGGATGAATAGGGGAAGGGACAGGGGAAGGGGAAGGAAGAAGATATCCAGGACATGTATTACAGGGGGAGTCAGCCATTAGGGAAGAAAGCAATACCATTATAAACATCAGGATATAGAGTAGGAACGCCAATCAACAAAGCCCCCGGCGAGGCTGGGCGCCCGGAGCTACAGAGAAGGAAAGAAACGCAAAGGACAGAACAGACTAATGAGAACACACATTAACACTACCAGATTTGCTACCTGGAATGTGGGAGGGATAACAACCCCAATTAAAAGAGCAAAACTTTTGGCAGCCCTTAAAAGACATAGGGTGGATATAGGTTGTTTGCAGGAGACAAAGCTTACAATGGAGGAACACCTAAAATTAAAGAGACAGTGGGTGGGTGAAGTCCACGCAGCCTCGTCAGGGGACCGCAAAGGCGGAGTAGCGCTGTTGATCCGAAAGGGGCTGACAGCTAGATCAGAGTTAGTGCAGGCAAACCCACAGGGCCGGTTTGTACTGGTACGGTTCTGGTTACAGCAAAGGGAGCTCTTGGTGTTGGGACTGTATTGACCCAATGCGTACGACAAAAACTTTTACACAAAATTAATACAATTAGGCCTCCCATACAACACTTCACATCTCTTGGTGCTGGGGGACTTTAACTTGGTTGCGGACCCTCAGTGGGATTGTTCCAGACCGAATGTGTCTCATAAAGGGGGTCCGAAAGCACATGCATTGAACTCTTTTCAACGCGCATTGAACTTAATAGACGCTTGGCGTTGTTTACACCCAGAGGAACATGACTATATACACCTCTCTCGTGCCCACGGGACATACTCTTGAATAGATTACATATTGATAGCACAATCAGCGTTCCCATGGGTGACAACAATGGAAATTGGGCCGGAGGAGATTTCGGACCATTCCATGGTGTGGATGGATCTAGGATCACCGCCATTTTATCAACAGGGACGGGGGTGGCGCTTTCCAACATACTTGGCACAGAGCAGAGAGTTTCAGGACCACATACGACAGAAGTGGGAGGACTATAGTCAGTATAATGAGCAACACAAGGACCAACCCGAGCTGTTTTGGAATGCAGCCAAGGCAGTTTTAAGAGGGGAGGTTATTGCATATGTACATGCACGGAACAAAAAGCACACGATAGCGATATTGCACCTGGAACAAGCCCTAAAGAAGGCTAAGGCACAATACATCACACACCCAAACCCAGAAACCAGGGAGAATGTATGAGCCATACAAGTGACACTCAACTCCTTATTGCAAGAACGAATGAGCAGGTCTTTAGCTTACCAAAAATGTAGGCTTTACCGATTTGACAACAGGGCAGGAACAATGATGACGAGATTGATAAAAGCCTGGGGTCCGCGCAAACCAATAGTGACATTAAAGGATGAGAAGGGGCAGATACAAAACAAAAGCGAGAAAATAGCAGAGATCTTTACTAAGTTCTTTGCCTCGTTATATAGCTCTAAAGGAACACCAGAGATTACGGACATACAGAAGTTCCTAGATCAGGCGAAGCTGCCCCGACTAACAGATGAGGACAACAGAGAGCTAGACAAACCTATAACAGCAAAAGAAATTCAAGATGTAATCAAGTCCCTGCCAGGGGGCTCTGCACCAGGCCCAGATGGGTACACCGGAGAGTTCTATAAAATGCTGCCTGGGTCGTTCTACCCCCCGATCTGCAACTATTATGAACAGGTTGTCGGGGAGGGACGGTTCCCGCTGCATGCAAACGTGGCCTTGATAACCTTAATTCCTAAACCCGGGCGGCCAGAAAATCAAGCTGACTCTTACAGACCGATTTCCCTCATAAATGTAGACATAAAAATCTTGGCCAAGGTACTAGCTAACCAATTAGCTGAGCTCTTACCTAAACTAGTAGAGGAGGAACAGGCAGGATTTGTAAAAACTTGACAGTCAACAAAGAATGTACGAAAGTTACTGTTAGCCATAGCGACAAGCCAGCTCACAGAGACTCCAGCCACACTATATTCATTAGATGCCGAGAAGGCCTTCGACCAAGTGGAATGGGAATATCTGTTTGCAGTCTTGAAATATATGGGATTCGGAGGCAGATTTTATAGGGCAGTGGAGACCTTATATACCAATCCAATAGCGAAGGTATTAGTGAATGGCGGTCAAAGCTCTTGCTTTTGCTGATGATCTTGTGATTATCTCAACACAGCCAGGCACCTCCCTAAATCATGCAATCAACTTGATACAGGAATTCGGACTGATTTCAGGCTTCACCCTAAACATACGCAAATCTCTAGCTTTGGAAATATACCCAGAGGAGAACCTCGAGAAAGCTAGAGACATACCTATAACCCGGGCGGACGACAGGATCACGTATCTTGGCACCCAAATACCACAAGACTTAACTAAGCTCTACAACATGAATGTTGGCCCACTGCTAGAGATAACTTGTACTAGGTTACGAACGTGGGAGACTTACCCCTTGTCCCTCGCAGGTCGCATAGCGCTCTATAACATGATGATAGTGCCAAAATGGCTGTACACATTCCAGACTTTACCAATATATCTCAAACAGAAAGATGAAAAAACACTCCACAAATACCTACAGCGCTTCCTCTGGAAGGGAAGAAAGCCACGCATACTAATATCAATCTTACAAATCCCCAGGGAATTTGGAAGAATAGGCCTCTTAAGCATCAGATTTCTCACAGTGGCTAGTGGAATGAGACACAACTCTGACTGGTATAGAAACACATCCGACTCTACAGTGACGCAGATGGAGATGGCCTTGATGCAGGGAACCCACTTTAGCTGTTTATTACATATAGGAGGTGGCAGAATACCTGAAGTACTGAAAAGATCACATATTCTCCCCACAGCACAAGCAGTATGGCAGTGGACCTGCAGACACCATCATTTCTCAGGGAAGGTTACTCCCTTCATAGCAGCTTGTGATAATCCACAATTTCCACCCGGAACCATATATCCACCTTTTCGTAGATGACAGAGAAATGGCCTAGTATATATACTCCAGGCCTTCACAGAGGAGGGGCAAATAAAGTCATTTGATGAACTAAAAACCAAGTATTCACTTAAACACATAGACTATATTCATTACATGCAATTAAGGCATTACATAAGCAGTCTATCATGGGAAAACTTAACAGAAGATGTGCAAGAGGAACTATCATCAGCTTATTCACTACAATTCCAAAATAAAGTCACGCTCACAATGCATCATAGGCATTTGAGAGACACAGTCTCAGATCCAGACTTTCACACCCTAGCCCAAAAGTGGAGCATGGAACTGGATACCCTAGTGACACCACTCTTGTTAAAGGAACATACTTTGGCGATCCAGAGGACATCAAAGATGATTACTTACTGTGAAATGGAATATAAAATTGTATTGAGATCCCATATACCACCACGGAGAGCATTCCACATAGGGATATCCCCTGATGGGGCTTGCCCTAAATGTAAAGCCGAGGGGGCAAGATTGGGACACATGTTTTGGGTGTGCCCGAACATACAACAATTCTGGAAGAGAATAACCAAAATGTACATCAATAATGTGGGGCACGACCTGGAAGATTGACCAACTAATGCTGTTTGGCCAAGCAACATTAATAAGACCCATTCCAGCTGGATTCACGGGATTTACACCAAGAGCAATAATGATAGCTAAAAAACTCATCCTAATGGAGTGGATTACAAATAAAGCACCTACATTGCAGCAATGGCGTAGCTATATGATAGACTACATGAGATTTGAGAGAAGAGTGGCGATCCACAGACAAGACTCAAATATGGACCCCGTTTTGGTAGACACTACCCCCCGGGGGTAGAACCCGCATACTCAATATGTGACTGGAAGGACATAATTGAATAGCTTAAGGGGGGAAAGGTGGGGGGGAAAGAAGAGTAGGGAGGGCACAATAATTTGGGAATTAGTTCAGCACTAGTTGGGGAGGGAAAGGGAGGAAAAGGGGGGTGAGACTGTTGATGTTACAAGATGATAACTATGAGAGCCAAGTTGGAGTGTTAACATAGTCACAATATAGCATTTATGTATTAGGAATTCATAGCATAGAGAAGATAGATGTAGAATTGAAATAGTAGAATGTATCAGGACTCGACGAGAACAGAGAAGTAGAAATGATATTGTAGTGTGTAATATATTTATCTGGCTCTTTGACTATAATCAATAAAACAAATTTGAAAAAAAAAAAAAGGCAAGTTGGCTAAGTGGGATTTGGAGGCACGGTCAGCTGACCAATGCTTAAGCCATAGCCATCGACAGGCAGAGACTGTCTGAGACATACCTTTAGCCGAGGCTCTCAAAACATCATACAGCAAGTCTGCCAAATAAGCCAAACCTGACTCCAGGATCGGCCAATCCGCCCTCAAGGAAGGATCCGAGGGGGAGGCCCACTGCACCACCATCAGGCATGCCCTGGCCACATAAGAGCCGCAAACCAAAGCCTGCAAACTCAAGGCGGCCGCTTCAAAGGCTAACTTTAAGGCTGCTTCCAATTTTCTGTCCTGTGAATCCTTAAGGGCAGAGCCACCTTCCACCGGCAAAGCCGTCTTTTTTTGTCACAGCAGTGATTAGAGAGTCCACTGCCAGCCAGCGCAAGGCCTACTGTTCACCCTCTGGCAGAGGGTACACACGAGTCATGGCCCTGGCTAGCTTGAGGCTCGCCTCAGGAGAATCCCACTGAGCCGAAATTAGAGTTTTCATGGCTTCATGGATGTGGAAGGTCCTGGAAGGACGCTTGGTTTTTTTTTTTGTTGTTGTTACATTTGTACCCCGCGCTTTCCCACTCATGGCAGGCTCAATGCGGCTTACATGGGGCAATGGAGGGTTAAGTGACTTGCCCAGAGTCACAAGGAGCTGCCTGTGCCTGAAGTGGGAATCAAACTCAGTTCCCCAGGACCAAAGTCCACCACCCTAACCACTAGGCCACTCCTCCTCGAGACTTGTATAGCTGTTTCTTAAGTTATTTAGCTGTAAGTCTCAATATCTTGAAGTATAAACCCCTAGCACATCAGCACACCTAAATCTCTTGTTCTTTTCTGAAGTTCCTTTATTGAATAACATAGATGATTACTCACAGTTAGATGTTCATAAGCACAAAGGAACCCTGTAGTTTCATGAGCTGTATCAGTGAAGAGAAGGTAGAAGTTTAAGTGGGATCAGCTCATTGCAGAGATAAGAAAAGTAGTTCCACAGATAGAGGCAGCTCGGAGTTAGGTGTTTGGGAGTGCAGTACCCTCTTTTAGGAGGATATTTTCCCAACATAATAGCGGAACCTGCCGAGGCTGAAGGAGGGCCTTCCTCCGGAGAGGAAATACTCAACATGCTCATAGCCTGAACTAACAGGTTAGGCAATTCCTCTGAGCGAAAAAGCCGCGCTGCAGAGAGGTCATCTCCTCCATCAGGGCAAGGATCAGCCTCCTCCAAAGAATCCCCAAGGGACCTTTGGGAGAACTCAGAAATGCTGCCCTCATCTACATCAGAGGAGACAGAGTCCCCCAAGACCTGAAGATCCACCCGAGGGCGCTTGATCATGGAAGCTTCTGCCCCCATATCTGACAGGGGAGCAGGAGCAGCATTTTGCAGTTGAAAGGCCTGATGCAGCAACAAAATAAACTCGGGAGAGAAACCCCCGTTTGTGCACCTCTGCAACCTGGGCCACAGCCCTAGAGGAACTCTCAACCTCCACTCCATAGAGCAGGGGAGAGGCGCGCTGCGCATCCAAAATTGCATCCGGTGCGTCACTCCGCGAAGGAGCCACGCAGGAAGCATGGTGCTTAAATTTCGCCATCTTCTTACCATCGCCCAACTCAAAGGCGGCCATACCAGAGGCCGTCCGAGCTGCATGGGCGGCCGACGTCGGAAGGGCGGACATTGGGGGATGGGCGCCTAAGGCGGGAAAGGCCGCCGATGCCCCAGCGGAGAAAAAACCGGCTAAATCAGCAAAGTCCGGGAGGGCGCCCAAAAAGGGCTTCTCTGCCTCCGATCCCCGCACCTCTCCACTAGCCGCGCGATCGCAGTCCAGGGAACGCTTTTTCGCGCCCTTACCGCCCGATGCCATGATCCATGAGGGAAACGCTCGGGGAACCCCCTGCCTGCTAGGAAAAGGTAAAATTACCTGCTTCTTGCTCCGAGCTGCAACGAATTGTGTCTCCAGTGAGCAGCTGCAAGTAAAATCTTTTCTGCTTCAAGATTGTTATGTTTTGTTTTGTTTTGTTTAACGGAGCCAGCGGGAGGGGGGAGAAAAGGAGGGAACTGGTACCACTAGGTTTGCACTTGCTCAC
Organism: Microcaecilia unicolor; assembly: GCF_901765095.1. Lineage (NCBI taxonomy): Eukaryota > Metazoa > Chordata > Amphibia > Gymnophiona > Siphonopidae > Microcaecilia > Microcaecilia unicolor. The sequence continues at coordinate 344,224,841 of NC_044031.1, read as the reverse complement.
GAAGAGCCCTCAATCCCAGGTACTCAACAAAGCCTAAGTAAACAGGCGTGGAGACCAAGCCAGAGCTGCTGCGTGTGACCACACACCTGCTAGATAGAGAGAATACTGAGGATTTCCTGGTAGCACATGACCACATATAGAGAGGCAAAAGATTGCTCTCTATCTCCACCTGCTGGTAGATGGACACAACCCCACCAGTCTATGGATTGATCTGCTTGATGATATGGAAACCCCATTATTACCAAAGGGCACAAAACTCTCATTATCATGCATTATAGCACCTTAGTAAATCAGTTGAAGAGTACAGGTCCAAGCTGATAATGAGAAAGTAGATCAATATGGCAGAAACCACTTTATTATTAAAAAAACAATTTGTTTGAACTATGACAAATATATGTTATATTATTATTACATTTGTATCCCACATTTTCCCGCATAGCAGTAGGCTCAATGTGGCTTACAGGTTCCGCAGAGGAGAGTACCAACTCCGGGGATACATACAGAGTGGAATACTGAGTAAAAGTAGGTTCAAAGTGGCTGATAAGGTTCCGGAGAAGAGAATACAAACTCACAGAGTAGCATATAGAGTAAAAGTAGTCCTAGTAAGGCTGATAAGTTTCCGGAGAAGAGAATACAGTTTCTGGTGGGCAAATACAGAGTAGATAAAAAAAGAGCATTTTAAAACAATATATGTCAAAAGACTAGGGAACACTCAAAGTTACATGGAAATACTTTTATGTTTAAATATTTTTATTGGTGCAATAATAAACAAACACAATGCTGTCCTTGGAGAAACGCTCCGTACACCACTAAAGTCATCTCATGATGGTAGAATACAACTCAGTGCAAATACATTTTTACTTTTCCCCCCCTCCCGCCTTCCCCCCCATCCCCTTGAACAGCTCAACTCCCCCCACCCCCCCCAAATCCCCTCCCCTCTATGTCGCACTTAAGAATTCAAAATTCTACTACGCGCTACTGCAGTCAATGAGTCCCAAAAGGGGGACCAGACTTGGCAAAGCCTGTCTCCTTGTGGCGAGGATAGGTCTTCTATTCCCCTACGCTCCAGTGCCGAGGTGTATCATATTAGATCGCCAGTGTTGCAGTGTAGGCGGGTCACCGGTTATCCACTGTTGAAGAATCGATTTCTTTCCAACCAGGATTGTTTTTTTCAAAAAGCATCTAAGGCCCCGAGGAGCAAACGGGGACACTCTGAACACCTCAAATAGCTGAGATGGAGTTGGTTTCCAAACAACCCCCCAGAGCCCAGACACATGCTGACAGACCTGGCGCCAAAACCCAAGGATCCTCGGGCACCTCCAAAACATATGTCCTAGGTCAGCTGGGGATTGAGCGCACTTCTTACACCTATCCTCCGTCCCCATTGATGCTCTATATGCTCTATATGCTCTATGAGGTGAAATGTACATCCTCATCAAAAATTTATAATGTGTTTCTTGCAACGTCACATTCTCCGTCAGTCTTTGGGTTCCCAAGAGACAAACCTTTACCGTTTCCATCTGGAGGTTTGTCGCTAGCTCTTTATTCCAGCAATTGGTTAATTTACCATATTCCACCTCACCCAGATGTTCCCGCAGGGAAGCATGATAGTATTTGAGAGGGACCCTTAATTGTGCATACAACCCCAATATGGTAACTAATTGTTCCCACACCTGCACTGTCATAGTTGGGGCCGGCAGGGATCTCAGATAATGGCGCAGCTGGAACATAGAAAAGAAATTTAGTCCCTTAACCCCATACTCCAACTGCAGTTCCACCTGAGATTTTAGTGTGCCATCTTCAATGTATAGCTGGTATAAATACTGTAAGTTTTTTGTGCCCCACATGGCAAAATCCGCCGAAGTGGTACCCGGCATGAAGTCTCTGTTACCCTGGATTGGCAGCAGCGGAGAGGATTCCGCGGATAAGCCATAAAACTTACAGGCCCACCTCCAAGCCTTCCTCAGAGACATAAGTATTGGTGCAAAAGCCGGAGGTGTCCGCAGTTTCCCCGGCGCCGCGTGCAACCAGGCACTAAAGTGCTCCGGGGCAAACAGCTTCGTCTCAGCCTCAGTACATGAGAAGTAAGACGATCCCCGGAACCAATCCGTAAGGTGACGCATGTTACTGGCAATCGAAAGGAGTCTGATACTCAGCAGCCCCAACCCCCCCCCCCCTGATCTCGGTAAAAAGAGCCGAGACGCTCGCATACGCGATTTCTTACCCTGCTATATGAACCTCGCTAACAACCGTGTTACCCACTGGTCGTCCTTCTGTGACAGGCACAGCGGCACCATTTGTAGCACATAAGTCCACTTAGGCACCAATATCATGTTATATAGTGCAATTCGTCCCATGAGGGACAACGGGAGCGAGTGCCAACCCCGCAGTGCGTGTCGTGTACTTTGCCGAAGCAGTTCAATATTCACGTCATACAAATCAGATAAATCAGCAGGGATTAGTACTCCCAGATATTTTAAGGGCCCCGTAGACCACGTAAGGGGAAACTCTCCCTCCCATGTCTCCCTAATCGATCTCTGCACTGGGAACGCCACTGACTTCTGTAGGTTAAGGGTAAACCCCGAAAAGAAGCTAAATTCTCCTATAGTATCCAGGAGGTACGGCAACGACCTGCAGGGGCATGTCAAGGTCAACAGAATATCGTCTGTGAATGCCAAAGTTTTCACTGATAGGGAGGGCATCTCAACTCCCGCAATCCCAGGGTCTCTTTGAATCGTGCGCAATAGAGGTTCCAGATAAAGCAAGAACAACAACGGCGAAAGTGGACACCCCTGCCTTGTTCCCCTCGCTATCGGAAACGTGGCGGAACGAGTTCCAATTACTAATATAGCGGCCTGGGGATGGAAATACAGGGCCGCAATTGCGTGTGCAAACCAGCCCCTTAAACCCACGTAGTCGAGAACTCCAAACAAGTAATCCCAGCGTACTTTGTCAAACGCCTTTTCGGCGTCGAGGCTCACCAAAAGCAAGGGTTCTTGTGACAGTTGGCTATAGGCCACAGCCATGCAAACTTTAAGGACATTAATAGAGGAATGTCTACCCCTCACAAATCCCACCTGTCCCTCTCCCACCAATGTGGTCATATGTGGGCTTAGCCTCTCCGTTAGCACCCTAGCTAAAATTTTCAGATCCACGTTAAGGAGAGAGATCGGTCTGTATGACTCCGGACGTTCTGGGTCTTTCCCCAGTTTCGGTATCAGTGTGATCCATGCCTCGTTAGAGTTCCGCGGAAACCCACCTCCCTCCACCGAGGCGTCAAAAAAGGAAACCAGGGCGCCACATAGTTGCAGCAACATGCACTGATAGTATTCTGTCGTGTACCCATCGGGACCCGGGGCCGTACCCCTTTTCAACGCTTTGACCACTTTCTGAATTTCCTTAGCTCTCAAAGGGGAGTTCAACTGATCTATTACCTCCGTGGTTAACTGTGGGATACCCAAATCTTCTAAATAGTCTACCAAAGCGGGTCCACTCCGCTCGCCTGGGTTGCTATAAAGGGATGCATAAAAATCATGTAGAATCTGTACTATCCCCTCAGGCCGGGCTTCACGCAAGCCATCTGGCTTTATCAAAGATGGGACGAACCTATTACCCCCCCCCAATTCCTTACTACTCTTGCCAGCAATTTCCCTGATTTATTGCCGAATCTATGGAAGGTGAATGATCGATGAAACAGTTGTTTTTTAGTACGCTCATGGATAAGAGAATTCAGTGCCGCGAGCGTCGACACCATCTCTTCCCTACTCCTAGGTGAGGGGGCTGCTAAATGTTTACGTTTTGCTGCCTGGAATTTATGCTCCAGCTGGACAATACCTTGTGCTAACCTCTTTGCCCGGGCACACATATGGAGGCGGCCGAGGAGGTCGTCGTGGAGGAGGAGGCCCCACCACCTCCAGCCCTCGCAGCACCATCCCCATCACCAGCCCCATCCCCAGCCCTCTCCCCAGCACTGCGCCTCCTGCAGCAACTGGCTGATGGACAAAACCAGTTGCTCAATACCCAAAGTTGCTGCAGGAGGTGTCAGCAATGAGGCAGGAGATGGAGGCAATGTGGCAGGCTAATGAGCAGCACCTTAGGGCAGTGAGGCTGCTCCTGGTGCTGCTCATTAGCCTGCTGCGCACGGCCATTCAGGAAGGAGGACGTGGCCACCAGTAAAGGACATTTGGGGGGGAAGGGGGGAAATTGTAAATAGTTGTTTGGTTTATTTTAATACACGTTCCATATTTTTCATATAACAGGGTGTGTGTCTCTGCTTTGTGCACTACATATTATCAAATGCTGGAGTTGATGTGAGAGGAGGCAGCAATATGGATTGCATGACAGGTGAACTGTGACAGAGAAACTTTGGGACATATGTGTGATAAGTGTGGCCATACAGAAGGCCACCTGTTCCTTCCAAACTGAATGGCTGTATGGTTAAGGGGGGAGGCTGGGTGGGAGTTTCTGTTGAGGAACACAAATGCCCATCCAGGCTCTCCCTCCCTTACCATAGAGCTCCACAGCACAGAGTTGTGTAAATAATAGGTATGTTGTCTAGCACTAGTGATCTGCCAAGTAGAAACTTGGAGATAACCATAGGTAGTGCCTAGACGATGTTTGCTCTCTGATCACCAGACACACTTACCCACAACCAAACCACATTGGTGGGGGCCACAAACGAGCTATAAACAACTGGGTCATCTTTTCATATCGAGCAATGGTATATAGTGCTAAGGAGAAAAGGGAAAACAATGGTAAACGCATTAGATGGATATTTACTTCATCACAATTGCAATATAATACAACAGGTACAGAAGGGCACAGGCTAGGGGACATAAATATATATTTTTGTATTTACATAGTAACATAGTAGATGACGGCAGAAAAAGACCTGCACGGTCCATCTAGTCTGCCCAAGATAAACTCATATGTGTATACCTTACCTTGATTTGTACCTGTCTTTTTCAGGGCACAGACCGTATAAGTCTGTGCAGCAGTATTTCCCGCCTCCCAACCACCAGTCCCGCCTCCCATCACCGGCTCCGGCACAGACCCCGTATAAGTCTGCCCTCCCCCATCCTAGCCTCTCAACCACCAACCCCTCTTCCCCCCGCCACCAATTTCAGCTAAGCTTCTATTTATTTTGATTTTGCTCACAGCTTTTTCAGTAGTAGCTCAAGGTGAGTTACATTCAGGTACTCTGGATATTTTTCGGTCCCAGGAGGGCTCTAAGTTTGCACCTGAAGCAATGGAGGTTTAAGTGACTTCCCAAGATCACAAGGAGCAGCAGGGGGATTTGAACCGGCAACCTCTGGATTGCAAGACTGGTGCTCTAACCACTAGGCCACTCCAGCCACCAGGCTGTAGCCACCTGCAGGTAATTTGGATTAGGAACTGTAACCAAAAAACCCTCTCCCTCACCATGACTTAAGGGCTCAGTACCTGTGGCCACCTTGAAAATAGTTTGCAGGCTAGAATTTAGAAATGTTGTTGTTCCAGAACTATGGAGGATTGTAGGACTGTGTTCAATAATGTGGAACACACATTCATTGCATATATTCTTCCCCCCTCCCCCCAACCTTGAGAATGAGTGGGCAGTTCATAAATGGGGACTGGGGTTCAGCACATAAAGGATGGAACCTACCGGAGAGTGGGACAAGCCCAACGGGAAGCGATACAGCAGCTCCTACGGCAAAACCACAAAGTACAGCCCTGATGCATCAACACAAGCAAAGTTTACACCCGCACTGCTCCCCCACTGCACAGCAACCGCCGGCAAACCTGGTGAAAATAGAGGTAACAGTTGAATGCAAAGAACATACAGAGAATGGGAAGCTCTTGACCAAATGGCTGAGAGGTATGAGCTTACCTTGAACTTGTGTTGCAAGATTCTTTACATGATTGGTACAATGGCACCAAAGCAAGCACCCACCCGCAAGGGTAATTTCTCAGATCTAGAAATCGAGCTACTGGTCCAGGAAATAGAAAGAAGACATACCAATCTCTTCGCTCCCACGGGCCAGAGGCTGGCTGCTACTACAAAGCAGCGCAAATGGGAGGCTGTAAGAGACCAGATCAAGGGATGTGGAAGACTGCAAACAGAAGTGGCGGTGGCTGAGGCTAACCCCCCCAGCAGATGACACCAAAAATAAAAACCCTACAAACAAACAGGTGTTCAAAAGCATACAATGGCAAAAACAAGGTTTACTATAAGTGAAGCTAAAACGCTTTGAAATACCACCCCATAATGTAAAGAAAAACCGCAAAAGTGCAAGAACAGAGAATGCCGTTTTAAAGGGGCACCAATAAAGGGAATGCAGCTGGGGACGCCCATAGTTCTCCAACCATAATCAACATCACACCGTCCAAAACACAGAGCAGCTGGGGACGTCCATAGTTCTCTGCCCATAATCGAAATCACGCCATCCAAATCGCTGCAGAAGCTGGGGACGTTTACCGATTGTGTCCATAATCGAAATTAGGCCGCTCATCTCAGGGACGCCCATTCCGTTCTTACATGGGCATCCCTGGCGAGCATTTAAGCGCCCTTCTCCGTATTTTCGATTTGCTTTGGTACAGCCCCCGACCCACAAGGGTAATTTCTCAGATCCAGGAATCGAGCTACTGGTCCAGGAGATTGAAAGAAGACACAACAATCTCTTCGCTCCCACGAGCCAGAGGCTGGCTGCCACTACAAAGCAGCGCAAATGGGAGGGGGTAAGAGAACAGGTGAATGCAGTCTTCCACTGTGGCAGAGACGTGGAAGACTGTAAACGCAAGTGGCGTAGGCTGAGGCGTGAGGTCAGGAGGAAGGCTGGTGCCAACCCCCCAGCAGATGACACCGCTAACCTCACCCCCCTCGAGCGGATCATTCACGGGCCCTTACCCCAGGAGGGGATCCACGGCATCGGATCCCTTGGCACCTCAACACAACCTGAGGGCTCAGGTAGGTTGACCATTATGAAACTGGGGTATCTGTTGTGCTGCACTACACTCTGTTTTACACAAGTGGGAGACATGAGGAGGGTGGTGGGGGAAGGAGTTCCAGCAATGTGTGTCTCTGACTGTCTTCACATCTAGACTAAAAGCCCACATTTATGATGCTGCCTTTAACTCCTAATCACTACTCACTTGCTCAGTACCCTTACTCACTATCCCCACCTTAGTAATTCCCTTACCTCTTAGTTGTCCTGTCTTAATTAGATTGTAAGCTCTATTGAGCAGAGACTGTCTCTTCATGTTCAGATGTACAGCGCTGCATATGCCTAGTAGAGCTACAGAAATGATTAGTAGTAGTACTGTGTGTAGGTTACCACTGTTTCACAGCTTTGGGGCCCTTCCCCACTCCCTCCTCTGTTCCCATCACCAAACTCTATATATTTCCTTCCCACACCTCTGTGCTATAGACACTGTGGGCCACATGCACTAAACTTAAGGAGCCAGCAACATGGTTCATAAACCAGTTCTAGCCAGTCTAGCAAGTCAGTAGCAAAACAAGACATGCACAAATGTCCATCACGTAAAAAAAAAAAAACCCTATAAAACAAGAGGATGTCCCTGACGAGCTCTTGGATTTTTGTGCATGTCTCGTTTTACTACTTGCTCGCTAGTCTAAGAAATAAGATGGGACAGTTGGAATATATTGCACTAAATGAAAAATTGGATATAATAGGCATTACTGAGACCTGGTGGAAGGAGGATAACCAGTGGGACATTGTCATACCGGGGTACAAAGTATATCGTAGTGATAGGGTGGACCGGACTGGTGGAGGGGTAGCATTGTATATTAACGAGAGCCTTGACTCAGATAGATTACAAATTCAGCAGGACACAAATCACACCTTTGAATCATTGTGGGTTGAAATTCCATGTATAAAAGGGAAAAGGACGGTGATAGGAGTGTACTACCGTCCGCCTCGCCAGGATGAGCAGGTAGACGCAGAAATGATAAAAGAAATCAGAGACGCAAACAAAATGGGCAATGTGATAATAATGGGTGACTTCAATTATCCAAATATAGACTGGGTAAATGTAACATTGGGACACGCTAGAGAGGTACAATTCCTTGATGAAATCAAGGACAGCTTTATGGAGCAGCTGGTGCAGGAGCCGACGAGAGAAGGAAAAATTCTACACTTGGTCCTTAGTGGAGCGCATGATCTGGTGAGGACATTATGGTACTGGGGCCGCTGGATAACAGTGATCATAATATGATCAGTTTTGATATCAATCTTGAAGTAACTATACACAGGAAGTCAAATACGTTAGTGTTTAACTTTAAAAAAGGAGACTATGATAAAATGAGAAGAACGGTAAAAAAAAAACTTAGGGAGGCAACTGAGAGGGTAAAAACTGTACAACAGGCATGGACGCTGTTCAAAAATACCATCCTGGAGGCCCAGGCTAAACATATTCCGCGAATTAGAAAAGAACGACGGAAGTCCAAAAGACAGCCGGAATGGTTGAAAAGTGAGGTGAAGGAAGCTATTAGGGCTAAATTTCTGCGCCTTCAGAAAATGGAAGAAGGAACCGGCTGAAAATAACAAGAAGCAGCATAAGAAGTGTCAAAGCAAATGCAAGGCGCAGATAAAGAAGGCCAAGAGGGATTACGAAAAAAAAAGATAGCATTAGAGGCAAAAAAACATAGCAAAAATTTTTTTCAGTATATTAAAAACAGGAAGCCGGCAAAAGAATCAGTTGGGCCGCTGGATGACCGAGGGGTAAAAGGGGCGGTCAAGGAAGATAAAGACGTAGCAGAGAGACTGCATGAATTCTTTGCTTCGGTCTTCACAGAGGAAGATTTGGGTGGGATACCGGTGTCGGAAATAGTATTTCAGGCGGATGAGTCGGAGAAACTTACTGATTTCACGGTAAACCTGGAGGATGTAATGGGGCAGTTCAGCAAACTGAAGAGTAGCAAATCTCCTGGACCTGATGGTATTCATCCTAGAGTACTGATAGAACTGAAAAATGAGCTTCCGGAGCTACTGTTAGTGATATGCAATTTATTCTTAAAATCGAGCGTGGTACCGAAAGATTGGAGGATGGCCAATGTAACGCCGATTTTTAAAAAAGGTTCCAGGGGAGATCCTGGAAATTATAGACCGGTGAGTCTGACGTCGGTGACGGGGAAAATGGTAGAGACTATTATCAAAAACAAAATTACAGAGCACATCCATTTGTGTGGGGAAATCTTGCCTGACCAATTTACTTCAATTCTTTGAAGGAGTAAACAAACATGTGGACAAAGGGGAGCCAGTTGATATTGTGTATCTGGATTTTCAAAAGGCGTTTGACACGGTACCTCATGAAAGGCTCCAGAGGAAATTGGAGGGTCATGGGATAGGAGGAAATGTCCTATTGTGGATTAAAAACTGGTTGAAGGATAGGAAACAGAGAGTGGGGTTAATTGGGCAGTATTCACAATGGAGAAGGGTAGTTAGTGGGGTTCCTCAGGGGTCTGTGCTAGGACCGCTGCTTTTTAATATATTTATAAATGATTTAGAGATGGGAGTAACTAGCGAGGTAATTAAATTTGCTGATGACACAAAGTTATTCAAAGTCGTTAACTCGCGACAGGATTCTGAAAAACTACAGAAGGACCTTACGAGACTGGGCAGCTAAATGGCAGATGACGTTTAATGTGAGCAAGTGCAAGGTGATGCATGTGGGAAAAAAGAACCCGAATTAAAGCTATGTCATGCAAGGTTCCACGTTAGGAGTTACGGACCAAGAAAGGGATCTGGGTGTCGTCGTCGATAATACACTGAAACCTTCTGCTCAGTGTGCTGCTGCGGCTAGGAAAGCGAATAGAATGTTGGGTATTATTAGGAAAGGTATGGAAAACAGGTGTGAGGATGTTATAATGCCTTTGTATCGTCCCATGGTGCGACCGCACCTTGAGTATTGTGTTCAATTCTGGTCGCCGCATCTCAAGAAAGATATAGTACAATTGAAAAAGGTGCAGCGAAGGGCGACTAAAATGATAGCGGGGATGGGATGACTTCCCTATGAAGAAAAGCTAAGGAGGCTAGGGCTTTTCAGCTTGGAGAAGAGACGGCTGAGGGCAGACATGATAGAGGTATATAAAATAATGAGTGGAGTGGAACAGGTGGATGTGAAGCGTCTGTTCACGGTTTCCAAAAATACTAGGACTAGGGGGCATGCGATGAAACTACAGTGTAGTAAATTTAAAACAAATCGAAAAAAAATTTCTTCACCCAACGCATAATTAAACTCTGGAATTCATTGCCAGAGAACGTGGTGAAGGCGGTTAGCTTGGCAGAGTTTAAAAAGGGGTTAGACAGTTTCCTAAAGAACAAGTCCATAAACCACTACTAAATGGACTTGGGAAAAATCCACAACTCTGGGAATAACATGTATAGAATGTTTGTACGTTTGGGAAGCTTGTCAGGTGCCCTTGGCCGCTGTCGTGGACAGGATGCTGGGCTCGATGGACCCTTGGTCTTTTCCCAGTGTGGCATTACTTATATACTTACTTAGGTAGACTGGCTAGAACTGGTTTAAAAACCACATTTCTGCCTCGTGGCACTTCTTCAGAATTTGTGATCGGTGTCCTTCTCTTGGCTCTCCCTCCACGACCTCTACCCAGCTGCCTGTGTGGCTCTCTTTCACATCAGTCTCTGTAATCAGTCTCTCCTCAACTCCAGCTCTGTACCATGTACAATCACATCTGTGGCTTGCCTGCCAATCCCATCCCTCACCATCTCTTTGCTCGGTCTTCAAGTGTGGGGCTATGTCTATGAATGGTGAAAAACAAAAGTGGGTTATTTTCACCAACACACTTCCTCCACTTTTGCTATGCAGGTGATGACAGCCACTCAGATGAAGCTGGCCCCAGTGGGCAAGTGCCCCAGCAAACCACTGCAGCAGCAACAGAGGCTCTACCTCCACCACCTGCAGCAGCAGCAGAGGCTCTACCTCCACCTCCACCACCTGCAGCAGAGGCTCCACCTCCTCAACCACCTGCAGCAGAGGCTCTACGTTTAAAGTTTTACCCTGGTACACAAAATCGTTCACGGAGAGGCTCCGACCTACATGTCAGACCTTATAGACTTGTCTATTAGGAATGCAAAAAGATCATCACGCACATTCCTCAATCTCCACTATCCTAGCTGCAAAGGGCTAAAGTATAAAACCACATATGCAACCAGCTTCTCTTACATCTGTACTCAGCTATGGAACGCACTTCCGAAGACCATAAAAACAACGCAAGACCTAACCATCTTCCAAAGGCTACTGAAAACATATCTCTTCAAGAAGGCGTACCATCAGCATCCATCTTAAACACCAAACAACACTATACACGATCTATACTAAACCGGACTCTTATCACATGACTGATCTAACTCTTTGATATCAATGATTAAGATATACCACTTTAACCTTCTGTCGAACAGGGTCTCCCCATAGTTGGTGACCTAACATATGTTACTATCCAACTTATTGCTCAGGAACCTCATACATTACCTTAATTCATTCTTCTTCACCATGTATGTACGCACATGGTGTAAATTTAGACCATGCTCTGTTCCATTTATGTTATGTTCCATGTTTGCTACCAGACATGTATGTTCCATGTTTGCTACCAGGCATGTATTCACCCTAACACAATATCATTTGTAAGTCTGTTACCCGGAAATAGCAACCGCCATTACGGCAAATGTAAGCCACACTGAGCCTGCAAATAGGTGGGAAAATGTGGGATACAAATGCTACAAATAATAATTTTTTATTTTTGTTACATTTGTACCCTGCGCTTTCCCACTCATGGCAGGCTCAATGCGGCTTACATATTATATACAGGTACTTATTTGTACCTGGGGCAATGGAGGGTTAAGTGACTTGCCCAGAGTCACAAGGAGCTGCCTGTGCCTGAAGTGGGAATCGAACTCAGTTCCTCAGTTCCCCAGGACCAGAGTCCACCACTCTAACCACTAGGCCACCCCTCCACCACTTGCAACAGAGGCTCTACCTCCACCACCTGCAGCTTTTGCTGATGAAGATGCAGAGAGGGGGGCACCTCCTCGCCAGAGGCTATCCAGCCAGAGGAGGCAACTACTGCGCATCGCCACTCAATTGCTGCGCCAGAATGTGCAGATGGAGGAGTACCGGTGGCAGAAAATAGAGCTGCAGTGGGAAGCGCTCCAGGTACAGCAGGAAGCGGTACAGGCCCAAAGTAATATGGTCCAGCAACTCCAACGGCTGGAGCATAGCATCGAGGGCCTACGCCGTGACCTGACAGCACCTACTCCAGCCCTGATGCAGCACCAAGAACTGGCGTCAACATCCTCCACTGCACAGCAACCACTGGCTAAGAGGAAGACCTTGAGATCGCCTGCCTCCCCAGCCACTGGTGCAGAAGCCACCACACCAGATCCCCTTCTAGGTCCTGTGCCCAGGTTGAAGGGCGAGACAGTGTGCAAGGTAGCCGGACTTCCACAGGGCAGCCGAGGCAGCAGGCTGCCTTGTGGATACAGAGGTGGATACAGAGGAGGACAGTGGGAGCAGCTCATCAGAGCAGTCTGAACAGACTAGCTGCAAAGGAACACGGTGGGAGGGGTAGGAAGGGATGGGGCCAGGGGAGGGGGCGGGGTAAGTGAGGGGACATGCTGGGGGGTGAGGGTGGGGGTGGTATGTAAATACTTAGGATATAAATAAATGTAAGCTTACTCTCACACAAAACTTTTCTCGATCAGTCTTTTCCTGGCTCTGACCCCCAACTGGTGTGCACTCTGCTCTGCTCTGTGGCGGGAGGTGGAGGGGGCTCCTCATCCTCTTCATCTGGGGCCTGCTGCTCTGGTGGCTGTGGCTCTTCTGGGAGGACCTGTCCTCTGCGCAGGGCCAAATTATGTAGCTTGCAGCAGGCCAGAAATATCTCTGCCACCTTTTGGGGGCTGTACAGGAGCTCCCCTCCAGAACGGTCCAGACATCGGAACCTGTTCTTAAGTTCTCCAAAGGTGCGCTCGATGATGCCACGGGTGGTCTGATGTAGTTCTCTTCTGACCCTGTTTCTGGGTGCACTATGGGGGTCATGAGCCAACTCCGCTGTGGGTAGCCTCTGTCACCTTTGGGGAGAAGCAGAATGAGAAAGATGAGTGTGTATTGTTTGGAGCGGGTACCTTGTGGAGGTGTGGGTGGGTTATGGAGGAGGTATAGTTTGGGCAGATCCATCCGCCGGTGATCTCCCATCGGTCAAACCTGCGGATGATTCCTGAGTGCTGCAATATATAGGCATCATGGGTGGAACCTGGGTATTGGGCACACACGTCTAGAATCTCCCCCTGGGCGTCACACACAACTTGCATATTCATGGAATGGAATGCTTTCCTGTTCCTGTAAGTGGCCTCTCGTTCCCGGGGGGGGGGGGGGGGGGGGGAATCTTAGTATAGCCTATGACTGAGGAGAAGCGAGCTACGGTGTAGAAGGCAGTCATGTTGTTCTGCAGGGCCTCGGGGGTGCTGGGGAAGGTGATGTACTCAGAGGTGTGGGTAAGGAAGACATCAAGGAACTGTGTGAGGCAGTTAGGAATGGAAGCCTAGGTGAGACCCGTGTTGACAGCTAGGACAGACTGGAAACTCCCAGTGGCCAGAACAGATAGAGAAGCAGTGATCTTTAGGTGCACAGGGATGGGGTTGTTCCTACGGGTCCTGGGCTGCAAAGATGGTCACTAAGGTGCTGAATGGCAGCCCTATCAAAGCGGTACCTAGTGAGACACTGCAGGTCAATGAGGTCTAGGAAACTGCTGCGGGGCCTGAAAACTCTGGGGCATGAGTACCTCCTGCGGTGCGTCACCTCTTCCTCTGACATGTAAGCCACCAGTGCATTTAGTGCCTCCATTCCATAGAAGGTCACTCCCACCACCGACAAACACAATGCAATTTTGTGTCGCTTTTTGGGCGCCCTTGTCTTTCGAAAATAAGCTGGATAGACTTTTGAACTTTCTCGGCTAGGCTCGTCAGTTTGGAATTGACTCACCTTGTCACTGTGGTTTGTTGAACGTGATCAAAATTTATCAGCAGAGATTTAGATGAGCTCAGTACCAAGTATTGCTCAGCTTGGCACCATAGTTTTATTCAAGCTATACAGCTTGCATTAAACTGCTCTCTACCAAGCTTGTAACCTAGAATTCGGCAAAGCATAGCTGCTTTTCAGTCAGCTTAACAACTCCCCCCCCCCCCCCCCAAAAAAAAAAATATATATATATATATATTCAAAACCATTTAATCGGCCAGGAACAGTACCTGGCTTGTTAAATGGTACTTAGCTGGCTACCCGGCAATATTCAGCGGCAGATAGCCGGTTGTGTTATGCGATATAACCAATTATCCGCCGATTTTTAGGTGTATCGCCGGGTAAGTTTGGCAGCCAAATTTGGCCACGTCAATAGCAAGCCTGTCTTTGGCTGGTTGTAACTTAACCAGCCAGCGCTGAATATTGGCTTGGCCAGTTAAGTTGGAACTGGCCAAAAATAAACTCGATATTCAATGCCAGTCACCAGAAATGGCCCAACATTGAATATCCAAACTCAGCGCAGACCGCGGGAGGTAGTTTGAATAATCATCCCCTTCAATTTACCCCACCTTTCAGGTTCCAAGTCCTTTTCAACTTAGATTTTACTCTGGTTGCCATTGTGGTCTTACCTAGATTAACTTAGAACATAAGAAAATAAGCATTGACATACTGGGACAGACCAAAGGTCCATCAAGTCCAATATCCTGTTTCCAACAGTGGCCAATCCAGGTCACAAGTACCTGCAAAGATCTCAAACCAGTACAATACATTTTATGTTGTATATCCTAGAAATAAGCAGTGAATTTTCCCAAGACCATTTTAATAATGGCTTATGGGCTTTTCTTTTAGGAAGTTAGCCAAACCTTTTTTAAACCCTGCTAACTGCTCTTACCGCATTCTCTGGCAACAAATTTCAGAGTTTAATTACACATTGAGTGAAGAAATAATTTTTTCTGATTAGTTTTAAATTTACTACTTTGTAGCTTCATTGCGTGTCTCCTAGTCCTAGTGTTTTTGGAAAGAGTAAACAAGTGATTCACATCTACCCATTCCACTCCACTCATTATTTTATAGACTTCTACCACACCTCCCCGCAGCCGTCTTTTCTCCAAGCTGAAAAGCCCTAGCCGCTTTAGCCTTTCCTCATAGTGAAGTCATCCCATCCCCTTTCTCATTTTTGTCGCCCTTCTCTGTACCTTTCTAATTTCACTATATCTTTTTTTTTTTATACGGTGACCAGAATTGCACACAGTATTCAATCACTACTCCGGGATGTATATGCTTCAGTACATTGTTCCCATGTGGCTTCAGCAGAATTGCCATCATTCTTTCAGCACAACTTCTTACAGTGTCAGCAGCACCACTTGCCATCGTATCTGCGGCCATTGTCTCTGTGGCACAGCCTGTCAACATGGCTTCAAACTTGTTTGTTCACAGTTTGTCACCTTTGCTTCAGGGCAAAATTATGTATCATACCTGATAATTTTCTTTCCATTAATCATAGCTGATCAATCCATAGCCTGGTGGGTTGTGTCCATCTACCAGCAGGTGGAGATAGAGAGCAATCCTTTTGCCTCCCTATATGTGGTCATGTGCTGCCAGATACTCCTCAGTATGTCGATATCAAAGCTCCATCCGCAGGACTCAGCACTTCGAGAATTACACCCACAAAAGGACACTCTGCCCAGCTCACCACCGCCGAAACGGGGGAGGGGAATTAACCCAGCTCATCCCCACACAAGTGGGGGAGGGGAATCCGTCCAGCTCATCCCCGCGGAGCGGGGGAGGGACACCACCCCGCCGATGCGGGGGGATCTGGCTTATCCTGCAACCGCGGGAGGAGCTGACTGACCCTAACACCGCCGAAGCGGGAGGGGTACAAAGCTGCCCTACAGCCGCACGAAGCGGGAGGGAGCGCCGGCAGAATTTAGGTCTCAATCCAGCCCCGTAAAACGGAGGGGAGAGGAATGCAGCAGCTCACTGTAACACAAAATCATCTCAACTCCTGAAGAATTCAACTGAAAAAACTTGAACACGAAGTCCTCCTGAACAGGAACTGAAGACTAAACTTGAACCTGAAATGCAACCAGAATATAAACAGTACAGATATCTGGGAGGGGCTATGGATTGATCAGCTATGATTAATGGAAAGAAAATTATCAGGTATGATACATAATTTTACCTTCCATATCATCATGCTGATCAATCCATAGACTGGTGGGATGTACCGAAGCAGTACTCACCCAGGGCGGGACATAGAAATCCCTGACCGCAACACTGAAGCTGCAAACCGGGCCTCCGCCCGAGCAGCCACAGTCAAGCGGTAATGCCTGGAGAAGGTATGAGCCGATGCCCAAGTTGCCGCCTTGCAAATCTCCTCCAAGGAGACGGACCCGGCCTCTGCCATCGAGGCCGCCTGAGCTCTAGTGGAGTGAGCTTTCAGCCGGATAGGCGGCACCTTCCCCGAAGCCACATAAGCCGCTGCAATGGCTTCCTTGACCCATCTTGCCACTGTAGGCTTAGCAGCCTGCAGACCCTTACGAGGACCTGCAAACAGAACAAACAGATGATCCGACTTCTGGAAATCATTGGTCACTTCCAAGTATCTGATGATGACTCGTCTCACATCTAGATATTTGAGAGCAGAGTACTCCTCTGGGTAGTCCTCCATACGAAAGGATGGGAGACAGAGCTGCTGATTCACATGGAAGCGAGAAACAATCTTGGGCAGGAAGGAAGGCACTGTGCGAATAGTCACTCCTGCCTCAGTGAACTGCAGAAAGGGCTCTCGACATGACAGCGCCTGGAGCTCGGAAACTCTTCTGGCTGAAGTGATAGCCACCAAAAAGGCTGCTTTCAACGTCAGGTCTTTCAGCGATGCCCTCGACAAGGGTTCAAAAGGCAGCTTCTGCAAGGCTCTTAGCACCAGATTGAGATTCCACGCAGGTACCACTGAGTGCAGAGGAGGGCGCAGGTGATTAACTCCCTTGAGAAAGCGCACCACATCTGGCTGCGAAGCCAGGGAAGCACCCTTCAGGCAGCCCCTGAAGCAAGCCAGAGCCGCTACCTGGACTTTAAGGGAACTGAGCGGCAGGCCTTTCTCCATACCTTCTTGCAGGAACGCCAACACTGAAGAAATTGGAGCAGTGAAGGGAGAAAGGGAGCCTGCCTCACACCACGATGCAAAGGTACGCCAAACCTTGGCGTAAGCAGTAGAAGTAGAGCGCTTCCTCGCTCTCAGCATAGTGGCGATGACCTTGTCTGAGAAGCCCTTCTTCCTCAGACGCTGCCGCTCAATAGCCAGGCCGTAAGACCAAAGGGGGAGGGATCCTCCATCACCACGGGACCCTGATGCAACAGGCCCGGCCCCGCTGGCAGTCGCAGAGGGCCGTCCACTGAGAGCCTGATCACGTCCGCATAACAGGGACGTCTGGGCCAGTCCGGACCCACCAGGATTATCCGGCCCGGATGCTTTGCCACCCGGTCTAGCACCCTGCCCAACATGGGCCAGGGCGGGAACACACAGAGAAGCTCCTGTGTCGGCCACTGTTGGAGAAGAGCATCTACTCCCAGAGATCGAGGGTCCCGTCCTCTGCTGAAAAAGCGCGGCACTTGGCAATTGGCCGATGACGCCATCAGATCCAGGCTCGGCTGGCCCCAGCGCTTCGTGATGTCCAAGAACGCCTGAGCCGATAGCTGCCACTCTCCGGGCTCCAAGGTATGGCGACTGAGAAAGTCCGCCTTGACATTCATGACTCCCGCAATGTGGGCCGCCAACAGCTGTTCCAGGTTCGCTTCCGCCCACTGGCATAGATTCATGGCCTCCTTGGCTAGAGGGGCGCTCTTGGTACCTCCTTGGCGATTGACGTAGGCCACAGCCGTGGCATTGTCCGACAGGACCCGTACCGGCTTCAACGCCAGTACCGGGAGAAACTCCAAAAGCGCCAACCGAATGGCTCTGAGTTCCAGGAGGTTGATAGACCACTTTGCCTCTGCAGGAGACCAGAGCCCCTGCGCTGTCCTTCCCAAGCAGTGGGCTCCCCAGCCAGTCAAAGAGGCGTCCGTCGTGACGACAACCCACTCCGGGGTCAAAAGAGGCATCCCTGCGGACAACTTGTCTGTCCTCAGCCACCAGCTCAGCGCCTTGCGCACCGCTGGGTCCAAGGGAAGGCGCACAGCGTAATCCTCCGACACTGGAGTCCAGCGCTGCAGCAGAGAGAGTTGTAGTGGTCTCATATGAGCCCTGGCCCAGGGCACTACTTCCATCATGGCCGTCATAGAGCCCAACAGCTGCACATAGTCCCAAGCCCGAAGAGGAGAGGTTACTAGGAACTGGTCCACCTGAGCCTGAAGCTTGACAATCCGATTGTCCGGCAAGAACACTCTGCCCACTTGGGTGTCGAAACGAACTCCCAGATAACTCCAGGGACTGAGTCGGGCGTAGCTGGCTTTTCTCCCAGTTGATGATCCACCCCAGGGAGCTCAAAAGAGCACTCACCCAGTCTACAGCTCTGCCGCACTCTGCATAAGAGGGGGCTCGGATTAACCAGTAGTCCAGATAAGGATGGACTTGTACTCCTTCCTTTCGTAGGAAGGCCGCGATGACCACCATTACTTTGGAGAAGGTCCGCGGAGCAGTAGCCAACCCGAACGGGAGGGCTCTGAACTGGAAGTGTCGGCCCAGGACTGCAAAACACAGAAAGCATTGAGGAGGCCAGATGGGAATATGCAAGTAAGCTTCCTTGATGTCCAAGGATGCCAGGAACTCCCCTGCCTTCACTGCCGCTATAACACAGCGGAGAGTCTCCATTCGGAAGTGCCGAACTTTCAAGGCCCGATTGACCCCTTTGAGGTCGAGGATAGGCCGTACAGAACCTCCTTTCTTTGGTACCACAAAGTAAATGGTGTAACGTCCCTTGCCAAGCTGATCTTCTGGCACCGGAACGACCACACCCAGGCGGATCAGATTGTCCAAAGTCTGCTGCACTGCCACAGCTTTGACCGGAGACTTGCAGGGAGAGAGGACAAACCCGTCTCTTAAGGGTCGGCAGAACTCTAGCTTGTAGCCGTCTCTGATGACTTCCAGCACTCAAGTGTCTGAAGTTACTCTGGTCCACTCGCCCAGAAACGAGGACAGGCGTCCTCCAATCCGCACTGGGCCATGAACCAGGGCCCCGTCATTGGGTACGAGACCCTGGGGGAGGACGCACCTCCGGGACGGCGGTCTCTGCGAAAGGAATGCTGCTTGGGGGAGAAGTTCCTCTTGAAGGAAGAGGGGGCAGAGGAGCCCGACTTGCCCGGGCGATACCGACGGGCTTCCTGAAACCGTCCTTTGGAGGAACCGGGGCGAGTCCCACTGGCCCGAGCCCTGACCTCTGGTAACCTCTTGCCCTTAGACGTGCCGAGATCGGTCACAATTTTGTCCAGCTCGACCCCAAAGAGCAGCTTGCCTTTAAAAGGCAACTTAGCCAGGCGAGACTTAGAGGCGTGGTCAGCAGACCAATGCTTCAGCCAAGCCGCGCAGAGACTGTCTGAGCCATACCTTTAGCTGAGGCTCTCAAGACATCATACAGCAAGTCTGCCAAATAAGCCAAGCCCGATTCCAGGGCCGGCCGATCAGCCCTCAAGGAAGGATCCGAGGGGGAAGCCCGCTGCACAATCGTCAGGCACGCCCTGGCCACATAGGAGCCGCAAACTGAGGCCTGCAAACTTAAAGCAGCCGCCTCAAAGGACGACCTTAAGGCCGCCTCCAATCTTCTGTCTTGGGCGTCCTTTAGGGCCATGCCACCTTCCACCGGCAACGCCGTTTTCTCAGTCACCGCAGTGATTAAAGAATCCTCGGTAGGCCAAAGAAAGGCCTCCCGTTCACCTTCAGGCAGAGGATAGAGGCGGGACATAGCCCTAGCCACTTTGAGGCTCACTTCTGGGACATCCCATTGAGCCGAAATCAAGGTGCGCATGGCCTCATGCACGTGGAAGGTTCTAGGCGGGCGTTTCGTCCCCAGCATAATGGCGGAGCCAACAGGGGTTGAAGGAGAGACGTCCTCCGGAGAGGAAATCTTCAAAATGCTCATGGCCTGCACTAACAGGTTGGGCAAATCCTCTGAGCGAAAGATCCGCGCTGCAGAGGGGTCATCCGCTCCATCCGAGCGGGAATCCGTCTCCTCCAAGAAATCCCCAAAGGACCGTTAGGAGAACTCAGATACGCTGCCCTCATCTACATCAGAGGAGACAGAGTCCTCTAGGGCCTGGAAATCCACCCGAGGGCGTTTGCTTCCGGAGGCCTCAACCCCTTTATCAGACAGGGGGGTAGGGGCAGCGTTTTGCATAAGAAAAGCCTGATGCAGCAGCAAAATGAACTCAGGGGAGAAGCCCCCCGAACTGTGCACTTCTGCAGCTTGGTCCACGGCCCTAGACGCACCCTCATCCAGCGCTCGCAAGAGCGGGGGAGAAACGTGCTGCGCATCCAAAATGGCGTCCGGCGCGAAACTCCAAGAAGGAGCCGCGCGGGAAGAACGGTGCTTAACTTTGGCCGCTTTCTTACCATCGCCCGAATCAATGGCGACCATAGTATTAACGTCTCCCAGCTCGAGGGCGGCCCAAGAAGAAGCCGTCCGAGCAGAGTGGCCGGCCAAAATGGGGGGGGGGGGGGGGGTGGCGAGCAGCGGGGGATGGGCGCTTATGGCGGGAAAAACCGCCACACCGTAGGAAGAACCGGGACACTGACCGGACTCCAAACTGATGCTCAACAAAGCCGATTCAGTCTTTGAAACCCCCGCATCCCCGCTAGACGCACACACGCGGTCTGGGCAACGAATCTTCGCACCCTTGCCCTCCGACGCCATAAGCCACGTGGAGATCGAACGGGGAACCCCCTGCCCGCTATAAAAAGGTAAAATTACCTGCTTCTCGCTCCGAGCTGTAACGAACTGGTGTCCCAGTGAGCAGCTGCAATAAACGTTGAAATAAACGTTGAAATTAAACACCCTTAAAAGGACGTCCAAATTTTTTTTTTTTTTAAACGGAGCCAGCAGGAGGGGGGAGAAAAGGAGGGACCTGGCACTACCGGGTTTGCACTTGCTCAAGAAGAGCCCTCAACCCCAGGTACTCAACAAAACCTAAAAATTAGGCTTGGAGACCTAGCCAGAGCTGCTGCTGTGTGTGACCACCACCTGCTGAGATAGAGAACATACTGAGGAATATCCGGCAGCACATGACCACATATAGGGAGGCAAAAGGATTGCTCTCTATCTCCACCTGCTGGTAGATGGACACAACCCATCAGTCTATGGATTGATCAGCATGATGATATGGAATCTAGCTTTCCACCATGTCTGTGATATAACTTGTTGCCGTGGCTTCAACTCAGATTGCCCCTGTGTCTACAGCATAGCTTGTCATCGTGGCTTCAGCTAACACAAGATAAATGCAATCTTGCAATTCTTAGATTTATTTCTTGCCTAGCAATTCAGCTGATGCTATTCTCTTATTCCATCCACCACTTACCTACTTGGACTCTCCAGAGTTTCTTCTCTAATCACTCCTGGGATTTCTTTTCAGTAACAAGAGAAGCCCTTTACATAAGCTCAGCTTATCCAATGGATCTGTTTTCCTGACTGCAGTCGTTCTTTCACTTGCACTTATTTCTCCTTTGACTCATAGATACCTTTGGGGGGGGGGGGGGGTCAGTTAGGATTCATGCATTTTAATAGAATCCTGTTTCTTCGTTTTTGTCCTTTCCAATGTCCTAATTGAGATTGTTTCTTTTGAGTCATCTCCTGTCTTCAGTTTCAAATTCAGCTTCAGGCTTATTATTTACGGTAATTATTTTTTTTAGAAGGATACAATATGGTTCTGCTTCTCCATGACTGTAAGCAGAGTGTATCATTCCCTTAGTTTTCAGCAGAACTACGTTCTTGAGATTTAACAAGTCATAAGTATATGTAAACCTCTTTAGTTGTCTAAAGAAACAAGAAAGACAATATATCAAATCCATGCACCCTTTTTATGCATGTTGTTGTTGCCGGTACCTTCCCTGCTTCTTCACTACTTCTGAACTCCTCACTTTGTAGATTTGCAATGCAGTTGGACTCTTCACCTACTTTATAGATCTCTATGGCAGCCTCGAGTGCAGCTGTGTTGTGGTTTTGCAATCTAGTATAGTTCAGCATCTAGTTTTACACTTGCCATATGCAGATGTTAAACAGTTTTTGAAGCTTCATTCAGCACCTTCAGTTGCAGTGGTCTTCTGTAATTGGACCTTCACCAGACTACTAGAAATTTGATGGACAGTTGGCCACTCTGATTTTTATTCTCCAGATATCTGGTGCAGCTTGTCTCACAACCCATTCTCTGGCCTCTCTAAGGTGTTTCTTTACAAATTCCCTTCTTCTCTCAAGAACTGATGTGCATTTAAAATCTATACATTGGTTCTCCTCTTCCACTGCCTACAAGCCTTCATAGTCACTCACTTTTTTTCTATTGCGGATTCTGCATGATACACACTACTACTGTTTTTTCTAAATCATGGGTTGTTAAGTCATTCTTTGGAAACTACCTAAGATATTTTCCTTTTTAGTCTCTAATCTACTATTTTGGGAGTTCTTATGCCACGAGTTAAGCCGAATGGCCTGCATACATTTACTCCCACCCTATCTGGGAGCTGCTTTGCTACATCCCACTCGACTGATCTGTTCGGATGACAAAATAGAAAAAGTGTAGTCTTACCTGATAATTTTTTTTCTTTAGTCCGAGTAGATCAGTCCGAAAACCCTTCCTTATTAGTTAAGTCTACATTTAGAGGTATTAACCAGTCAATAAGAATTTTGTTTTATTTCTCTTTTAGATTGGCATGCCTTCCTTTGTGAAATTTGGATTAAGGCTAAGTCTTTTCTTCTACGTCATGAAACTCTGCTTCAGCAGCCTTGTCGCTTCTGCTGTAATATTTCATCTGTGCATGACTGCACTTCAAACCCCGCTACAAGCAGATTCACATTTTTCCTCTTCAAAGGTTTCAGTTGTCTCTGTTGTTGACTAAGGGGTCCTTTTACTAAGGTGCGCTGAAAAATGGCCTGCGGTAGTGTAGGCGCTCGCAGATCTATTTTTCAGCACGCCTGCAAAAAAGGCCTTTTTTTTTTATTTTAGCCGAAAATGGACCTGCGGCAAAATCAAAATTGGCATGCGTCCATTTTAGGTCTGAGACCTTACCACCAGCCACAGATCCAGTGGTAAAGTCTCACACGGTAACCAGGCAGTAATGACCTACATGCGTCAAATGCCACCTGGCGTGCGTCCGATAGCGCAAAAAATGAAATGACCTCAAGAGCTACGCAGTATCTGGGCGGTAACTCCATTTTAGCGCATGTTGGGCATGCTTAGATGCTTATTCGGTTTAGTAAAAGAGCCCCTAAGCTCCTCATATCAATGTCACTTTTTACTTGACTAAGGCATGAGTATGTTATATCTTTGATACAACTGATAGACAGATAGATGTAGGTAAACCTCCGTTGCTTTGTCAGTCAAAATACTGAGAGACTATGAGTGTGCAGTGCCCTTATGAGAGGCATCACGCTACTTTCTTCTTCAGTCTCCATCTGCTGGTTGATCCTGAACTGATCTGCTCAGATTAAAGGAAAGAAAATTATCAGATAAAACAATTTTCCTTATAGATTTAAATGTCTTGTAACTCTTCTTTAAACAATGAAAGTAATTCCCCATACTCCAAAAAAAGAAATACACAAGAAGCAGCAAATATAATAGCAGCATCTTCCTTTAAATTTTCCTTCCTGCTGTCCTGGTGGAATCAACTTTCCCCCTTCCAGAAAGACTATGGGGCCGCACACTGGTGTGCTGGTAAATTTTTAACAGGCTCTCTCCCCGGGTATAGCCAGCCCTGCAATTTGGGGTGGGGGGGGGGGCGCAGGGTGGACCAGTCCACCTCTGCATGTTCCCCCCTCAAATTGCAGAGCTGGCTATACTCGAGGAGAGAGCCTGGGGGGGGGGGGGGGGGGGGGGGGGCAATGCATTACTCCAGGGGAAAAAAAAAAGATTTTAAATGCTCCCAGGTTCCAATCTAATTCATGTTTAATGTGGGATAAAATGCCATAAATAAGTAAATAGATAGAAACTCTGAATGTTGAGCACCTGATTCTCATAACATGATGTCTGTTTTAGAAGCCCTTTTTCAGGAGAAAAAAAGTCTTGCAAGGCTGCTGCTGGAAGTGTCGGCAGCCATTTTTAAATAGCTATGTGGCAGCAGGAGGGTCAGAACCAGAAAAACTCATGCGAGCTGGTTTCAGCACACCACTGGGGCCCCATATCTTTCTGACTGCAAGGGGAAGCAGCAGCTAAGATGCCCTGTGCTGGCTGGAGGAGACTGCACAGCGGGTGGGAAGAAGGAAAAGAAAAGAATTTATTGTGGCGCTGTTGGCATAGTACAACCAGCATAGCATGTCTGCTAGAGCACTCCAGTTGAAAACCTCTTCTCTGGATTTCTTTTGCCATGAACTATTCAAAAGTCCAGTTTTATTCTGAGTTCTTGCCTGGTTCTTGTTTGTTTGTGTGTAGTTAGCTCTGGTTTTATTGTTTAGTTCCTAGTCTTGTTTCTGGTCTGCATTTCCTTGTCTTGGGTCTGTGTTTTTTATTAGTGGCTGCTTGGCCGCTTTTAGTCCTGACTCCCTCCTGTCTGTGTTTCTGTCTTAGTGGCTGCTTGGCAGCTTTTAGTCCTAACTCTGTTGTGTGTTGCCTGTTGGTATCCAGCTCCTGCCCTGTCCTGCAAAGTCCTGCTCGCCGCCTGCACCCAGGGGCTCAACTCCTGGGGAACAGCGGTCAAGTGCAGGTGAAGCCTAGCTGTTTCCTGCTCTGCCTGTTCCAGCTTGTTTGCCTCTGCTGCAACTCCAGTCCGGGGTTGCAGTCCTGTTCTGCCCTGTCTCTGGTTTGGGGGTGGTTTGGCCTGCCACTGCCGCTCCTCGGCAGTGGTCCAAGGGCTCACAAACTGAGCTTCCGTAAGAAGCCGGACATATACATTTTTATAAGTATTATTTTTCAACCCCTTTGTGTAAAAGTGATCAGGTATCACCATAGTGCAGGGTTGTAGTGGCTTTACTGATCCAGAATTCTTTGTATGGTGATAACTTAAATTGTCCCCAAATAAGAATATTGAAAAAAATATCACATATTTGTAAAACAAACCCATATATGGTTTTTGAAAGCTTATTACACTAGGATATCTGGTTATTACTCTGGTCATTGTTAAGTAGGTCTGAGGAGATGAGAACACAGGTCCCCGTTACCTTGGTATCAACTGTCGGCCCCTCTTGGAACCCGATCTTCTTCTTAAACTGGGTCAGGAAGGAGGGCTCTGGTGGCCGGACATAGGCAACTTGATTTCTTTTAATCATTGCGCTCTAATTGGAGAGAAGGATGGGGACAAATAAAACATAGAAATTTTCCATAAACATGATCATTGCAACCATTTCCACCCCGCCATGTCCTGAAAAACATTCAGTGCCTCTCCTAAATAGTGTTGCCACATGGTAAAATTATGTATCATACCTGATAATTTTCTTTCCATTAATCATAGCTGATCAATCCATACACTGGTGGGTTGTGTCCATCTACCAGCAGGTGGAGATAGAGAGCAAACTTTTGCCTCCCTATATGTGGTCATGTGCTGCCGGAAACTCCTCAGTATGTCGATATCAAAGCTCCATCCGCAGGACTCAGCACTTAGAGAATTACACCCACAAAGGGACACTCTGCCCAGCTCACCACCGCCGAAACGGGGGAGGGGAATTAACCCAGCTCATCTCCACACAAGTGGGGGAGGGGAATCCGTCCAGCTCATCCCTGCGGAGCGGGGGAGGGACACCACCCCGCCGATGCGGGGGGATCTGGCTTATCCTGCAACCGCAACCGCGGGAGGAGCTGACTGACCCTAACACCGCCGAAGCGGGAGGGGTACAAAGCTGCCCTACAGCCGCACAAAGCGGGAGGGAGCGCCGGCAGAATTTAGGTCTCAATCCAGCCCCGTAAAACGGAGGGGAGAGGAATGCAGCAGCTCACTGTAACACAAACTCGTCTCAACTCTTGAAGAATCCAAGTGAAAAAAGAACTTGAACACGAAGTCCTCCTGAACAGGAACTGAAGACTAAACTTGAACCTGAAATGCAACCAGAATATAAACAGTACAGATATCTGGGAGGGGCTATGGATTGATCAGCTATGATTAATGGAAAGAAAATTATCAGATATGATACATAATTTTACCTTCCATATCATCAAGCTGATCAATCCATAGACTGGTGGGATGTACCGAAGCAGTACTCACCCAGGGCGGGACATAGAAATCCCTGACCGCAACACTGAAGCTCCAAACCGGGCCTCCGCCCGAGCAGCCACAGTCAAGCGGTAATGCCTGGAGAAGGTATGGGCCGATGCCCAAGTTGCCGCCTTGCAAATCTCTTCCAAGGAGACGGACCCGGCCTCTGCCATCGAGGCCGCCTGAGCTCTAGTGGAGTGAGCCTTCAGCTGGATAGGCGGCACCTTCCCCGCGGTCACATAAGCCGCTGCAATGGCTTCCTTGACCCATCTTGCCACTGTAGGCTTAGCAGCCTGCAGACCCTTACGAGGACCTGCAAACAGAACAAACAGATGATCCGATTTCCGGAAATCATTGGTCACTTCCAAGTATCTGATGATGACTCGTCTCACATCCAGAAATTTGAGAGCAGAGTATTCCTCCGGGTAGTCCTCCCTACGAAAGGAAGGGAGACAGAGCTGCTGATTCACATGGAAGCGAGAAACAATCTTGGGCAGGAAGGAAGGCACTGTGCGAATAGTCACTCCTGCCTCAGTGAACTGCAGAAAAGGCTCTCGACATGAGAGTGCCTGGAGCTCGGAAACTCTTCTGGCTGAAGTGATAGCCACCAAAAAGACTGCTTTCAACATCAGGTCTTTCAGAGATGCCCTCGACAAGGGTTCAAAAGGCGGCTTCTGCAAGGCTCTTAGCACCAGATTGAGATTCCACGCAGGCACCACTGAGCGCAGAGGAGGGCGCATGTGATTAACTCCCTTGAGAAAACGTACCACATCTGGCTGCGAAGCCAGGGAAGCACCCTTCAGGCGGCCCCTGAAGCAAGCCAGAGCCGCCACCTGGACTTTAAGGGAACTGAGCGACAGGCCTTTCTCCAGACCTTCTTGCAGGAACGCCAGCACTGAAGAAATTGGAGCAGTGAAGGGAGAAAGTGAGCCTGCTTCACACCACGCTGCAAAGGTACGCCAAACCCTGGCGTAAGCAGTAGAAGTAGAGTGCTTCCTCGCTCTCAGCATAGTGGCGATGACCTTGTCTGAGAAGCCCTTCTTCCTCAGACGCTGCCGCTCAATAGCCAGGCCGTAAGACCAAAGGGGGAGGGATCCTCCATCACCACGGGACCCTGATGCAACAGGCCCTGCTGCACTGGCAGCCGCAGAGGGTCGTCCACTGAGAGCCTGATCAAGTCCACATACCAGGGACGTCTGGGCCAGTCCGGACCCACCAGGATTATCCGGCCCGGATGCTTTGCCACCCGGTCTAGTACCCTGCCCAACATGAGCCAGGGCGGGAACACAGAGAAGCTCTTGTGTCGGCCACTGTTGGAGAAGAGCATCTACTCCCAGAGATCGAGGGTCCCGTCCTCTGCTGAAAAAGCGCGGCACTTGACAATTGGCCGATGACGCCATCAGATCTAGGCTCGGCTGGCCCCAGCGCTTCGTGATGTCCAAGAACGCCTGAGCCGATAACTGCCACTCTCCGGGATCCAAGGTATGGCGACTGAGAAAGTCCGCCTTGACATTCATGACTCCGGCAATGTGGGCCGCTGACAGCTGTTCCAGGTTCGCTTCCGCCCACTGGCATAGATTCATGGCTTCCTTGGCTAGAGGGGCGCTCTTGGTACCTCCCTGGCGGTTGACATAGGCCACAGCCGTGGCATTGTCCGACAGGACCCGTACTGGCTTCAACGCCAGTACCGGGAGGAACTCCACAAGCGCCAACCGAATGGCTCTGAGTTCCAGGAGGTTGATAGACCACTTTGCCTCTGCAGCAGACCAGAGCCCCTGCGCTGTCCTTCCCATGCAGTGGGCTCCCCAGCCCGTCAAAGAGGCATCCGTCGTGACGACAATCCACTCCGGGGTCACAAGAGGCATTCCTGCAGACAACTTGTCTGTCTTCAGCCACCAGCTCAGCGCCTTGCGCACTGCTGGGTCCAAGGGAAGGCGCACAGCATAATCCTCCGACACCGGAGTCCAGCGCTGCAGCAGAGAGTGTTGAAGTGGTCTCATATGAGCCCTGGCCCAGGGCACTACATCCATCGTGGCCGTCATAGAGCCTAACAGCTGCACATAGTCCCAAGCCCGAAGCGGAGAGGCTACTAGGAACTGGTCCACCTGAGCCTGAAGTTTGACAATCCGATTGTCCGGCAGGAACACTCTGCCTTCTTGGGTGTCGCATCGAACTCCCAGATACTCCAGGACTGAGTCGGGCGCAGCTGGCTTTTCTCCCAGTTGATGATCCACCCCAGGGAGCTCAAAAGAGGAATCACCCGGTCCACAGCTTTGCCGCACTCTGCATAAGAGGGGGCTCGGATCAACCAGTCGTCCAGATAAGGATGGACTTGTACTCCTTCCTTTCGCAGGAAGGCCGCGATGACCACCATTACTTTGGAGAAGGTCCGCGGAGCAGTAGCCAACCCGAACGGGAGGGCTCTGAACTGGAAGTGTCGGCCCAGGACTGCAAAACGCAGAAAGCGTTGATGAGGAGGCCAGATGGGAATATGCAAGTACGCTTCCTTGATGTCCAAGGATGCCAGGAACTCCCCTGCCTTCACTGCCGCTATAACAGAGCGGAGAGTCTCCATGCGAAAGTGCCGAACTTTCAAGGCCCAATTGACCCCTTTGAGGTCGAGGATAGGCCGTACAGAACCTCCTTTCTTTGGTACCACAAAGTAAATGGAGTAACGTCCCTTGCCAAGCTGATTTTCTGGCACCGGAACAACCGCACCCAGGCGGATCAGATTGTCCAAGGTCTGCTGCACTGCCACAGCTTTGACCGGAGACTTGCAGGGAGAGAGTACAAACCCATCTCTTAAGGGTCGGCAGAACTCTAGCTTGTAGCCGTCTCTGATGACTTCCAGCACCCAAGCGTCTGAAGTTACTCTGGTCCACTCGCCCAGAAACGAGGACAGGTGTCCTCCAATCTGCACTGGGCCATGGACCAGGACCTCGTCATTGGGTACGAGACCCTGGGGGAGGACCGGAGGGCGCACCTCCGGGACGGCGGTCTCTTTGAAAGGAATGCTGCTTGGGGGAGAAATTCCTCTTGAAGGAAGAGGGGGCAGAGGAGCCCGACTTGCCCGGGCGGTACCGACGGGCTTCCTGAAACCGTCCTCTGGAGATACCGGGGTGAGCACTGGCCCGAGCCCTGACCTCTGGTAACCTCTTGCCCTTAGACGTGCCGAGATCGGTCACAATCTTGTCCAGCTCGACCCCAAAGAGCAGCTTGCCTTTAAAAGGCAACTTAGCCAGGCGGGACTTAGAGGCGTGGTCAGCAGACCAATGTTTCAGCCAAAGCCAGCGCCGCGCAGAGACTGTCTGAGCCATACCTTTAGCCGAGGCTCTCAAGACATCATACAGTAAGTCTGCCAAATAAGCGAAGCCCGATTCCAGGGCCGGCCAATCATCCCTCAAGGAAGGATCAGAGGGGGAAGCCCGCTGCACAATCGTCAGGCACACCCTGGCCACACAGGAGCCGCAAACCGAGGCCTGTAAACTTAAGGCAGCCGCCTCGAAGGACGACCTTAAGGCCGCCTCCAATCTTCTGTCTTGGGCGTCCTTTAGGGCCGTGCCACCTTCCACCGGCAACGCCGTTTTCTTAGTCACCGCAGTGATTAAAGAATCCACGGTAGGCCAAAGAAAGGCTTCCCGTTCACTTTCAGGCAAAGGATAGAGGCGGGACATAGCCCTAGCCACTTTAAGGCTCGCTTCCGGGACATCCCATTGAGCCGAAATTAAGGTGTGCATGGCATCATGCACGTGGAAGGTTCTAGGCGGGCGCTTCGTCCCCAGCATAATGGCGGAGCCAACAGAGGCTGAGGGAGACACGTCCTCTGGAGAGGAAATCTTCAAAGTGCTCATGGCCTGCAGTAACAGGTTGGGCAAATCCTCTGAGTGAAAAATCCGCGCTGCAGAGGGGTCATCCGCTCCATCCGAGCGGGAATCCGTCTCCTCCAAGAAATCCGCAAAGGACCGTTGGGAGAACTCAGATACGCTGCCCTCATCTACATCAGAGGAGACAAAATCCTCTAAGGCCTGGGAATCCACCCGAGGGCGTTTACTTCCGGGGGCCTCAACCCCTTTATCGGACAAGGAAGAAGGGGCAGCGTTCTGCATAAGGAAGGCCTGATGCAGCAGCAAAATAAACTCGGGGGAGAAACCCCCCAGACTGTGCACTTCAGCCGCCTGGGCCACAGCCCTAGACGCACCCTCAACCGGCGCTCGCAAGAGCGGGGGAGAAACATGCTGCGCATCCAAGATGGCGTCCGGCGCGACACTCCGCGAAGGAGCCGCGCGGGAAGAACGGCGCTTAACTTTAGCCGCTTTTTTTGCCGTCGCCCAAATCAAGGGCGTCCATGGCATTAACGTCTCCCAGCTCAAGGGCGGCCCAAGAAGAAGCCGTCCGAGCAGCGTGGCCGGCCAAGATGGCGGAGGCGAGCAGCGGGGGATGGGCGTTTATGGCGGGAAAAACCGCCGCACCGGAGGAAGACCCGGGACACTGACCGGCCTCCGAACTGACATCCAACAAGGGCGAGTCAGACTTTAAGACCCCCGCATCCCCACTAGAAGCGCACGCGCGGTCCGGGGAGCGATTCTTCGCGCCCTCGCCCTCCGACGCCATAGGCCACGTGGAGATCGATCGGGGAACCCCCTGCCCGCTATAAAAAGGTAAAAATTACCTGCTTCTCGCTCCGAGCTGTAACGACCTGGTGTCCCAGTGAGTAGCTGCAATAAACGTTTAAATAAACGTCTAAATAAACGCCCTTAAGGACGTCCAAAATTTTTTTTTTTTTTAAACGGAGCCAGCGGGAGGGGGGAGAAAAGGAGTGACCTGGCACCACCAGGTTTGCACTTGCTCAAGAAGAGCCCTCAACCCCAGGTACTCAACAAAACCTAAAAATTAGGCTTGGAGACCTAGCCAGAGCTGCTGCTGTGTGTGACCACCACCTGCTGAGATAGAGAACATACTGAGGAGTTTCCGGCAGCACATGACCACATATAGGGAGGCAAAAGTTTGCTCTCTATCTCCACCTGCTGGTAGATGGACACAACCCACCAGTCTATGGATTGATCAGCTTGATGATATGGAACTGAAATACAAAACAATTGTACGGGAACCTTACAATTACTACATTTTACAAAAGAAAAAAAATTGCATGCTGCTAAAACATAAAAATTTGCATTGCAATCATATAGCGCAGCCCCTTTGCTTATATAGTTACACTGGCTCCCAATCAAAGCCAGAACAACATGCAACCTTTAATTTATCTCTCCCTTCACAATGCTCTCCCTGGTTCAAGAGATTAGCTAACCCTCCATTATCCCAGTTGCAAAAATCTGATCTAGAATTCAATCTACATGTCAGGATTCCTTTACCTCTGTACCAAATAGTGGAATTCCCTCCCGAAATTCATCAGTTTTTTCTGGAAACACCTTAAAGCCTCTGGGGCCCTTTTACAAAGTGGCAGTAAGCCCAACGCGGGCTTACAGCATGCTAATCTATAACTACCGCCGGCCCAAAGCAGGTGCCAGCGGTAGTTCCAGCCCCAGCACGCGTCATCTGAAGCGCTAGGGACACTGCTGGCTATTTTCTAGCATGGTGCTAACCCAGAAGTAATCGGGTGGCGCTAAGCACTACTCAGTTACCACCAGGTTAGAGCAGAAACCCTTACTGCCACCTCAATGGGTGGTGGTTAAATGTTCCCCTTCGCATGGCCACAGGGTAAGAGCAATCTTACTGCATGGCCATGACTATTTTCAGGTATTTTTACCTGCTGCAGTAAAAAAGGCCACAGAGAGCAGCAAAAAATAGCCCCCAAAGCTAGCGCAGGGCCCTTTTTACTGCAGCTTAGTAAAAGGACCCCTCTCTGTTTAAGCAATTTAAGAATTACTTGCCCCGTAATGCGACTTAAAAATCCCTGACACAGCCTGACAAAATTTGCTGCGGTGATATTTAAGTTGACAGAGGTCACATACTAAAAAACATGTTGACAATAGCTTGCCTACACATGAATGTACGCCTACTTGGCTAGATTTCTATAATTTTGTGAATACGTGTCTATATGTCATTTTGCTGCTGTGACTGTTGTTCTTTTTTCCTGGTGCGTTTGTAACATCCACTGACTGAAAAGGATTCAATATGATTATATGATTCCTGATGCAGGTGTTCTAATGCCAAAACACGTCTCCATGTCGTGTCTTCTGTTACTCCAACAAATATTGAATCTTTACACAAATGGAGGATAAAAATCTTTATTCAAAGCACATTTGCAAGCCTCCTTTTGGATTTTATTGGAAGATCAATTGTCCATCCCTACTCTTTCTTCTGGTCTCGTTCTATACGTAGGGTTGTTCTGCCCCCTTATTTTGGTGGGTAATATTGCCTTTTACCACACCTTGATAACTTCCTCTCTTATAGGTAAATACATACATAGTAACATAGTAAGTGATGGAAGAAAAAGACCTGTACGGTCCATCCAGTCTGCCCAACTATCATATATAAATGATCTTTATTCCAGTATGAACTTCAGAAGCATATACAGGTTTAAGAAAAATGTATTCTGGACAGGCCTTCCAGGTACTTGTGTATTCCATGTTTTACAGTAGCAAAGCATGAATTGTCATGCAGAACCCATGGCTAACCATTCTTTTTAAGTTGTGTTTTAGGGGGAAAATACACTTATCTTTCTGAAGTTCAAAACCACCTCCCTTGGGGCAAACTTTAATTTTGAATGCCGTTCCCTCTCTTGCATGTACAGGTTTACATATATCTATATAGATACAGATAGCTATACACACACAAACACATAAAAGGCAGGACATACATGTGTTTAGTAAAATAACCACATACATGTTTACATGTTACCATCTATATGTATGTTTGTATTGTGCCACAACTTTTTTTTTTTTTAATGTGTACATTTGTAAAATGGCCATTATTGTTGTGCATGGCACCATTTCTATGTACATGTTCAGTGACACAATGGGGGTAATATTCAGGCCATGGCATTAAGGGACATATAAGCTGCTTCCAGCCATGGGCTGACCCAACCCAGGATATTCAATCCTGGGGCATCCGCAGCACCCGACAGTGAATATTCAGGGGCATCTCCACTGCCCCGAAGTTAACCGAGCAGTGGCCGATATTCAGACTGGTGCCCAGTTAACTAGGCGCATAAAGTTAGGACATCTGTTTTGCTATTCTAACTTTATGAGCTATGGCCTAAATATTGCTGCTAACCAGTTATGTTGCTAACTCCTCCCCCATCTCACCCCTAGCCTAGCTGGTTAGAGGAGGGCCAGTTAGTGGTGACAGTCAATGACTCTACCCAGTTAAATACTGCTGAATTTCAGTGGCCGGCTAGCTCAGCAGGGTTTAACTGGGCAAAAGCCTCTCCTGCCCAGTAACCCTTTTGAATATTGACCTCAATGTGTATTTCAGATAAGACAAGGTATTCAAGGAGTCTGCTATAAAATACTAGCCTAGCATGATCCTCCGGATTCTATATAGTGCAACTAAAGTTGCGTATGCAAATATAGTCGTATTCGCACCCAACTTAGTTAAGCCAATCAGCGCTAATTGCCACTTAAGCAATTATTGATACTAATTGGAATTAGAATTACACACACAACTGTCTAAGCATATTCTGTAACATGATGCACCTAAATTCTAAGTTGCATAGATGAAAATGGGGTGTGGTTGTGGGCGTTTCTAAAATCTATGTGCATTACAGAATACACCCAATCCGTGCATAATTTAGGTGTCAGCATTTACACCAAGTTTTACTTGGCATAACTGGGGAGAGGTCACGTGATGCATTGAGAGGAACAGACGTCTGTTGGTTCCTCTCCGAGGCAACCCCGAACCTAAGCGCCCGAAATCACCTTGAAATAAACAACGGAGTGCCCAGTCCGAGAAGGAACAGCGAGTCTAGTGTATGGACCCCTTCGTTATCAGGGGAAACGCCGAGATGCCTGGAAAAAAGAAAATGACAAACCGCATGCAGCAGGCGAACCCAAGATGGCGCGTAGCCCAGGACCGGGACAATCATCACAACCGCCATGCAGCTTCAGCAAATCACGGAGGCGGTAAAAGGGGCTATGGAACCCCAATTAAAACAATTATCAGACCAAATTGCGGGGCTTGAGGAGCGACTGACAGACACAGTTCGTCGCACCGGCGAATTGGAGAAACGGATGTCCGATAGCGAGGATAGAGCGGCGGAGAGACAGATGACAATGAAGGCGCTGCAAAAACAAGTTCGCCTGCAGGACTACAAAATCGATGACCTGGAAAACAGGTCATGGAGATCGAACATCCACATCGTTGGGATCCCAGAGACAATCACCGACTCGGTGCTGCCTACCATCCTGGAATGATGGCTGAAAACGGAGTTCGCCCTCTCAGACAGCATGGGCCCACTATGTTTGGAGAGGGCCCACAGGATGGGCCGCAAACAAGAAGGAATGTTGTGGCCACGAGTGGTCATAGCGAAAATTCATAATTTTATTCATAAAGTGGAGATCATGAGAGGAGCCAGGCAGAAACGAGAAACGTTGCAGTATGAGGGATCCCTGGTAAAGGTCTTTCAGGACTACTCCACTGCACTCCAGGAAAAGAGGAAGCAGTTTACTCCTTTATGTAAAGAGCTCTTTGAGACTAACAATAGATTTATGCTTATTTATCCTGCACTACTAAAAATACAGCACAAAGGAGCCTGGAAAACATTTGATACACCTGAAGCAGAAAAGAAGTTCATGGCACTACGGAGAGGAACACGAAAGACCAAACCTGAAAACCAAGATGGTTGCAGAGCAGTGAGAGGTACAAGCTTTCAAAGGCACAGTGGGACAGTGCTATGTCAGGGCTGGGACTGCAACTTAGAAATGACTTTAAACTCTTAGTTATATTGACGTTATGAAAGAATGTTTAAAATATTTAAGAGATGTTAAAACTGTTTTCAATAGGGCAAGAACTGAATGGCTTAACAGAGGAATGGTAGAAGGGAAAGGAGATATTAAATAATGTAAACTTGGTTGGAACGAAGGGAACATAAGGGTCAGGTCATACAATCATACATGGAAAGGTCGGGCCGGGGGAAGGGGTTGCCATCATCACACAAGACTTCTTCTTTTCAAATAGGGAAGAGATGGGGATATATGGGGAGTTACAAGGGGAAGCAGAAGAAGGGAGGGAGGAAGGAAGTGGGTGGAAGGGGGGGCACACAGAGGGTAGGGGAGAGGGGTTTAGATGGCATAAAGTATGGTACAAGGTTGATGAAGTTGAATAAAATATTTGACAATAGTAGGATCAATTATAGGAAAAGGTGGCCACCGCTAACGGGGCAGGAGGAATATAGAGAGACTATCAGGCGGGGCTGGGCGCCTGATGGTCTGGAATACAAAATTACACAGGATAGGAATAGGCCCATAGGGGATCATGGGTAAGGGAACCCGGATTATCACCTGGAATGTGGGAGGAATTACATCTCCAATAAAAAGGGCAAAAATACTGGCATCATTAAAACGGCACAAAGCTGATATCGCGTGTCTCCAGGAAACACGGTTAACCACAGAAGATCATAAGAAACTACAAAGGAGTTGGGTGGGGGAAGTACACGCAGCAACACAGGAAGGCAGAAAAGGAGGAGTGGCAATCTTGCTTAGAAAAGGGTTACTGGCAAAGTCCGAGCTGATCAGTGCAGACCCCCTAGATCGGTATGTGCTCATACATTTGTGGTTACAAAATAGGGAAATCTTGTTATTAGCGCTATATGCACCGAATACTTATGATAAAGACTTTTTCAAACAAATAATTCAAAAATGTATGCCGCACCAAACCTTAAAATTACTAATAATGGGAGATTTTAATCTGGTAGGAGACCCACAGATGGACTGCTCATCTCCAAGGGGGGCACACCGTGGGGGTCCCAGATCCAGAGCCCTTTCGGATTTTAAACACCAATTAAATCTCGTGGATGCCTGGAGGGCTCTGCATCCGGAGGAGCGTGACTACACGCATCTCTCAAGGGCACACGGCACATACTACTCAAGAATAGATTATATACTAGTAGATCAGGGATTATTTCCATGGGTGCTGGAAGCTAGTATAGGCCTGGAAGAAATTTCCGACCACGCGATGGTTTAGATAGATCTGGAGGCACCACCGGGGCGAGGGGATGGAGATTTCCGACGTACTTGTATAAGCAGAAGGAGTTCGTTAAATATCTTCATCAGAAATGGGAGGAATTTGATACCTTTAAATCAGCAACATTCCGAAAACCCGATATTATATTGGTCCACAGCAAAAGTAGTGCTTCGGGGAGAGGTTATTGCATATGTGAGCACCCGAAATAAGAAGATTGCTATGGCCATAGTACAGCTAGAGAAGGAGTTAAGCATAGCCAAAAAACGCTTGGTCAGGGCCCCTACTAGAAGTAATAAGGAGACACATCATGCAGCACAGGTAGCCCTCAACACACTGTTGCACGAGAGGGCTACAAGAACCTTACACTATCAAAAATATAAATTTCAAAAATATGGAGACAGGGTAGGCCCACTGCTGGCTCGTATAACTAAAACATGGGGACCCTCTTGAGTTATCACTACCATAAGGGATCAACAAGGAAAAGCTCAAAATAACTCAGAAAAAATAGCAGAGATATTGAAAACGCATTTTTCTAAGTTATACACGTCCCCAGGCCAGACAGACCAACAAGAACTAGAAGAACAGCGTTGACAGCGTAGGGACTACCACAAGTGGGGCAACAGGGGATAACCCAATTGAATGAACCTATATCCGGGAAGAAACTACAAAAGGTTTTAAAAACGTTAAAACACTTTAAAGCACCTGGGCCTGACAGACTTACTGGGGAGTTTTATAAACTATTACAGATGCAGTTCATAAGGCCCTTAACAGCTTACTATGACCAAGTGGTGGCTCAAGGTGCATTCCCAGATTACGCCAATGAGGCACAAATAATCTTGTTCTTGAAACCCGGGAAATCAGCAGATAAGGCAGATTCATACAGGCCAATCTCCCTGCTGAACATTGAAGTAAAGATATTGGCAAGAATACTGGCAGACAGAGTTGCCCGTATTTTACCTGAGTTGATCGGCCAGGAACCGGTGGGATTTGTTCAAAACAGACAAATAGTTAAAAACATGCGAAAATTGTTACTAGCCATGGCACACTGCCAATAGCGGGAAACACCAGCTTTGGCGGTTAACCTCGACGACGAAAATGCTTTTGATAAAGTAAACTGGCAATATATATTCGGGGTGTTGGGTCACATGGGATTTCGAGGCTGGTTCCTGCAGGCGATTCAGACACTGTATGCAGATCCCAAAGCATTAATAAGCATCAATGGAGTGAAAACAGAAGTGTTCCCAGTGAGTAGAGGTACCAGACAGGGGTGCCCCCTCTCTCCATTACTATTTATACTAACAATAGAGCCTATTATCCAGACTATCCAGAGGGGAAGAGAGGTGGAGGGGGTAGAAGTGGGTGGAGAGCTGGTAAAAGTGTTGGCGTTCGCGGACGACCTTCTGGTGGTAATGCAAAATCCTAGAGACTCCCTACCGAATCTGCTTTCCATCATAGAGGGTTTTGGGGTACTATCGGGTTTCACCCTTAATGTTCAGAAAACACAGGTACTCAACATAGTGGGGGAAGACAATGCTTCTTGGAAAAATCAATTCCCCTTATCATGGGTGGGGGACTCTTTTAGGTATTTAGGAGTCCGGATCCCAAAAGATCTTTCCAGGCTGTATGAAGTCAATGTTACAAAATTAATGACTGACACAAGTGCAGCATTGCGCACCTGGTCCACATACCCATTATCACTACTAGGCCGGATAGCGCTATTTAATATGATCATTATCCCCAGATGGTTATATATTTTCCAGGTCTTACCATTATACTTAAAAAGTAAAGATGAAAAACAGTTGAATCGAGTCACGCAAATATTTTTGTGGAAGGGCAAGAAACCAAGAGCTCCTTTAACAATATTGCAGATCCCGGCAGAATATGGGAGTCTGGGCACATTATGGTAGCAGGAGGGATGAGGCATATAACAGATTGGTATAGAGATACACAACATTACACAGCAACAACCATGGAGTTACAATTGACTGGGGAGACTCATTTTAGCCATATATTGCATTCAGGAACCAGTGTTATCCCAGAGGTTCTTGAATTGACAGGGATTATACCCACCGCGCGAGCGGTGTGGTGCTGGGTGTGCAGGTTGCATCAGTTCAAACACACAGTCACACCATTTCTGGCGCTCTGTGGGAACCCCTCCTTCCCGCCGGGAAACCTGTACCCTAGATTTGCAGTGTGGAAGACTAAAGGGATCACTTACCTGTATCATGTACTGACTGTAGAAGGGAAGCTTAAAACATTCCCCGCTTTGCAGAAGGAATTCTCCCTGCCGGATACTGTTATATTTCATTATTATCAACTGCGGCACTATGTGAACAGTTTGGAATGGGAAGATCTAATGGAGGATGTCCAAGAAGAATTAGCAGATGCCTTTTCACTCCCCACACAACAGAAGGTGCCGCTATCCTTCCACCACAGGCACATCAGAGATACAGCACCAGAATTACAATATAATGCTATAGCTCAAGCATGGAATATGGACTTGGGACTATCTCTACCTGAAGAATTATACAGAACGCACATTTTGTCAATAAGAAGGACTATGTGGGCACAGTCACACAGAGTTACAATATAAATTTGCTCTACGCTGGTATATCCTGCCCAGAAGAGCTTTTCACATGGGAATATCACCAGATGGCGCCTGCCCTAAGTGCGGGGGGGGGAAGGTGCAACTTTAGGGCACATGTTTTGGAACTGCCCACATATTAAACGTTTTTGGACACAAGTTACACAGCAAGTGAGCAGATGGTGGACGACAAGTTGGCAATTGGATGCCAAACTGTTGTTCGGCCAACCGGCTTTGGGAAAACAAACACCAAAAGGTCTGCAAGACTTTGCAGTGCGGACCACTGTCATGGCAAAAAAGGTTATCCTTATAAATTGGTTGTCTGCAACAGAACCAAGTGTCCAGCAATGGCACACACAAATGATAACATTGTTGCGCCTGGAGAGAGTTGGAGTGGGAGACATTTCATCACCAGCAGAAAAAATATTTAAAACACGATGGGCTCCGTTTTGGATGACCTTGCCCCCGGCGGCAAGAGGCCGCCTGTTGAACATTTGAACTTCTATTGATCTCTACATTGATATTCAAGTCTGTAGCAACCTTGAACTGTAAAACAATAGGGGGAGGGGATACAAAGGGGATTGTAGGGTTGTAACACCAACAGGATTACAGGGGATGGGAGAGCAGGGGAGGGGAGAAAAAGGGGGAAAAATTTTATGATGTTCTAGTTGAGTGAGTTCTGTTTATGTATACTTAAGTGATATCAAAATTGTGGATAAAACAGAAATGTTATGATTGTTTGGACAGTTGAACATTAATAAAAATGACTGAACCATAACTTTTAAAAAGAAGACTATGATAAAATGAGAAGAACGGTGGACAAAAATTTTTTTTACATAAGACGTGGATGCTGTTCAAAAATACTATCCTGGAAGCCCAGGCCAAATATATTCAGCGTATTAAAAAAGGAAGGAGGAAGACCAAACAAAAGCCGGCATGGTTAAAAAGTGAGATGAAGGAAGCTATTAGAGCGAAAAGAAAATCCTTCAGAAAATGGAAGAAGGAACCGACTAAAAATAATAAGAAACAGTATAAGGAATGTCGTCAAATGCAAAGCACTGATAAGGAAGGCAAAGAGGGACTTTGAAAAAAAGATTGTGCTGGAAGCAAAAACACAACGTCAAAATTTTTTTAGGTATCTTAAAAGCAGGAAGCCAGCAAAAGAATCAGTTGGACTGCTAGATGACCGAGGGGTAAAAGGGGCAATCAAGGAAGACAAAGCCAAAGTGGAGAGATTAAATGAATTCTTTGCTTCAGTCTTCACCAAGGAAGATTTGGAAGAGATACCAGTGCCAGAAATGGTATTCAAAGCTGATGAGTCGGAGAAACTGAATGAAATGTCTATAAACCTGGAGGATGTAATGGGGCAATTTGACAAACTGAAGAGTGGCAAATCTTCTGGATCAGATGGTATCCATCTCAAAGTAGTGATAGAATTGAAAAATGAACATGCGGAACTATTGTTAGTAATTTATCTTTAAAATCGAGTGTGGAACTGTAACGATTAGAGTGCAAATACTGTTACTGAGTGAATGGACCTCTAGCAAGGCTTTTCTAAGGGGGGAGGGTTAAGGGGGGGATAGTGTCTAGTGTATGTCCTTTAATATGGGTGGATTGTATATTTGGCCATTGGAGTTCCCATAATTGAAGGAAGTCTTTGCATTCACTCACATTTGTTAGGTTAGTGTCCTCAAGGTGGAGGTTGATGTCGCCTACTATAAGAAGGTTTTGGGTTGAAACACATGTGTTTGATATGAAGTCCATAAAGAGGCTCATTTTCAAAGCACTTAGCCTCCCAAAGTTCCATAGAAACCTATGGAACTTAGCCTCCCAAAGTGCTTTGAAAATATGCCTCAAAGTGTATTTGGCATTCTTTTCAATTGCCTGGTAGTCTGTAGAATAGGATAAGGTTTAGGTGGTCCTGAAGGGTTGGGTGATTGATTCGGACTGAAGCAATTTCAAGTTGGGGTAGTATGGATTCGGCTGTTGTTGTGACGGTGAATTGGGATCTATAGATTATAGCTAATCCTCCTCCTCTTTTTCCATTCCTTGTCCAGTGGGTGATTTTTAACCTGGAGGGCATAGTTCTAGAATTATGGGGTCTTTGAGGTCGTGAATCCAGGTTTCGATTATAAAGAGAAAGTCGAGATTGTCTGTTGTGATCCAATCGGTGATTGTCGTAGTTTTGTTAACTGCAGATATGTCATTTATATAACCCATTTGTATTAGTTGATAGGGTTCAGTCTGGGTCTGGGATGTGGTGATTTTTATTAGTTATCTATCTTCTCGGTCTTTGTGTTTATTGTGTCCCTTCTTTCCTTTCTGTTGGTTTTTTCCGTAGGTGGAAGGTTGTCCATTCCATTTCTTTATCTTTTGGTTAGGTGTGTTGTGTTTGGGTTGTGTGAATGGTTTGTGTGTTGTGGGAAGAGTATTGTCTGCGATAGGGGTTGTTAGTGCGTAGTAACTTAGGTAGAGACAGTAGATGATTAGGAGTAATTTGTTAGTGTTCATGTTGATGTATGCAGTGTTCAGTCGTGTAATTCAGTGTGAAAGACCGTGGAGCATAAGCGGTGGTTAATGTCAGGTTCAGCAGAATACAGTTCTAGAAGCAGTATAGTGCTATGAGATACTGTATGCAGTGTTCAGTCATGTAGTTTAGTGTGAAAGACAGTGAATCATAGGAGGGGGTTAGTTTCATGTTCAAGAGATTACAGTTCTAGAAGCAGTATGATGTCATGAGATACATAGTAAGTAATTACAGAGCGTTTGGCAGATTACAGTTCTAGGTGCTGTATAGTGCTATGAGATTCATAGTAAGTAATTATAGAGTGTTTGGCAGATTACAGTTCTAGGTGCTGTATAGTGCTATGAGATTCATAATAGGCATTTAAAAAGCATTTAGCAGATTACAGAACTTGCTTCAGTATGGTACTATGAGATGTATAGCAAACCTTTAAAAGGCATTTATGTTACAGTTCTAAATGCGATATAATGCTATGAGAAGTATAATAAGCATTTAAAAAGCATGTAACAGATTACAGGCCTAGCTTCAGTTTGGTACTATGAGATGCATAACAAACATTTAAAAGGCATTTAAAAAGTAGAGGCTTGTATTCGTTAAACAATTCAGTACTACAATGACTGAATGCTTTAGCCCTACATGAGTTGAACAGAATAGAGTACTGGAATATAGGTTTTATACAAGAGGTCCCTTTGCATACAGCAAAAACAGAAAGTTAATTTGTGCAATTATTTTACCCTCGAGATTAAGTTTTTTCAGTCCCCGCTCACTTGTCTCGCCAGTCTCGTCAGTAAGACCAGATTTGTTGCTCTGCCCTGTTAATTCGTTGGGGTCAGGCTGGTGAACGTTCCATCAGTGTCTGATCTTGGACGAGTGGTGTTGGGCAGGCGGTGGAGTCCTCCGATCGGGTTCAGATAGTATCCCGGCTTGAACAAGTGATACTGGGCAGGTGTTGGAGTCCCTTTGTCAGATTCGGGTAGATGTGGGCTGGCAGTGGCGTCTCTCGGTCGGGTTCGGTTCGTCAATAATGAGGTGGGTGATTCTCGCGACCCCCCTCTGGTTTACTCGTATCGCCACGCGGGTAGGTCGTGTCCACGTGGCGCATCGAGCGCTGGGAGCATCGGGTTGTCGGGCTTGGGAACGTTATGCTAGCGCGGTCCTCCCGACCTGATGGGGAAGTTCCTTAGTTCCGTATGCCTCCCAACTCCGCAGGCACCGTTACCCGGGTGGGTAGCGTCCATGTGGCACACTGAGCACTGGGGCTTCAGGTTGTTGGGCTTGGGAGGGCTATGCTAGAGCGGGCCTCCCGACCCGCTGGGGAGGTTACTTAATTCCAAAGGTCTCCAACTCCGCAGGCACCGGTTAACTGTCTCCTGTCCAGCTGGATTGGATGGGGGACAGGCGTGCCCTGTGAGCTTTCGGGTGTCCTGGAAGATCAGCGTCCTTCCCTGGTGGAGTTGGTTCGGCGATCCGCATCCAGCATCATTTGGTCAGGGAGGTTCATGCCGAAAGGCCGTAGGTGGGTTCTCCGCTTCTCTTGACCCGTTTGGCATTAGTGTGGCTGTCCCAGCGCGCCTTGAAGGACCCGGCCTTAGCAGTCTCCGTCAGGATCTCCTCCTCTCCGCTCTGACTCGCTCCCGGACTGTTCCTGTCGGGGAGTGCACCGGCGGTGTGTGAGTCCTCGGGATCGGTAAAGCCGATGCCTGAGCAGCTTGGACTTGCAACGTGAGAGGGTCCTTGCCTAGGTTTCTCCTGGGAGTTCACCCGGCGGTAGTGAGGTGGTGGGGAGCGCTGGAAAACCCATCCTCGGACCGATTCCCAGCGGAGCTCCTCACAGTGCGTCCTCTCAGTCGGCCATCTTTACAAAGTTTTGAGGTCTAAGCCTGCTTGAGGTATTTGTGCTAGTCCTGCGTTTTTCAAATATTCAGGAAGTTGTTTGCCTACCGGCCCCTGCTTTACCAAGTACAGTGCAGAGAAATAATTGGTAAACATAT
Source organism: Microcaecilia unicolor (assembly GCF_901765095.1). Classification (NCBI taxonomy): domain Eukaryota; kingdom Metazoa; phylum Chordata; class Amphibia; order Gymnophiona; family Siphonopidae; genus Microcaecilia; species Microcaecilia unicolor. The sequence continues at coordinate 344,181,252 of NC_044031.1, read as the reverse complement.
TCCTTATTTCTTTCCTATCTGTGATTATGTTCCCGCGGTTATCCTTTAGTGCCGCCGCTGTCCTAGGGCCTCCCCAATTTTTAATAATTCTTGCCAAAAGCCAAATCTCTGCAGCTTATACTTACAATAGAGTGTGGATTTATTCTCTTGTTCATGCAAGAGTGTATTAAGCGCTACCTGTGCAGCTTTCAGTTTTTCTAATGTGGCTTGGGTAGGGTGTTGTATATGTGCTCGCTTGGCCTTCTTCATCTGTTCCTCTAAGTGTAGAATACCTTGTGCTCTTCTCTTCCTTTTTAAACTGCTATAGGCTATTACATCTCCCCGCAACACTGCTTTTGAAGCGGACCAAAATAATATTGGCTGCTTGTGCGCGTGCTCTTTATTGAGGGCATAGTCCTCCCACCTATCAGATATGTATTTTTTGAATTGGGGGTCAGTGTTCAAATAGGCCGGGAATCTCCATCCCCTCCCTCCCCTCTCGTCTGCCGGCATTTCCATGTCCATCCAAACTAGTGTGTGGTCCGAGATTTCTTCAGGACCGATTATCACGGTTTTTACCCAGGGAACATAGTGTGTTCTGATAAAATGTAGTCTAGCCGAGCTAGTGTTCCATGTGCCCTGGATCTTTGGGTATAGTCCTTTTCCCCGGGGTGCAATGTTCTCCAGACGTCAATTAAATCAAGTGTTTGGGAAAATATCTGAAATTCTTGTGCTCTTTGTCCCGTGTAGTGTTGAGATGTTGGGTTAGTACAGTCAATTTCTGAATCTGCTACCATGTTAAAGTCTCCCATTATAAATCAACCGCTTAGCCTGGTATCTAATGCAATGACCTGCTAGTATTTTATAAAACCTTGGATCATATACATTTGGTCCGTATATTCCCACTAATATAAATTCAATGCCTTGTAGCCATATCTGTAGAATTATGTAGTTCCCTTGCTCCCCTTTGGCTAGCAGCTTGGCTTTATAACTGAGGCCTTTTCGGAATAGAACCACTGCTACTCCTCCCCTCCTTCCTTGCGAGGATGCAGCATAGCTTTCACCTACCCATGGCCTCTGTAGCTTGGCATGCTCTACATCTGTGAGCCGTGTTTCTTGCAGACATACAATATCGGCTTTATGCCTCTTCAGAGCTGCCAATATTTTGGCTCTCTCCATGGGAGAACTAGTGCCTCCCACGTTCCAGGTAACTTTTCTCACAGGCATGCTATGGTTTGTCTCTTCTCATCTGGGGTGTTACACGCTCGGATCTGTCTCTTTGCTCTTCTTGTGTACCCATCCAGGTCTCTTTGCTCTCTATTAATTCTATATGCATACATGTTCCCTGCAGTTCCCTCGACCCGTCTTTGCAGCCTCAGTCTTTTGCATTTAAACTGACCGCCTCTGCCAATGACCGGACTCTCCACCAACCCTGCCCCCTCTCTTTTATTCCTCTGTACAGACACATCCTCCCGCCCATCCCCCCTTCTTCCCCATCCCCCCCCCCCCCCCCTTAACCTCCTCTCCCCCTTCACCACCCCTCTGCTCCGCAAACAAGCTCACGGATTGGGACCTCTTTATTCTGCGAGGGGCCCCCCTCGCCCCAAAAGCAATCCATACAAATGATAGTGCACCATGTTCTCATTCATACTTTACCCAATGTTCCTGCCCTCCGGATAGTCCATTTATGGTGTACTAAGAAGTTGTTGGTCAGCTACAAAAGTTTGCGCCTCGGTCACTGACTGGAAGTGTTGCCATGTGTCTTGATGTTGTATCTTGAGGTGTGCTGGGTACATTAAAGTGAATTTTACTTTTTTCTGTGCCAACTCCGAACAAAGCGGGTGAAACACACATCGCTGTTCCTGGACCTTCTGTGAGTAGTCCTGAAAAATCATTATCTTATGCCCCTCGAAACACAAGTTGTCTCTCCTCTGGCGAAAGCCCCGCAGAATTTCCACTTTATGTCGAAAGTTCAGGATCTTTGCCATGACCACCCTTGGGCGTTGCGAGTTCTCGGATCTGCGCCCCACTCTGTGCACACTTTCAATGGTTAGAAGACCCATAGAATTGGTCAGTGCTAATTCTTTTGACAACCAGGTCTCCAGCCAGTCCGACAGGTTCCATTCCGGTACTCACTCTGGGATCCCTCTGATCCTGACATTATTAAGCCAGGACCGATTTTCAAGGTCCTCCAGCCTTGCTGTTTGTTCTGCTAGTTGTATATCGGGGCCCTGCGTGCAGGTGTCGTCTTCAAGTGCTGCGACTCTCACCTCAAGATCTCCCATTCTCGTTTCCAATCCATCCAGCCCGACTTAAATTATCTCCAAGTTTTTTGACAGTACGTCCCAGCGTGGATCCAAAGCGCGGACTACTGCTGCCGTTAACTGTTCCAGCTGCATCTCCGTAAATGCTGGGGACGCCGCCAAGGGCCCATCCGCCATCTTGAGCTTTCCACCCTCAGCCTTTCCTCTCGTCTTTATGCTGGATTTTTGTGCCATGTCAGTTGGGGATTTATTGACGAATCTGTCCATGCAGCCGGTCGCTTGGGAAATCTCTCCGGAGGGCGCGTTGTGCACAGTTTATCTTTTAAACGTACGTTTTGGAGCGGGGGTCCCGGAGCCTCTAGCCGCTGCTGCCTACGCCTTGCTCAACACATGACCGGAAGTCCCGCTTCCTATCTTTTAACCAGCTCTTAATCCATAATACACTACTGTTGCGTTCTCGAGGGCCTTGGCATTCTGTCAGGTCCTCGAGGCAGGACTGGAGTTCGTGAGCCCTTGGGCCACTGCCGAGGAGCGGCAGCAGCAGGCAAGACCACCTTGGGACTGGAAACACAGAAGAGCAGTACCGGAACTCTGGACTGGAGTAGTACAAGGCAGGCAACTAGAACAGATGAGACAGGAACAGCTTCAACTGCACCTAGCCACCGTTCCTCCGGAGTTGAGCTCCGAAATGCAGGCGGCCGGCAGGACTTGCAGGATAAGGCAGGAACTGAAGATCCAGAGGACCCACCCTGGGTCTGGGATACACGAGGGCGACAGGGCACGGAACTAGACTCAGACAGTGTGCTGCTGCACAGCCACTAGCAAGACCCAGAAGACAGACCAAGGAACACAAGGCGTACAGAAGCTAGCAGGAGCAAGGACTAGGGCAGCAACACACACAGGGTAAACCCTCTAGCTAGGTGGAGACAGGATACAGGAATAATCACCCAGGAAAACACACTAGCCAGACGGATACAGGATATACCCTCAGGAAATACAAGCAGGGTAGGCACACAGGCTAGGCAAGGCAGGGTTCAGGGTAAAGAGAGCAAACCAGGAATAACAGGCCAAGGGTCTTGGGCAGGAAGCACAGCAAACAGAGTAACCCAGGAATACAGGCCAAGGGTCTGAAGCCACAGCCGTTCCACACACTGACTGGGGAACTCACAAAGGCTGAGGCTTCAAGTGCAGAGAACAAACACAGACAGAGGCTTCACCCCAACGCAGGGTAAGCCAGGAACAGAGGCTTCACCCCAACACAGGATAAGCCAGGAAGGACCCGCACTCCACAGACAGACAGTGGCAGGGAAGACCCCCCCACGGAAGGACAACAGAGACACAGAAAGAAACTGGGCTGGAACCCAGAGAGAGGCTAAGCAGTAGTGCAGCAGACACTTACTAACCTGACCTAAGAGCATAACACATATGCAAAGGCCCTGACTGCAAGCACAGCACTTCCTTATGAAGGCTCTCACTGATGAGTCACCAGCAGTACGACAGAAGCAGGAAGTACACTGACCCCAAAGATAGGCTTGACACACATAGGAAGTGAGCCCACAGGAAAGACAAGCAGGAGCCATCTTGGAAGCTGGCACAGAGCCGGTGGCAGCCATCTTAGATGCTGGCTCCCCAGAGAGGCATAGCACACACAGGTGAGGTCTAGTGAAGTAATCAGCACACAGCGCCAGAGACAAGACTAACACAAAGACAGACAGAAGCCAGCAGAGCTGCTGACCCCCAGAAAGAAGGTAAGGCTGAGGGTGGTCACGGCCACAGACGTGACAACTACCTCCGATCCCATGACTCTCGTTTCCTTTGGAGTCTTTCATGAGGCACTTTGTCAAACGCCTTCTGAAAATCTACATATACAATATCAACCGGCTCCCCTTTGTCCACGTTTGTTCATCCCCTTGAAAAAATGCAGTAGATTTGTGAGGCAAGACTTGCCTTCACTAAATCCCTGCTGACTTTGTCTCAGTAGCCCATGCTTTTGTATGTGCTCTGTAATTTTATTCTTAATAATAGCCTCCGCAATTTGTCCCGGCACCGACGTCAGACTCACCGGTCTATAATTTCCCGGATCTCCTCTGGAACCCTTTTTAAAAATCGGCGTTACATTGGCCACCCTCCAATCTTCCGGTACCACACCTGTCTTTAGGGATAAATTGCATATTACTACCAGTAGCTCCACAAGTTCATTTTTCAGCTCTATAAATACTCTGGGAAGAATACCATCCGGTCCTGGTGATTTACTACTTTTCAGTTTGCAGAACTGCCTCATTACATCCTCCAAGTTTACAGAGAAATCATTTAGTCTTTCTGACTAGTCTGCTGCAAATACCTTTTCCAGCACCCCTCCCAAATCCTCCTCGATGAAGACCGATGAAAAGAATTTATTTAATTTCTCCGCTAAGGCTTTCTCTTCCCTGATTTCCCCTTTAACACCACAGTCGTCCAGCGCTCCTACCAACTCTTTAGCCGGCTTCCTGCTTTTAATATACCTAAAAAAATTTTTTGCTATATGTTTTTGCTTCTAACGCTAACTTTTTTTCAAAGTCCTTCTTAGCCCTCCTTATCTCCTTTTTGCATTTCGCTTGACACTCCTTATGTTTTATCTTATTGTCTTCAGTGGGTTCCCTTCTCCATTTTCTGAAGGATTGTTTTTTGGCTCTAATAGTTTCCTTTACCTTACTGTTTAGCCACGCCGGCAGACGTTTGGTCTTTTTGCCTCTTTTTCTAATACGCGGAATATATTTGTCCTGTACTTCTAGGATAGTGCTTTTGAACAGCATACACGCCTGATTCAAGTTTTTTACCCTTTCAGCTGCTCCCTTCAGTCTTTTTTTCACCGTTCTTCTCATTTTATTGTAGTCTCCTTTTCTAAAGTTAAATGCTAGTGTATTTGATTTCCTCAGTTCACTTACTTCGTAGCCAATATCAAAACTGATCATATTATGATCACTGTTATCAAGTGGCCCTCGCACCGTTACCCCCCGCACCAGATCATGAGCTTCACTAATGATTAAGTCTAGTATTTTTCCTTTTCTTGTCGGCTCCTGAACCAGCTGATCCACGAAGCTGTCCTTGATTTCATCAAGAAATTTCACCTCCCTTGCGTGTACCGATGTTTCATTAACCCAGTCTATATCCGGATAATTGAAGTCACCCATTAATATTACATTGCCCTTTTTATTCGCTTCCGTAATCTCCCTTGACATTGCTGCGCCCCTCTGCTCATCTTGGCTAGGCGGACGGTAATACACTCCTATCACCGTCCTTTTCCCCTTTTCACGTGGAATTTCAATCCACAAGGATTCCAATAGGGGTTTTGTCTCCTGCAATATTTGCAGCCTATCCGAGTCAAGGTTCTCATTTACATACAGTGCTACCCCTCCTCCAATTCTATCCACCCTGTCGCTACAATATAATTTGTAGCCCTGTATGACTGTGTCCCATTGGTTATCTTCCTTCCACCAGGTCTCAGAGATGCCTATAATATCCAGTTTTTCACTGTGTGCAATGTACTCCAGCTCTCCCATCTTATGCCTCAGGCTCCTGGCATTTGCGTATAGACATTTCAATGTATGCCTGTTGTTCCATTTTTTATTACGTTTAATACATAGCATTATTAATATGATGTCTTCTGTCTGGTCATTATTTTTATTTAAATCCATCTGATCCTCTATGATTTCTTTGTCATCCTTACTCACAAGTAACCCTTTTTTCCCTATCTGGGTGATAGTATTACGTTTTGGTCAGAGACAGTTTATGTGTAATAAGGTTGAGTGTGTGTCCTTTGACATTGGTTGCTTGCATATTTGGCCAGTTGAGGTCCCATAATTGAAGGAAATCCTTGCATTCATGTGCATTGGTTGAGTTAAGGTCTTCTAGACCAGTTTGTGTCCCCTATTATAAGTAGACTGGCGTTAGCTACACAGGTATTTGACATGAAATCCATGAAGTGAGATTGGCATTCATGCCAGTTACCTGGTGGTCTATAAAACAAGATCACGTTTAGGTGGTCAAGCAAGGTTGTATGGTGGATTCTAACTGAGGCAATTTCAAGTTGGGGTGTTATGGACTCAGCTGTTGTTGTTACGGTGAAGTGGGATTTATGGATTAGTGCTAGGCCTCCTCCTTTTCTTTTCACAGAGGATGTAATATGAGAATTTTCAAAGGAATTTGCCCAGGTAACTAAACAATTAATTGTGTAAATTTTTCCAAACTGAAGAGTACCCTTCACTCATTAACCAAAAGTATAGGCATAGATTTCAGAGCACATGCACTTGTAATTACAGGAAAGAAGAATGGGGCAAGGGTTTTCTCATTTTAGACTTATCTTTCTTAAAAGCAGTGACCAAGATCAGTGCACTACCACTGAGGCTCTAAATGCAGCATTCCTCATTGCAGGGACAAGTAGTGATTCCCACTGACCCAAAGAATGGCCCCTTTCTTTCTTCTCCCGCTCCCCACCCCCTTGCTACTAGCACTACATCCATATCAGTTCTGTTTTCTACCTCCACCATTCACCACTCTGTAAATTTGAGCCACGTATTGCTCGGAGATGCCAAGGGTGGTCCATCCCAAAGCTGGAGCTTTACCACCACTATGCTGGAGATTGAAGACCAATGAGTGAAGTTTTTTTTTTTTCGCACGTCCCAGCAGTGTCTAAAACCAGGTCTGGCAGATGCACATTCCAAAAACTGACATATTCTAATCAATAAATAGAAAATAAAATTAGTTTCTCTACCTTTGTCATATGGTCATTTTATTTTTCTAATGGTGTTGGGCAAGGAGATTCTGGTAAAATAGTTAAGAGAGAGAGGAAAGCAGAAACCAGAGACCGGGACCATTTGGCACTTCTCTCCATGTCCACCATCCATCTTTTCTCTGCGCCCCACCTAGCCTACCCAGCATCACCCCTGTGTCCTTGCCCCTATCCTCCTGCCATGTTCAGCATCTCCCATCTCTGTGTCCCTATTCCTGCTCTGTCCAATATAACTTCTCTGTATCCCTATTCCCCTACCCTCCATCATGCCAGTGTTTCTCCTAACTTCCCCCCATCTTCTTTCCATGCAGGTCTTGGCATCTCTTCCTTTCTCTTCCCATCTTGGCAGCTCTTTCCCCCCCCCCCCCCCCCAACCTTTCCTTTCTCCTTACCCAACTCTCTCGCACTTTCCTTCCCTAGTTGTGTGGCCTGGCATTTCTCACTTTCTCCACTACCTGCCCCCGTAGTCCTTCAACCTTAATTGTGGCTGTAAGTGCTTAAAGCATGTGGTTGCTGATCCGGCATCCTTCCTCCGCCACACCCCAGCCTAGAAACGGGAAGTAGCATCAGAGGTGGGATTGGGACACAGCAGAAGAAAGGTCCCACTCAAGCTAGAAGCTGCTTCTCTGCAGTTCCACCACCACAAACAAGGTTGGAGAACCACAGGGGCAGGCAGCTGAGAAACAGAGATGCCAAGCTGTGCAAATAGAAAAACTAAAAAAAAATCCAAGTCGTTGGGGAGCAGGAAGCCAATGGTAAGATTGGGCCCCTTAAACTTGGCCTGTCTGGATGCACAAACTAGAGAGTTGCACGGGGACAGAAATCTTACCCATCCCCGCCCGTCCCTGCTGGAATCTTACCCGTCCCCACCGGAATCTTACCCGTCCCCATCCATCCCAGCAAAAATGTAACCCATCCCAACCCGTCCCCGCAAGAATTTAACCCATCCCCACCCATCACTGTAAGAATTTAATGGTACATAAAAGAAAATTCCAGTCAGCTCCCTCGGTCTCTCTCTGGATTTGAGCCACAGCACTATAGGCAAGGAAGGAATGGAAGCTGAAACTTGGAACACTCTGGTGTGCACATGTAAGATTTGTCTCTGATTTACTGGCACTGTGTGCTGAGAGGTCACCACATGCACCCGCCAGTAGGTCAGGTGACAACTGATGCTCATGCCTGTGTCAGAGCTGAGGTCTGCTCATCAGCCCGGGAGCAAAGAGAATTACCGTATTTTTCGGACTATAAGACGCACCGGACCATAAGACGCACCTAGGTTTTAGAGGATGGAAATAGGAAAAAAAAATTTCCTTTTTCCCTCCTCTAAAACCTAGGTGCTCCGGTGCGTCTTCTCCAAATCCCTCCCTCCGAGTTCGGGATCGCCCTCCCCCCGGCCCTGTCACCACTTCTCCCTACTCACGTCACGCGATCTTCCCTGGTGGTCTAGTGACGTCAGGGCAGGAAAGAGCCCCCTCTTTCCTGCCCAGCGCGCTGCTCTCCATCCTCCTGTATGCAGCCTGATGGTCTCGGCGAGATTCAAAATGGCCGCCGAGACTTCACTTCTCAGCGGCCATTTTGAATCTCGCCGAGACCATCAGGCTGCATACAGGAGGATGGAGAGCAGCGCGCTGGGCAGGAAAGAGGGGGCTCTTTCCTGCCCCGACGTCACTAGACCACCAGGGAAGATCGCGTGACGTGAGTAGGGAGAAGTGGTGACAGGGCCGGGGGGAGGGCGATCCCGAACTCAGAGGGTGGCCGGCCAGCCAGCCAGCAGCCAGCCAGCCAAATCTACCTTCGGACTATAAGACGCACCCCCCATTTTCCTCCCAAATTTTGGGGGAAAAAAGTGCGTCTTATAGTCCGAAAAATACGGTAATTGTAACATAGTAAGTGACAGCAAATAAAGACCTGAATGGTCCATCCAGCCTGCCCAATAGTCACACTCATGATCAATTCATGATTAAATCAATGAGTGTGATATTATATACTTGATTATGGTCTTTCTTTTGTGTTTCTGGAACATAGACCATAGAAGTCTATCTGGCCCTATCCTTATGTTCCAACTGCTGGAGTTGTCGTTGAAACCCACTCCAGTCTATGCGTCTTCTCATTTGTGGGGCACAGATCGTAAAAATCTGTCCAGAACTGTCCTTATGTTCCAGCCACTGAAGTTGCTGTCTAAGCCCTTTCCAGCCCATCCTAAACCAGACTTCCATATATTAGACACAGACCATACAAGTCTGCCCGGTTTTGGCCCTAGTTAATCACTAGAGTCGCCATCTAAGCATTACTTCACACATCCACACATATGCAGCCATTTAAGGTTAGGGTTTTTTTTTATATAACTTCCATTTTCTAATTAGAGATCCTCTGTGTTCATCCCACTCCTTTTTGAATTCCATCATCATTTGTGTCTCTACCACCTCCTTAATGGAAAATTTTCCACATTTGTGCTGTTAAAGCAAGAAAGAGGAGGAGACAGCACTCAAAGAACTTGGTACTCGGCAGATGAGAGGCTGGTGCAGGTGTAGCTTACACTTCCACAGGAACCCCGCAGAACTGCTTCCGTCCCCGCTGGAACCCCGCAGAACTGCTTCCGTCCCTGCAGGAATCCTGCGGGTTCCGCGGGATTCCCGCAAACCCCGTTCCCTTGCAGCTCTCTAGCACAAACTCCTTCACTGTTGTTATAAGACTGTGGGGGCAGTGCTGGTGATTTCAGCACGGTGAAGAGTTTTTACCAGTGTGTTTTTTCTAGCAACAAAGGTGCAGGTACTTAAATGCCAGGGGTGGGGTGATCACTGAGGGACCCAATTCACAATAGCCAGTCCCCCTGCAACCAGTCACAGAATCTATAACAAGGCAGAATTGGTGTGTAGAGCCTGAGCTCTTTCATTAAAACTTGAGGACCATGGGTCAATTTTACCAGATAATAGAAAAGGTGCCGGTACTCAGTACCCCTAAGTACCCCCTCAAAAAAAGCCCTGTTTTTTACACAAATTAAAGTGAATGTGCCTGAGCAGTCCACTTCACCATATCAGATGAGGAACCCCTTAGGATAGTCACTGTTCTAATGAAAGAAGAAGCTCAAAGGGTGTGCCTTCAAATAAGTCTGACACACTCCTAAAGAGTGAGACTAAGGCATCCCTCAGGAGTACAAGGCTAAAGTTCCCCCTAGGACACTTACATACCCTTGCATCGTCCCTAGTAGGATTAACTCATTATAAGGCTATCACTGCAACTGTGCAAGGAAATAAAAAAGGTCCATCATTCTCTATATCCATTCGTGCGTAGACTAGCCACACGTAACAATATTCGTCCGTCCTCTCACACCAAGACAGTACAGGAAACTAAGAAGCAGCAAAATAAAGAACATGACTATACAATTCCTCCCCCTTCCCAATCACCTACCAGAAAGACACCAATAAACAGCAAAGATGAACCGCGATCAAAAGCAGCTACCCCAAGCCAGGCCCATGCTCCGTCTCGTCGTACCTCGAGTTCTCTCCGCTCACCACATAGGATTAGGCAGCTCAGCTCATCACGAGAGGTTGGAGTGCTTCGATTGGCTACAAGACAGGAGGCCTTTCCTGATTGGCTACGGGACAAGGCTGCTTTCCGCTCATTGGTTGCAGAAGGCGGGCTTTGGAAAAGTCAACCGAGCACAGTGAGATCGACGTTAAGCTAGCACCTAATTTTTATAACATGATGTGTGTTTTGGTGGCCCTTCACTGGGTGAAAAAAAAACATCTCTGCAGGAATACAGGGACTCTCTATAGCCAGCCCCACTAAATTACACAATTATTTAAAATGTAGAACAAATTAGTACTCTAACCGATGAAACCAATACTTTCAACGTACATCCGTATGCTGCATGCATAAGCAAAGGCCACCAACAACAAAGAACGACAACTGGATGACGGCTGCGCGGGGGAGTGGAAACAGATTAACCTAATTGGTTTCAACGTGTGGACGTCACTTCGTCTACTGTCTATTAAACCCAAGGAAGTTTAATAAACAGGAGCGGAAGTGAGCCTATCTAGTCCACTTAAGCAAGAAAGCCAAATAAAACAATGTAAGTTTCCCCTTCCCAGCGCAGCCGTCATCCCCCTTCACTCAAAACAAAGCAAGCAAACCTATGAGCTGCTGCATCCACATTGTCCTTTGTTTATTGCTGGTCCATCTGTAACAAGTCTTAAGCTGGTTCAATTGGATAGGCAGTGCCTTAAAAGGTGGAAGACAAAAGTTGTTTTTTGTTTAACTTATTGGACTGCTTTAGTTTATTCAAAAGCTTCACCCGAAGTGGTGAAATGGATTAGGAACTGGTTGACGGACAGACGCCAGAGGGTGGTGGTTAATGGAATTCGCTCGGATGAGGGAAAGGTGAGTAGTGGAGTGCCTCAGGGATCGGTGCTGGGGCCGATTCTATTCAATATATTTGTGAGTGACATTGCCAAAGGGTTAGAAGTTAAAGTTTGCCTATTTGCGGATGATACTAAGATCTGTAACAGAGTGGACACCCGGGAGGGAGCGGAAAACATGAAAAAGGATCTCAGGAAGCTAGCAGAATGGTCTAAGGTTTGGCAATTAAAATTCAATGCGAAGAAATGCAAAGTGATGCACTTAGGGAGTAGAAATCCACGGGAGATGTATGTGTTAGGCGGTGAGAGTCTGATAGGTACGGACAGGGAGAGGGATATTGGGGTGATAGTATCTGAGGATCTGAAGGCGACGAAACAGTGTGACAAGGCGGTAGCCGTAACTAGAAGGTTGCTAGGCTGTATAGAGAGAGGAGTGACCAGCAGAAGAAAGGAGGTTTTAATGCCCCTGTATAAGTCATTGGTGAGGCCCCACCTGGAGTATTGTGTTCAGTTTTGGAGGCCGTATCTTGCTAAGGATGTAAAAAGAATTGAAGCGGTGCAAAGAAAAGCTACGAGAATGGTATGGGATTTGCGTTACAAGATGTATGAGGAGAGACTTGCTGACCTGAACATGTATACCCTGGAGGAAAGGAGAAACAGGGGTGATATGATACAGATGTTCAAATATTTGAAAGGTATTAATCCGCAAACGAACCTTTTCCGGAGATGGGAAGGCGGTAGAACTAGAGGACATGAAATGAGATTGAAGGGGAGCAGACTCAAGAAAAATGTCAGGAAGTATTTTTTCACGGAGAGAGTGGTGGATGCTTGGAATGCCCTCCCGCGGGAGGTGGTGGAGATGAAAACCGTAACGGAATTCAAACATGCGTGGGATAAACATAAAGGAATCCTGTTCGGAAGGAAGGGATCCTCAGGAGCTTAGCGGAGATTGGATGGCAGAGGCGGGGCTGGTGGTTGGGAGGCGGGGTTAGTGCTGGGCAGACTTATACAGTCTGGCCCTGAAAAAAACAGATACAAATCAAGGGGCTGGTGGTTGTGAGGTGGGGCTAGTGCTGGGCAGACTTATACGGTCTGTACCCTGAAAAAGACAGATACAAATCAAGGTAAGGTATACACAAAAAGTAGCACATATGAGTGGAGGTCATGTGACGCCATGAGCATTTTTATAATATACCACTGCATTCTTCAAAACAGAAGGAGCAAGTTTCCACAAACCATCTTTCTCTTTTGATCTAGGCACAGGAAAAAAAAAAGATTTCAAATGCTCCCTGGTTTCAACCTAACATATGTTAAAAGTGGAATATTTATTTATTTATTTATTTTATTTGTTACATTTATATCCCACATTTTTCCACCTATTTGTAGGCTCAATGTGGCTTACATAGTACCCGAGAGGCATTACAGACTCCGGTGTAAACAAATACAAAGTGATGTTGTGGTAAGATAAAGTTCATGTGGCACAGCCACACTAAGGAATCGTACAATGGAAGAGTTGTGTTATGTCCATTACGTTCTTTAGTTTTGTTGTGTTGCAGAGATCAGGCATTTATGTTGGATCAGTAGGGTATGCCTTTTTAAACAGGTTAGTTTTTATTTTTTTTCCGGAAGTTTAAGTGGTTGTTCGTAGTTTTCAAGGCTTTTGTAACGTGTTCCCCAGTTGTGTGCTTATGTAGGAAAAACGGGACGCATAAGTTGATTAGTTGTATTTGAGTCCTTTGCAGCTTGGGTAGTTTTGATTTAGATACGTTCGTGTTGATTGGGATGTGTTTCTAGTTGGTAGGTCAATCAAGTCTGACATGTATCCCGGAGCTTCACCGTAGATAATTTGTGAACCAGAGTGCAGATTTTGAAAGCAATGCGTTCTTTGGGAGCCAGTGTAGTTTTTCGCGAAGGGGTTGTGCATTTTCAAATTGCGTTTTTCCGAAGGTAAGCCTAGCTGCCGTGTTTTGAGTGGTCTGAAGTTTCTTTAAGGTTTGTTCTTTGCATCCTGCATAAATTCCATTGCAGTAGTCTACATGACTTAGTACCATTGATTTTATCAGGTTGCAAAATGTTCCCCTCGGGAATAATTATTTCACGCTTTTGAGTTCCACATTGAGTGGAACATTTTATTTGTTGTGGATGTCAATTGGCTCTCTAAGTGTTAAGTTACGGTCCATTGTAACGCCGAGGATTTTCAGGCTGTCTGAGATAGGGAGGGTGTAATCTGGGGTTGTCCGCGCTGTGTAGGAGGGTGAGACAGTGTGTATTTTCTTTGTTTAGTTTTAGTTGAAATGCATTTGCCCAAGAGTTTATGATGTTCAAGCTGATCTTGATTTTGTTGCTGATTTCTGTCAGTTTAGATTTGTAAGGAATTAATATTGTGACATCGTCTGCATAGATGAAAGGGTTAAGGCCTTGGTTGGATAAGGACATGGCTAGTGGGGTCATCATTAGGTTGAAGATGATCGATGATAGCGGTGATCCTTCTGGTACTCCGCAGTCTGCTTTCCACGGTGATGATATGTTTGAGTTTGATTTTACTTGATATGTTCTTGTGGTTAGGAAACCCTTGATCCAGCTAAGTATGTTTCCACCAATCCCGAACTTATCTAGTAGTCTTATTTATATATTATGGTTTACCATGTCGAATGCACTAGACATGTCGAATTGGAGGAGGAGGATGTTTTTGCCTATTGCTATTTCCTGCTTGAATTTGGCTAGGAGAGTGAGGAGTACTGTTTCTGTGCTGTGGAGGGGGCGAAAACCTGACTGTGATTCATGTGATATTGAGAATTTGTTTATATAATCTGTAAGTTGTTTGGCTACCATGCTTTCCATCAGTTTGACTGACAACGGAATGGATGCTACTGGACGGTAGTTAGTGATTTCATTTGGTTTTTTCTTGGTGTCTTTTGGTATCGGAGTGAGTAAGATATTGCCATTTTCCTTAGGGAAGAGACCTTGCTGAAGCATGTAGTTTAGGTGGGATGTGAGGTCTGCTATGAAGCGGTCAGGGATGGATTTCATTAGGTGGTTGGGACAGGTATCTAGTTTACAGTGAGCAGGGCCGGTCTTAGACCGAGGCGACCGCATAGGTCCCCGCGCTTAGGGGGGCCCCACGCGGCGCGCCTCAGTCAGCCTCTTCCCAGGGCCGGTCCGACTCAGACGGTAAACAAGCGGGACAATGAGAATGAACAAATCAGGAAGAGCTTCTGCGTTCTGCTAGAGACGTCGGGGGGACTCGGGAGGGGAGGAGCGCTTTCAGTGACGCTGCTGTGCTGGATTCCGGCGACGGAGGGTAAATTTAAAAGAAAAATTATCCTTCCTTGGTTGGGGGGAGAAGAGGATGGCAGGGGAGGGCAGGGGGGACAGGAGGGTTGCTGGACATGGGTGGATGGCAGGGGAGGGGGTTTCTGGACATAGGTGGATGGCAGGGGAGGGCAGGAAGGACAGGAAGGTCGCTGGATTTGGGTGGATGGCAGGGGGGGTTCTGGACATAGGTGGATGGCAGGGGAGGGCAGGGGGGACAGTAGGGTCGCTGGACATGGGTGGATGGCAGGGGAGGGGGGTTTCTGGACATAGGTGGATGGCAGGGGCGGGCAGGGAGGACAGGAGGGTCGCTGGACATGGGTGGATGGCAGGGGAGGGGGTTTCTGGACATAGGTGGATGACAGGGGAGGACAGGAGGGTCACTGGACATGGGTGGATGGCAGGGGAGGGAGGTTTCTGGACATAGGTGGATGGAGGGGAGGGCAGAGGGGACAGGGGGGTTGCTGGACATGGATGGCAGGGGGGACAGGAGGGTCGCTGGACATGGGTGGATGGAGGAGAGAGAAGAAATGGTGGACATGGATGGAGGCGAGAGAAAAGTGAGGAAGGAGATGAGGTGAGGGAAAAGAAAGCGAGGAGAAAAAGTGCACATGGATATAGAAAATAGGCAGAAGCTGGATCCACTGGACAGTCAAGTCTGCGGAGGACCCAGCTTTTACTTACGGATGTAGGGCAAGAAATGAAGAAGAAAGGCGGAAAGTAAAGAAATAAATGGAAAGGAAGCCCTGGAAACGGAGTTAAGAGGACAGATAGCAGCACAATCGGATACTGAGCCAGCATGATCAGAAAAACAAAGTCACCAGACAACAAAGTGTAAATTTTAAGGGCCCTCTTTGCGCCCCAGGAATACACGTTTCCGGGTAGAAAGGGTATGCGACATCACTATGTGTTGGGCCGCCTGCTTAAATCTTTTTGATATTCCATCCCAGTGATATCTGTGTTGTGTAGATACTAGAAGGCGTGAGTCTAGGATAATGTCCATGACTATGGTCTTCTGTGTATCAGGATCTAAGTATATCTTTGCCCAGTTATGTTCACATATATATATATATATATGGTATTAGAAATCTATAAAAATTAGTGTAAAGAGTGTGTGTTAATTGTATGTGGCTTAGTTTTTAGTTTAGAATGACAGGTAAAGAATTATTGGGAATAAAGACAGAGATAGATTTCAGAAAGAAGACTTTATTCTTACCAAGTTATCAAAGTACAGACATCAAACAGATTCTGGGTTCAATAGCACAGGGCTCCGCTGTCCGAGAAGAAGCGTTGGGGAAGGACTCCGAAATTAAGCCAAATTCTCCCTTCTTTTATACCCACAGATCTCAATAGAAGTCTATGGCTGGACCCCTTTTTTTCTAATATTTCACAATTTCTGAGATCATATTTTCCTATCCGGCCAGATGTACATCTGTACCCAACTCCTTTCCGTTCTATCTATTTCTACAGTTTCCACACTTCCGTAGATGTCAACATGTTTTCTCTTCTGCCAGAACATCTTATTTTTAGCATATCAGTTTCACTTCCTCTTTTTCTATTATCTTATGATCTAAGTTTCATCTTATAGAAAGACAAACTCCATTTTAATAAGTGCTACATTCAATGTGTACCTGATTTTGTTAAGACTCATCTATAAGGCCATTAGTAGGTTATCAGGCCTAGTCAGTGCTTTTCAGCTGTACAAAGCTATGTAGCTTGACCCACCACTATTCCAGTGGATATATCTTAACTAGAACGCATATTAACTTGGAGGAAAAGCAAGTCCTTGCTCAGCCAGTCATAGATTTTTAAACCTAGCTGGTATTTTTACAGCCTGAGTCCTAAAATCTGGCCTTCCACCCTTCCGGTGGGCATCCAGTGAGGGCCTCTTGCTGTAGTATAATTATACATCCCCCACTTGTCACCCCCTCTGGAGAGGGGTGACACAAAGCTCGTCAAGCTTGTCATCATCTATTCCAGAAGGTGGTAAGCTATCAAACGAGAGGGGGAGTTTTGCTCTTACAAATTGTTAGAAGGTATGGTGCAAGATAGGAAACTTCATTCTCAGGTGATATATTATTTGGGCCTTAATCTTGATGTTACCCCTCTTGAGGTAATAGCAATTTCAGGTGGATCATACTAATAAACACTTTCAGGTCTTTCTATGGCTTCTATTATATCTGTTGCATAGCGCAAGGACAGATAATCTAATGTATCTATCTCAGTGGTCTTGGGAAGGAATAGTGGTTTTGATTAAGCATTGTTATGGGCTCATCAAATATATGGTTAGTACTCTGATTGCAGGCTGTTTGAGGTTGTAGGTATTCAGAATCCTTAAACAAGTATGAGGTTGTCTTATACAGGAAAAAAGGGTCAATCCTAGGATATTAACAAAGGTCATGCATGGAACTTGACATATGCATAATGATCTGGAAGTATGGGAAGCATTTTATATATCCGTTACCCCACTTGGAGCTTAGTCAAACCTACAGAAAGACATGCAACTTAAGTAAGCTTAAGTAAGCCTACAGCAAAGTTAAACAATTGCATAACTGGTTGATACTAACAGGATTTACACCTACATTATGATATCATAGCCAGTATTAGGGTTTGATGTTACCCTTGTATCAGAGAATATCAACTTCAATTTAAATTACATTAACAGAAATAACGGGGAAACTCTTAGAAAAACATTTAGAACAATAAAGGAAATAATAGGAAAATAAAAATAAAACCTTTTCAATATATAGACAGGATTACTGCTAAACTAAAAATAAAACAAAATATGAATCTATAATGTCCTTAAACAGCAACAGTAAATCTCAAATTAAGTATCAGTTCTGAATTCTCTTTCATCGATCATGGTTGAGGCGGTGGAAGCGTTGAAGAATCTGGACGGAGTTCTGGAAGATCTAACAGGGCTGGATTTTCAGGCTGGCCTGCTGAAGGAAGTGGCCGGTCTTGAGATGGTTAGGCTGGTAACATCTGGTTCTGCGGCTGAGTAAACACGTATATCTTTCACATGGACCCAAGACTTGTGGTCCAGTAGTTTGCAAGGTGTAAAGATCATTGCCACAACCTTGGGGGATCTAACATCATTTGGGCCTGGATAGATCTTGAAGACGTACTTGTGGTGTACAAACGTGGATCTTTCCATGTCTTTATTCTAGGCATGCACCATCATAATTAGTCCATCAAGAGTCAGAGGCTGGCAAAGGAATAAGCAAAATAACTGTATGCCTGAATGATACATTGCTATATCTTGGTGGACATAATATATAGATGTCAAGAGACATGAAAGACAATGTAAACATGGAGAAAACAGTGCTAATTAAGTGCAAAAGCAAAAGCAAAACCATAAGGGTTCAATAATGAAAAGCCAACTTACATAAATAGCAATAGTATATATAAAATTATATCTCCTGTTTGGTAGGGGTCAATTGCAACCCTCTTAATACTAGAAATTGGGATTTGCATAATATATCCCCACTTCTGGCTTGCATAATGTGCAAGACAGATTGGTAATTATTACAAAGAGATGATCAAATAACAATGGTAAAATATTTGGAACAAAAGAAAAGAGTATAAATAAACTAACAATAAAAATTGATTGTTCGAGATATTGATGTATGGAGGGTCAAAAATGTGGTGAACAAAAATAGTCGAAAGGCACGGATAATGCGTTGCAATCTATGGCCAGTAGGTATGGAATCTTCACCTGCAATGACTACCATTCACCAAGGGTTGAGCCCTCAGTTGCAGGAGGCCAGCAGGACTTACGAGTTAGATGATTCAGAAAGAAGGGTAGAGGCCAAAGCTTCTTGCAACTCCAGTAAGTGGAGAGCCTGTCTCTTTTGCTCATGGACCAATTGATGCATCTGTTGAAACTCACGCTCAATAATGTCTCGTTTCTCACACCGGGTAATGTTGGGGTCCGTGCATTTGTCCTTCAATCTAGCGATTCTTTGCTGCAATATAACCTTTAAATCAGATACATTATCGGGTAGCTGTTCTTTGCTAGCAGTCGTCTCCTCGGTGAGGGACGTCAACGGAATTCCTGTATCCATCTGGGGAAAGGCAAAACTTAAACAGACCAGTAATGCAATTTTTGTGTGGTTAATTTATTGGAAGTAGTCATAATGCTGGCGGGAGTTATGAAGAACCATTGCGTAAATACAAGAATTAGACAAGGGGTTAGGAGGCGGGTATAAATGGGAGTCAGGGAGGAGGATATGAGGGAAAATCGGAAGGAGGAAAATAAATAAATTAACCGGAAAGGCGTCGACTGCGAGAGAGGAGGAGGAGGCAAATAAATAAATTATGTAAGAGGAGAGCATCAGAGAGGAGGGCAGGGAAGAAAATAAAAAGGTGCAAGAGTCGGTAGAGCATCAGAGAGGAGGGCCGTGAGGTGTATCCCAAGTATGGTGTGTCTCAAAACAAAAAAGCATCGAAAATGAAAAATTAAAAAAAAAAAAAAAATTTTAGAAAACCACCCTGAGGGGTGTAAGATAAAAATAGGATAAAAACAAAATAAAAATAAAACAAAATATTATACATCTGAATTGCAGCAAGGCATATTCAGATGGCAATGCAAGAAAAAGGTTCCTTGAAAAAGATAAATTGAAGAAAAAAACTTTCAAAAGTGCAGCCACCCTTGATTGACCTTCACATAGAGTTTAAGTAACCCTTTTCAATCAATCAAGAAGTAGGAAGAAGCATATCGCTTCAAGACAAAAGCACTACGTGGCAAGAGTTAGTTGAAGCAAGGTGTTAGTTAAATACAGAAAGCATAAATTCCAGGACCGTTGCACACAAATAATCTACACCAGTTTTTTTCACTAGCACTCGCAGTTAAAGACAGAGAGATAAAAAGTGCAATAGTTGGCATTCAAGGGGTTATTGTGATCACTTGTGTTAAATAGAGAGGAATCAGAAGGTGGAGTGCATAAATTTCCTTATTTATGTCTGAAAGCTTCACCAACTCTCTGTTCAAGAATACTACAAAATCTATGATCAGCGCAAAATGCTCCCCCAAATGGCCAGTTCAAGGGAATATTTCTCGCATTTATTCTATATAACGGATAATGGTTATTAAATATTGCTTCTTTCTTAGACAAGGAAATAATGAAAAGCTTTCAGATATCACACATACCATAGAGAGATTTCAAAAATGAAGGCTTTATATTCATGAAAAAACTAAAGAAGTGAATGTCACATCAATTTAAACAGCGTAACAGTTAAAGCAGAAAACATTTTAAAAATTGGCGTAAATAAGTCAGTTCAGGTATATATAAAAAAACATAAAATGAACATCCTCTGGGGATCGCTCATCCCTGCAGTTGATAAGAACTCCCCAGGGAAGGTATGCATAGAAACAAATAAATAACTTGCTGACTTAGTTAGGTCATTTGTATGGTACCATAAATATACACTCGAAATTAAACCAAGAGAAATATAAAATAAAAACATGTCACCTGTAATAGAAACAGAAACATCACACCAATACATATATAGAGAAATGGTTTCTGGATACTAAATGAGGAGCTGAGTACTATGAGTAACTGTGAACTACAAAATAAGGTCGGGTTCGGATTACACCCAGTCAGTATGGACGGGTGGGGTGGGCGATTTTGATTCCAGGGCTAGCGTTGAACGGGTAGGAGACACTGCGATGCAGAATGGTCGATGTAATGGCAACGGAAACATTCCACGTTGACACGACAGTTGAGGTTTTGGTGAATCTGAATTATTTCCTGTGTTTTCTAGGTACGCGTAGTCGTGGTCGTGGACAGACGGCTGCGTAATAGCCGCATTGCCCGAACTTGAGCTCGGGGCAGATGATGTGGTGGTTGAGAACACTGAAAGGCATAATGGCCATACTGCTGGCAGCGATAACACAGGACATTGGCATAGCAATCAGGACTAGGGCCAGAATGGTAGTCTCTAGGTCGTATATTAATGATGGGTGGGCCTGTTTCAAGTTGAAACCGGCGGCCACGATTATCAGGGTAATCATTCCTACAGTCTAGCCGATGTGGGTTATCTAGCGAGGGGAGGTCACTCGGTCGCCTGCGGTCTCTCTGTGGCTGTCGTATCTGCATCCGAGAGACACGTGGCGATGGGGAGTTTGAAGGAGGTTGACGGTATTGACTATGTGGAAAGTGCCAGCACGGACATTCCATGGCGTAATGTCCTGATTGGAAACAACGGTTGCACTGTACTTCATTTCGGTGGCTGGGAGTAGGATGAGAGCGATAGTCCCGGCACTTATTGTTAGCTCTAGGAGCATTGGAGTTATGTGGAATGAGTGAATCGGCTTTTGCAGGGGTCCGTCTACTAGGCCGCGGATTAACATTGACCTCACCAGGTATCAATAACGATGTCAGATCGACAGTGTCTGGGATCACGTGGTCAGTAATAGTCGATAGCCATCTACTGAGGATCTGGTAGTGGAGATGACGGGTGGAATCGGGTGTGTATGTGTAAATAAAGTCTAATAACCTTTGCAGAGTTTTGGTATTAAAGGTGCCCTTATGGGGCCACGAGAGTCCAGGCTGAAACTTATTCCAGGAATGCCATATTTGGCAAAACTTTATAAGATTTATGTGGTCTCCTGGGAAGTGATTTATCACTCTCTCAAGAGGCAGCATAATGAATTGGGTACCAGAACTCTGGTATGGTAGAACACCGATATCTGGGTTGTGTCAAAATTGTACTGGCAAATCTAGTCTTATACAACACCTATATCACTACTATCTGTTACTATTATCTCCACAAGAAATCCGAATATAAAATTGCCAATAGAAATCCGACTATGAATACAACTAAAAATCACCAACTCCGTAGATTATCACAACTAACGTGACAACGAACTACAGATGCACGGAGGAAATCCGAAAGGTCACTCCTACGTCTCGTTGGGTGATACCTTAACGGCACACCCCCACTACTGTGTTACCCTTGCGCTGGGTAGACAGATAGATATAAGGCGGGGGACACCGCACCGTGCAAAATCTATGCTAAAGGACTCAAATGTCTGTTTCGTCATTCCCTAACTACTCTAACCATGCTCGCTAAATTCCCTAATTTATGACGAAATCTGGGTTAGTACCTAAGCTATATCCAAGTATTTACATGTCCCTAAAACTATGTTTGTGTTAGTACCCTAGCTGTATCTAAACCTCTAACAATCCCTAACTAGGCACTGTCACCTACCATAGGGACGACACAAGAATTTGCCCCTCAGCAAGTGGAAGCCTCGCAGAGCATCAGTCCCTGAACTCTATCTAACTGTTTCTACACTATATCAAACATCTTATGTATCTTCTGTAATAACTCCAAAAAACCTCTTATGTATCTTCAGTAATAAATCCAATAACTCTTACGTATCTTTCATAACTCAAATAACTTTTAATGTCTAGACCTTATGTAGTTTGTCCAAAGAAATTAGAAATCACTCCACCATCAAAGTACTTGTACAAGATTTAACTACTCACAAAAGGGATGGTAAAGGAATCCCCATAATTTGGAGAGACAGAGAACTAACATTTGCTCACAACCCAATATAAGCGTTAAAATTAGTAAAAGTATTAAAGAAAAAAAGTCTGAAGAGTAGGGATTATACATAGTCAAGAGCCCCATAAATGCATCCTTGACCTATACGCACCCCCAGTTAACGTTCCTAAGTGTTTTAGACTCAGAAATCCAGGATATACCCTGCCGGAATTAGGACAGGCACCCTCCCGACTAACCTCTAGATCAGTAGTGAAACCCAAGCAACTGATCGACACCAGCTATAAGTATATCCAAGGGGGCCAAATATACCAGTTACGCAAAATCAAACACCTCACTAGAGGACACCTTAAAACAGGTGTATATTCCAAAATCTATAATTTTAGTTACTGTCACCCCAACCACGGTTAACCTGCTTATGGCAGATATTAGTCCCAATATGGGGTGTTTTACCGCAATCCCAGCCAGTACCAGTAATTGTCAATTGTTCTAATTTATTGCAAGATAAAGATATAGAAATAGAAAAGGTATAGAGTATAGGGAATTGGGGTAAAAATTTCCCAATTTTAAATTACAAAATGTAAGCAAGGACCTGGCAATAATCTCCAGCCTGGAACAGCAGAGCCTGGCATCATGTCTGTATATTTACGTATATGAGGGACGAACTGTAGGGCACCTTAAGGGCGGCAGCCGATTCTGAAGACTTTAAGGATCCAGCTGCGAAATAAAAATAAAGTGTACATATTATATGGGAAAAACTGGGCCTACCTAATTTGTAATGTAAGGCAGATAATAAAGTGTAAAGTTATGTTGGGAGCTGTGTATGGAAACAAAATATAGACTTTAAACAAAACATGATACTTCTACATACTATAATAAGAGTAACAGGGGATAACCATATATGTTACTGAAACACCGATTTCAACTAAAGGCAAGAAAGGCATTGTAACATGTGTAGTCCAGAGCTATACCCCTAGAATAAATGAAATAAAGGTAAATACATATTAAATGCTTTTGGGGCGGGTACCGGATAGGTTGAAAGTAGCATCTAAACAGGAAAATATAAGAGAAGCATATTTTATAATAAATTCTCAAACAAGACGCCAGAGTCGTGGTGCAAATATGACAAGTTAATACCCATAAATATGACAAATTAATACCCATACACACAGAAAAGGAACATAGTAAAATAAACCCGAATGCGATGGCAGGAAGCTTTTGTGCCTAAACAGGTGAAAGGGAAAAAACAAATTAAAACATGTGATTCTTACACCAAGAACTTCCAATGATACAGCATAAAACATACATAGTAATCAGTGATTCAAATGATATGTCTAAACGATGACAAGCAGAACAGCTGCAGCATTAGAAGGAAAGAGAAGGTGGGTTGGGTTATAAAGAACCAACAGGAAATAACTGAAGAAGTGAAGCAACGCTGTATTCTCATGGCACGCAGGCATCATATTCTCAACCGGAAAGGTAAAACTTATTTTATATACATATCAATTAAGGTAAAAGCAAAGAAATGCTTCTATATACTACATAATGCTTCTACTATCATATAAGTTATACAAGGGGTTATCTAGCTCTTAATGAAACATTAAACCATTGTAATTTCATGTGACTTTCAGTGTTATATCTAAGTTCACAATGCTGTCGAGTAAAAACAGAAAACTTGTTATAAAGACTAACACAATTTAATTCTTTATAGAACCATATTATTTAAAAGTGATAGTCATTCTCAGGACGTGGAAATAATCATCACGAAACATTATAACATAACTCATTACTGCAAGTGTTTAAAATAAGCCAGTCCAAGTTGTATGCACTCGGAGGACGAAAACCACAATGCAAGCGAGGAAGTGCAGTATTTCCTGAAGATAACGTTATAATATTGTCAGGCTCACCGATGATTAAAAAGTATTAAAAAGCATCCCGAAATAAACTAACACGATAGTACGGTGCTGGGGCTGTAACTTATATTTCTTTTAACCGAGTACACCATTAAAACAGAGCACAAGAAACCAGAACTATATGAGTATCGGAAATACAAAGTATATGAGAATCTTACCTAGAGGGTGAATAAGATCTCCTCATATTTAGCGCAGTATAACACAAACAGTAAAATGTCGATATATAGTACAAGCAATAGAAGCTGATGGGCGGGGACAGCATAATGCCTAGCTTATAACGAGAGCAGGATATAATCTATATAGTGTCTAAACAGCAAACTGTAAAGATATGTTTCCTAATTATGTCACAATAAAGCCCCATTTCAAACTACAAATTCAGGAAAACCTCAGCAATTATATATGAAATTATGCACGGCTTGGGAGAAAGAAACATCGGCTGGCATTGTCAACAACAGGAAATCTTAATATAAAAGTGAATTCAGAACCGATTACACAAGCTAGAAGGGACCAAAAGCAAATGTCAAAAAGGAAAATAAATGACAAACCTTAAGCATTATTAATTGAAAGTATAACATTGTCCCAAAACAAATTGTAAATTAAAAGGGTGTGATAACAGCTACTAGGACAAGTACAAATTTAAAATTACAACTGAAAATAGTAGTCAAGAGACCTTTTGCAAGGAAAAAGTATAGGTGGAAGCGAGATAAATTTAACAGTCTTACAACCGAGGCTGTGACAGGAGAGAGTGAGTACAGAAAAAAGTGGCAAATTCACTCAGAGGAGCAGTAACAACGGGAGCTTAAGGCAGACAACTGTCAGGATTAGTACAGGACTTTTGGGACTTTTAGCAAAGACAAAATACAAAGGTATATAGTGAGTATGGCAGAAAGGTTCCGAAAGTGGCAGAGACGGGGTCTATGCAGCATAAATTAAACCCGGAAGCATCTAAAGTGGCTACGGGGAACAGAGACAGAATACAGACCGGGACTTCTCAAGCGGAGATTTATAATATCATGAAAGTTTCAGACGGGAGTTTCCAATGCAGACGGCCATAGAAATAAGTGTGGATTTTGAAGTCGAAAGCAGTATAACAGGAAGGAAGGGGGGGGGGGGAAAGAAAGAGTTATCAGAACGGAAGATGGTGACAGTCTGTCAAAAGTAATGGCACAAAACATTTACAGCACACGAACGGACAGCAAGCTCTCGAGGCATGAGACGCACTTGCAAAATAGAGACACCGGTTAACAATACTTAGAACTGGCAACAGACCTGTCATAGGGAATATTTATAATCAAAGAAATAACTAACAAGATAATATGGCAGAGAAATTACTGACAGAGAAGAGAACATAACCTTACTGACAGATAGCCTATATATAAGAGCAGGGAACATAACCAGAAGAAAAGGAAGGTGCCGTGACCAACGGAGGCAAATACAAAGTACAGGGCAAGACGTTATTACAAAAGATTATTAGAAACAGGATTTAATAATAGATTCCAAAGCTAAAGATTAGCAGATACGAGAGGGAGAAAGTGCAGAGAAGAGGAAGGAAGTGGGCGCCGTCCAAGAAGCCAGGCAGTTACAGAAGAAAAGAGGAAGATAAGCAGCTACGCACTTGTAAATTGAGAGAGTCAGTGAGAGACTTAAAGAATCGGAAGAAATGGGACCGCAAATGAGTGCAAAATATAAAGAAAAGAAATAAAGTGCGAAGAAAAACCACAGCCGTATAGGAAACCGGCATCTCCTTCATAGTCAAAAGTATTAGGCCAATAAGTGGCTAGGATGCTGAGCGCCGTGAAGCGAAGCTTGCAGATAACATAGTGACAGTAAAAGGTAACTCAATCTAACACCCGATTGAGTCAGAATTAAGCAGTTGAAGGTCAGACAGAGGTAACAAAAGCGTATAGGCGAGAGCGAGCATCCGGGGGAGCAGGAACAGAGGTGGGGGCAAGCCTGTCAGTGTTGAAGTATAGTTCTAATGCTGCCCATAGAGCTTGGCAATAACAGCGAAATAAGGAAGCAGAAAATGGTGAAGTGCAGCTAAGAAGCTGACAAAGAATTGTTAGGTTTAAACTATAAATCATTCACAAAGACACATCAGGAATATTTCTAACAAGGGTGCGGAGAAGTCTATATTGATATTGGCCAGAACCGGAATCAGAGAGACATGCAAGGTAGGGGTTAAGTACCTCTCGGAGGTTTATGTACCGCACAGGGGAAATAAGCCCAGATGTCGTGGATAGCACTCTCCGTACAAGATCTAAAATCTGTGTCGCAGAAGAAAAAGAAAAAGCAGAAGCAGGGAAGCGGGGGCTGTCAGCTCTGAGGAGCAGTGTGAAAAGTCACAAACAAAAATGGTTTTAGAGAATAGGCATAGTGTTTCAAGGAATTTTAGTGGTGCAAACCAGGGTAAAACCACCAAGTCAAAAATGACAATGACAAATGGTCTGCGTAGATGCAGACAAAGAACAGATGACAAAACCAAGTACGGAGAAAGGAGCGGAGAAAGCATAGAGTGCACTGCAGGAGATGCGAAGGTTATAGAGTTCACTGACAGTAATAGAAAAGTATAACGGAAGAGCAAGTGGCGAGGAGATAACCACAGGAAAAAGTGAAATCATAGAGAGCAGGAGCAAAAAAACTTAAATAAGGGACATGAAGGAACAGAAAGTAGAGTCTGGGTAAGACGGAACAGAACTGTGTCTGGATCAGACTCAACCCAAGATCTTCAGACATATAAGTACAGAGAAGGCATAACAGAGAGAAAGCACTGCATCCCACGAATACAGGTGTATGGAGGGAAAGACAAAAAAGTTAAGAACAGAAAGGAGGCGGCGAAGGAACCGCACAAGGGAAAAGAACGGAGGAAGTCAGAAGGGCAAGTAGGGGAGTTCATAGGTAGAGACAATAGATGTGAGAGTAAAGGAAAACCGAGAATAGAATGGGAAGGGAAGAGAAACGCGTCTGAAGCAGGCAGAACATCTGTAGTGCGCTAAAAAGCATACAGAGAACGTAGGGGTATAAAAGAGGAGAGAAGAGAACAGGAAAGAGAAAAAGAGAACGCGCAACCTCTAAGGATCGTTGAGCCAGAATGCTCGCATCAAGACCAATCCAAAGAATTGAGCGGGAAATAGACAGGCAGCAAACACGAGATCGGAGTCTCCTCGTCTCGTAGTAATGCACCAATCACGCAACAATCACACACTTACACGCATCTCGCAAATCAAAAAGATGAACAGGATAGAAGAAAGAAAAGAGGGTGAGAAAGAACAGAAGAGAATATTGAAAGACAGAAACGAAGGTTTGAACGCAAATATTTATCCCCTCAGCGTTCAAAAATTAGGGAAAGAAGGACAGTATTGGGGGGCTATTGTGTTACATCAGCGATCCGGGTCAGAGAAACAAGTGTGCCAGTCCAGCGCAGGAGAATAAGGCGTGCAGGGGACAGAGGAAGAAGGCAGAAAAATAGAAAGGGAACAGAGGTGGAAGGCAGAAAGATAGAAGAGTAGTTGAGGGAGGGGTAAGAAAAAGAACGGACAGAATAGCAGTGCCCAGTACCCCTCAAATGGGCAATGTCCGTGAGAGGCGGGAAAAGAAAAATAAGGAAAGGCAGAAAAAGGACATCATGGAGATATAAAAAAAACAGGAGACGTGGTCCCAGTAGTAGGTGGACAAGGGGGGTCAGGGAGATAAAGGGGAGGGAAATATGAGAGAAAAAGAGAAAGGAATATTGAGTGACAGAAATAAAACATTGAACGCACAAATAAAGATATCCCCTCTTGCGTTCAAATGGCGGGCGGGAAGGTAAGCGGGACCGCTCAGCGATCGGGAGTCATTTTATTCAGGATTTATTAATTGGAATATGTCAGTTTTTGGAAATGTGCATCTGTGATATTTTTCATATAAGTTTCAATTTTTGTAGTATTGATGCATGCTGATTCTGACTTCTTGAGGTTACTTTCCAGTTCAGTATTTTGCCTTCATGTGTTTTTCAGGTGTGATCAAGGAAGGTGCAGTATTCTGCTAGCGTATAGTTTGCAGCCATTTTTTTTTTTCACTAGGTTGTGCACTGATGTTTTAGAGCCCGGTGTAATTACAGTTGGCTTTCCACGCCACGCATAAGGTTGTAGCTCGTCCTGTCCTTGGAATTAGTGCTATTTATGGTTTCATGATAGCATTGTGCTTATTATTTCAATCAGTTTTTTTGTACAAGTTTAGCGTCATTTGTCTTTATTTGAAATTTCATAAATAAAAAACATTTCTAAAAATGGAATAATCTTACCAATGGGGTGGGGCTAGGGTGGGGCGGGGCTAGGATGGGGCCCCACCAAATTGGTCTGCATAGGGCCCCGCACTTGCTAAGACCGGCCCTGACAGTGAGTGTTGGAGAACCTGCTGATCGCCTGTGCAACTGCATCAACAATAAGGAGGACGAATTTTAACCAGGTTCGGTCAGCCGGGTATTCTCCAGTGGTTGGATCCAACTCATTAAGGAAGATTTCGATGTCAGTGTTGTCCTGAGGTAGCGTGTTGTGTAGGTTTGCAATTTTTTCATTGAAATACTTACCAATTTTGTCTGCAGATGGGATGTCTGTATTCGATGTAGTGACCAAGTTGGTGTCTAGGAGTTTGTTCACGAGTTGGTATAATTTCTTCATGTCTTTGTAATCAGTGGATATGAATGTCATAAATAAATAAATAGATAGAAACTCTGAATGTTGAGCACCTGATTCTCATAACATGATGTCTGTTTTAGTGGCCCATTACCAGGAGAAAAAAAATCTCTGCACGAATATAACACGTGATAGGGTGTCCCTGTAACCAGCCCCTCCAACTGACCACTGATTAAGATTTATAATAAATTACTACTCTACCTATGAAAAGTTATTCTGTTATTATACTTCCTCTGTGTACAGCCGTATGCTGCACAAGCTGGCATGTTGCAAGTGAGATTAAAGAATTACAAGGTGGATGGAACAGCTCATAGGTTTCCTTGCTTTGTTTTGAGTGAACAGTGATGACGGCTACGCTGGGAAGGGGAAACTTAGACTGACCTAATTGGTTTCAGCATTCTGACGTCACTTCGTCACTCAAGGCAAGAGCACAGTTTAATAGACAGGAGACAAAGTGACGTCCACACGTTGAAACCAATTAGGGCACAGTCAAGGAGGTTTAATAGACAGGAGTGGAAGTGAGCCTATCTAGTCCACTGTTAGTAAGGAAGCCAATTTGGTTAATCTCTGTTTCCACTCCCCCACGCAGCTCTCATTGCCATACACTGAAAACAAAGTAAGCAACCCTATGACCTGCTACTTCCATGTTGTCGTTCTTTATTGTCGGTCCATCTGTAACAAGTCTAAAGCTGTTTCAGTTGGATAGGCAGTGCCTTAAAAGGTGGAGGAGAAAAGAAATAACAATTGAATATCACTAAATCAGCTTCAAAAATTATTGTAGCTGGTAGAAAGCAGCAATTATAAACTCTGTAATTTGTGCTAATTTTTCATCACTGCTCTTCTATACAATACAGATGGCCATATTTCAGTGAGGATATCCAGTTTTCTGATGGGTTCATCTTCACTGTTGTTGTAATCTGCTTTGGGAAGCCTGGTGTCATAAAGATAATGGAATATATTGAAATTAAATGGAAGTAGAATTAAACTCTCATTTCATTGGGGCACATGAAATCACATCTTCATCTGTTTTGTAGACGTTTACCTTTTAGATACACAAATGGATTATTCTGTTTTGAACGTGTTTCAGGGACAAGTGGTTTTATAGGTCAAAATAAAAATAAATATTTTGTTTTATACAGATCTCTTTTGTTTAAGCATAAATGGGCTCTAAGCCCCTAATGCAGCCCATTGGTTTTCTTATATTTTGTTCTTGTGAACACGATCCATCCTAAAAGGTTGTTGTGTGGCTGTATATGAGGAATTGTGATGTTGAATAAATAGTGCATGTTTGTGTCCTTAGTCATGCATCCTAAGTTTATATAATCCTTTCAAGAAATCCAGTTAATCATTTAACTTATTAGTGACACGTGGAGGGGCATAATCGAACACGAACGCCCATCTCCATGGGCGTTTATGTCCGAAAACGGGTATGTGAAGAGGCGGGACAGACCGTATTATCGAAAAAGATAGGCGTCCATCTTTCGTTTCGAAAATACGGTTTGGACGGACCAAATGCCATGGATTTGGTCCCTTCTGAGATAGGCGGGTTTTTTTTTTTTTTGCGATAATGGAAACTAAAAACGCCCAGCTCAGAAACGTCCCAATCCAAGCCATTTGGTCATGGGAGGGACAAATGTACAACACTACCATAGCTCTTAGGGGTGAAGGGGGCAACTACATGTGGGTACAGTGGGTTTTAGAGGCCTCCCATTTACCACCTCAAGTGTTACGGGTGGGGAGGGAGGATGGGCCTGGGTCTGCCTGCCTGAAGTGCACTGCAGTACCCACTAAAAGTGCTCCAGGGACAGGACTTGTTGCTGGTGTATAACCTTGGCACAGCAGTTCACACCTGAAGACTAATCTCGCTGAAAATGTCCTTTATTTGAATAAGCAGCTTTACTCACAGTTAACTGCAGATCAGAGGTTCTGCCCCACTGGCAATGAGTCTCGCTGGTACTGAGGTTAGCAGTAGGTCCGAGCTGGCAGAATGGTGTACAATGCCCTCTTTCAGCAACATTCAAGGTAAGAACTAAGTGCTGTAACATGGCTAACACATGAAAGGGATCTAAAAGTGTCTTACACAAATGGCCACTACCTCATGGACTACCGGAAACAAAACAGGGCACACTCTGACCCAGTAAGCAGACGGAAAAGCACCATGGGAGTAGAGCCTACCAACTACCAACATCGTGAGCATTTAACACAAGCTAGTGGAATCATGGACCCCAATACCCTACACCCACCACAATGCTGATGTGACTCTGCAGTGCCCTTAACAGAAAAGGTGTCACACTCACCCGAGACCCACATCAGAACCAGGGAAAGGCTGTCAGAGGATAGAACACATTCTGCTGTCATGGAGGTGGGTACGGCATTCGAGGCTGGCATAGAGGCTGAGAAAAAAAAGTTTGTAAAGTGGATTTTCGTTGGTGGGAGGAGGTTAGTGACCACTGGGGGAGTCAGGGGAGGTCATCCCCGATTCCCTCCGGTGGTCATCTGGTCAGTTGGGGCACTTTTTTGGGACTTGGACCTGAAAAAAAAAGGGTCCAAATAAAGCGGACCAAATTCTCATCAAAAATGCCCTTCTTGTTTCGATTATCAGCTAAAGACGCCCATCTCTCCTCAGCCGATAACCACGCCCCAGTCCCGCCTTCGCTACGCCTCCGACGCGCCCTAGTGATCTTTGTTTGTCTCCGTGACAGACTGCAGTTGAGGATGCCAAAAATCGGTTTTCGATTATACCGATTTGGGCGCCCACGGGAAACGGATGCCCATCTCCCGATTTGGGTCCAAATATGGGTGTCTTTCTCTTTCGAAAATAAGCTGGATAACCACAGAGGCATTGTGTGGTTACATTTTCAATATGGTAATACTAGGGCCCAGCTAAGGAACAGGTTAATTTGAGTTAGTCTTCACTGGACCAAACTTGCTTTCCTTGTGCCATCATTATCCAGCAAGTAGGCAGTGTCTTAAAAAGTGGATAATAAAGGAGATATATATATATATATATATATATCACACACACTATCCCAAGCAAACTCGGGTTCAATGTGGCTTACATTTTGAAAATACAGTGAGACAGAATAATAGAATTCAGTTATATCATGGGAACAAATAGACAGATATGTCTGAAACATTTAACAAAGTTGAGATTAGCATATATACACAACTGGGCATTTAAAAGTTTGTCCTTTAATGCTATCACATGTTCAGAAATCATAGCCATATGTATAGGCAGTTATTCAAAGATTATCACATGCGCACATCAGAACAGGCATCCATCACATTGCAAAAGTAAATAACAACTTCTACAAAATACGTCCAAAATTTAATTTTTATTTCCTTATTTCCATCTTCCAAAATGCTAGACAGCAGATCTAGAGATCAGCAGGACCCAAAGCAGTCCAAAACAAGTAAAGTCAGAAACAACACAGTTTATACCTAATTGTTCAACCACCCTTAGGCTTCACCTTTGGGTTTAAAAAGCAAATCATGTGTGTGTAAGGTCTGGATAAACAACTTAAAAGAAAGGTTTCAAGCAAATGCCCATATGTATTACATGGTAGCAATAATGAAACAATGATGGAATATTCACACAGCAGGCAACCTGAGCCAATTTGACTGACTCTGGACTTCTGCATGAAGGTAGCTCTGCCCTCATTATTCAATATTTGTCTTTTAAATAATAGTAATAAAAATTTCAAGTGCATTTTGATAATATACCTCTGCAATCCACAAGACAAAAGGAGCATGTTCCCACATGCCATCTTTTTCTTTTGATCTAGGCACAGGAAAAAAGATTTAAAATACTCCCAGGTTTCAACCTAATTCATGTTTAATGTGAGGTATAAATGTCATAAATAAACAATGCTTTTTTTGTGCCGGTACGCAATGGTACGGTGTACCGGCACCTTTTTATTCTCTACCAGATAAGCACAGGTCTCCTTCCCTCCCGACTCAGCTCCCCAATCGGCAGCCCGAATCAGCTCCGTTCCTCCTCCCCCCCCCGGCAGCCTGAATCAGCTCCGTTCCTAGTCCTCCGCTTCCCCCCTCCCTGGCAGCCCGAATCAGCTCCGTTCCTCCTCCCCCCTCGCTGGAGAGGAGGGGACGGCAGGGGGAGAGAACAGATCGCTGGACATGGAGAGGAGGGGAGGGCATGGGGAAGATAACAGATCGCTGGACATGGAGGGGGAGGGCAGGGGAGAGAACAGATCGCTGGAGGGGAGGGCAGGGGGAAAGAAGAGATCACTAGACATGGAGAGAAGGGGAGGGCAGGGGGAGAGAACAGATCGCTGAGCATGGAGGGGAGGGCAGGGGGAGAGAACAGATCGCTGGACATGGAGGGGATGACAGGGGGAGAGAACAGATCGCTGGACATGGAGAGAAGGGGAGGGCAGGGGGAGAGAAAATAGATCGCTGGAGAGGAGGGGAGGGCAGGGGAGAGAGGAGAATTGCTGACCATGGATGGATGGAGGGGGAGGGCAGGGGAGAGAACAGATCGCTGGAGGGGAGGGCAGGGGGAAAGAAGAGATCACTAGACATGGAGAGAAGGGGAGGGCAGGGGAGAGAACAGATCGCTGAGCATGGAGGGGAGGGCAGGGGGAGAGAACAGATCGCTGGACATGGAGGGGAGAGAACAGATCGCTGGAGCGGAGGGGAGGGCATGGTGGAGAAGAGATCGCTAGACATGGAGCGGAGGGGAGGGCATGGGGAAGAGAACAGATTGCTGGACATGGAGGGGGAGGGCAGGGGAGAGAACAGATCGCTTGGCATGGAGGGGAGGGCAGGGGGAGAGAACAGATTGCTGGAGAGGAGGGGAGGGCAGGGTGAAAGAAGAGATCACTAGACATGGAGAGAAGGGGAGGGCAGGGGGAGAGAACAGATCGCTGGGCATGGAGGGGAGGGCAGGGGGAGAGAACAGATCGCTGGAAAGGAGGGGATGACAGGGGGAGAGAACAGATCGCTGGA
This sequence comes from Microcaecilia unicolor, assembly GCF_901765095.1. Taxonomy (NCBI): domain Eukaryota; kingdom Metazoa; phylum Chordata; class Amphibia; order Gymnophiona; family Siphonopidae; genus Microcaecilia; species Microcaecilia unicolor. The sequence continues at coordinate 344,147,505 of NC_044031.1, read as the reverse complement.
CATGGAGAGAAGGGGAGGGCAGGGGGAGAGAAAATAGATCGCTGGAGAGGAGGGGAGGGCAGGGGAGAGAGGAGAATTGCTGATCATGGATGGATGGAGGGGAGGGCAGGGGAGAGAAGGGGAGGGCAGGGAGAGAGAAGAGATTGCTGGTCATCGATGGATGGAGGGGAGGGCAGTGGGAGAGAAGAGATCGCTGGACATTGATGGATGGAGCGGAGGGCAAGGGAGAGAGGAGAATTGCTGGACATTGATGGATGGAGCGGAGGGGAGGGAAGGGAGGAGAAATGCTGGACATGATTGAAGTGGAGGGCAGGGAAGAGAAGAGAAATGTTGGACAAGGATGGAGAGAAGGAAAGACAAAGGAAGGGGATGCACACGGATGGAGTGGAAGGGAGAGAGGAGAAATGATGGTCATGGATGGAGGGGAGGGAAGACAGAGGAAGTAGATACACATGGATGGAGGGGAGGGGTGTGAGGAGAAATGCTGGATATGGATGGAGGGGAAATTGCTGAATTTAAGGGCTGGATTGGAACACTTTGAGGGCAGATGTTGAAACTGGAGAAAGGATAGGGACAGGGCTACAGATGGTAGACAGAACACATAAGGACACAGAAGGATGGTGTTAAAAGAATTTTAATTAACATACTCACGAATACCATCAGACCAAGTTAGGCCTAAGCATTTTTATTTACTTGCAAGAAGACAGATCCAACTGCAGTCAGAAGGTTGTCTGACTCTAAAAATCCTCCCTGCGTCTCTTATACATTTTCTGCGTGCAGGGATACAAAGGAAACTTGTTGCCTGTGTGTCTATCAACACTTTCATATTTTCTAGCATGTTACATTTCTAGGCTACTAGTCAGCTTGTCTGGTTCTAAGCATATCTAGGTACATTCCATTCTGCTTGTAATGTTCAAGGCCTGAGAATCTACATTTCAGAGAGTCTACATTTATTGTAGAAATTGTAAGAATGATTAACCCTATGTTAGCAAAACATTTTTTTTACATTTCCCTCCTGTTTATCATTATTACACATTTTACTCAAGTCTCTAAGGTAGATTCCTCTCCAAGACTCCGTCTTTCAGTCCTGGAAATTCATGTAGTCTTGAGATTGTTATATATCAATGGAGGCTACACAGTCTAAGCCTGGCTATTATCCCCACCATCATCAGGCTCTTTATACTGGTACATAGTCTTTGTTAAGGTCGCATCAATAAGTTTTGGGGATAGGCCATGTGTGGCCACAGCAACAGAAGTCAATACTGAAGAAATCAGGCCACTCTAATTTCCAAACCAATCTTCCATTGAATGGGGCATTAAAGCCTGAATTCTCCACCAGTTCCCTTAACAAGAATGTTTAGTCCAGTCAATGCCTTGGTAATGTTTCCATCGGGGGCTGTATTGTTTGGAATGTATGTACAACAAAACTCTTCAAAAAAGAAGAGCACAAAGGGCCTTTAAAAACGGGAAGGAACACAGTTTTTTCATTAAAATAATCCTTTAATGGTGAACTTTGATTGAAGAGAGACCCGACACGGGCCGTGTTTCGGTGCTGCCGCACCTGCGTCAGGGGTCACTCCAATGACAAAGGAGGCTTCAATAGACAAATTCTTTCCAAAATTTTGTATAATATATTCCTCCTCCGAATAAATTGGCGAAACTCACACAACAACAGCGTCATACACTGTTGTTGTGTGAGTTTCGCCAATTTATTCGGAGGAGGAATATATTATACAAAATTTCGGAAAGAATTTGTCTATTGAAGCCTCCTTTGTCATTGGTGTGACCCCTGACGCAGGTGCGGCAGCACCGAAACACGGCCCGTGTCGGGTCTCTCTTCAATCAAAGTTCACCATTAAAGGATTATTTTAATGAAAAAACTGTGTTCCTTCCCGTTTTTAAAGGCCCTTTGTGCTCTTCTTTTTTGTTTGGTCTTTTTGTACTTGGTTCCCTCTCTTTGTTACACAACAAAACTCTTCAAACATCCGCCTTTTCCCCACCAGTAGCATATCCAATGGCCGTCGATTTTTCTATGCTATCATTGAAGTGGCATCACTTTGTTCAACAATTCCTTTTATGGCATCTCGAGTGTAGTTGACGAGTCTATATTGATTATAATAGGTATAATCCAGTCTACTAATGCAGACTCCCTGTGCCACACTTGTGGAAGATGAGGTCTGAGAAGGAGGTCTCCACACGTCCACCAGATATCAGTTCCTCCTTCTGGGACCAATCAAGATGTTATTTAGGGTTCCATTTTTCTTCCATAGTCAGATTTTCAAATCTGATTACTTTAGGCAGGGAAAGTTAAGTCTTTTCAAGAAATATATATTTTTCCTCCAATCCTGCATTCGATTGACGTGGTCTTAGGAATTATTCTGTTTCTGGTCTCCAGAAATTGGTGTCTGTTTAACTGCATGTATGACATAGAGCAGGAGAATGATAAGAAGTATACCTCAGATGGCTCCTAGGACCAACCTGAGTGTTATCTGTCCATCAGTCAAGGTCCTGATTGCTCTCGGTCTCAGTCAATTGTTCACGTGGGTCATCTGGATCAGATGTTAAGGCTTCCATTTGAACCCTAATTTCTCACTTGGGTTGTTGTTTGCTTCACCGGTTTTGAGGTGAGGGTTCCTATTGAAGCACCTCCCCTTTGTAGCTGGGCTTACCCTTGTGAGAAGTTGGTCTACTCTGGTTGCCTAATCTCAGCTCCTGGTTCTGCTACCTCCTTGCAGTGTGACAGGTGTTCAGCAAGTTGTTCAGCAGTGGGGGACTCAGGAGTACTTGGTATGGACCTTGCCAGTGAGGTGAAGCCCAATTTTCCTCTTGATGACCTTACTTAGAACCCCGTCTCCTGCTTGGACCCTTCCCAGCTCAATAAGTTCAGGATCTGTGGACTGAAGAGCCCTACTGACCAACAACAGAAAATAAAACAGTCAGAATGGAGGCGGTAAGGGATAAGCCCCCCAATTGGTTTGTGTGTGAACAATTTCAAACAACTATCAGTGCTTTCACAAATGTTGGAGTAATACAAAATAAATTGTCTTTTTATCAACAAAACTATTGCTAGCAAGGCAGTGGGAATAATGACAAAAGTGAAATAAATGAAAACTCTAGAACCGTAAGTCCCCAATCATCAATATGAAGGGGGTATATACAATATCACAACAATTAGTATGAAGTATGGCTTTACAGGTAGCAGACTTCAGGTATCTAAAGCAGCTTCAGGTATCTAAAGCAGGAAGTATGATTCCAAGTTTTGTGTGTGCAGAGTCTTCAAAATGACCTGGAATGACATTAGACAGAGAAAAATTCTTTGTTAGTTAACATTTTCTTCATATATGTTGTTATTGATTTCTCAGCCCCCTCATGACTCTTTTCCAATGAGGCAAGCTGAGGGATCGCATACTGCCTTCCAAACAGAATTTCAAAGGGAGTTATAGTTTCTGCCATTATCCTTCTCAATCTGCTTTCTAAGATTCCACTGTGTCTTTCCACCAACCCTGCTGACTGGGGGTGGTGGGCACAATGGTTCCTCAAGTCAATGGCCAATTGTTTTCCCTTTTTTATCAAAGCTTTAGCCCCGGGGAACGTTTCTACCCATTCGGAAAACATATAAGCAATATTCCTTGTTTGCACACTTATTCAATTCAGTAAAAGCCAATTTGGTTTTGAGTAATCCATTGTAAAACTCAACCAACCCATTACTGGTGGGTTTGTAGACACACACAGTCCTGTGTGTTATACCAAGAGCTGGAAGGAGAGAATTGAGAAGTTCATTAACAAAGTATGTACCATTATCAGTGGTAATTTTGGCGGGGATACCAAATCATGGGATAATCTCATTGCAAAGAGACTGTGCCATGACTTGTGCAGTTTCTCTAGAGCAGGGGAAAGCTTCCACCCACTTAGAGAAAGCGTCCATGCAGACAAGCAAGTACCGTTTACCACAGACAGGTATCTGCATATCTGTAAAATCAACATGCCAATGCTGACCGGGTCCTTGAACCACTGGCAAGTGACCCGGAGGGATAGTGGGTCCTCGTTTGGGTGTATACAGGAAACATTTATAACAATTGTGATCCACGGTGTGACACATGGGCATCAGTTGGGGTGTCCATAATTTGGAAGAAAGTTGATCATACAAAGTTTTAGCATTCAAATGGAAAGGGTAATGGAGAGCATGCAAGAGGAGAGACAAAACATGTTGGGAAACACATAATTGACCGTTAGGATGGGCCCAAATGCCATTAGGGTTAAGAAAACATCCTGCTTGTTTCCACAAGGTGAGTTCTGCCTGTGTGAGGGAGGAAGTTAGGGTAGAAGAGAAGTCGGAAATAAGGGAATCAGAGGAGGGAGGTGCAGTATCAGGGGAAGAGGACGCTTTCTCAGTAGGCATAGGCACTGGTGATAAAAGAGAGGTGATAACAGGGGGAGCGTGAAAAAAGGGAGGGGTGTTGGAAGGGGAAGTATCAGAGACATCAGAGGCAGTATCAGAGTCGGTAGTATCCGACGGAGTAGAAGGAGGTGTGTCGAGGGGCTGGGCAGAATGATGAACAAGGCGGGGTTCTAAGGACGCAATCAAAAGGAAGGACAAAGTGGCGTCGGCAGTGGAACAGGAAAGAAGATTCGAGGAGGAAGTGACCTCACATGCAAGCTCATCAGCAGCATGATTTCTGTTGATGGCGAAAGAAAAGACAGTCTCCTGATGTGCCTTCACCCAGGAGATACTAGTATGGAGTCCTTTTTGATGGCGCTGCTCAAGAGCCTCAAAAAGTGCTGTCCACAGAGGTAAGTGACTTAATGGTTGTCCAGTAGAGGAAATCATACCCCTCTGGTTCCATTTTCGAACATGGGAGTGCAAAGAGAAAAAACATAGTCTGAGTCAGTTACAATGCTCAAATCTGAGTGTAGTGCCTTGAACAGCAGAACATACAAAACAGCAGCCAGTTCTGCAGTTTGAGCAGTAAACGTGTCAGGAAGTCTAAATTGTACCGGATCAAGTATGTCTTCTTCTGGCGTATAGCGGAGAGCCGCAAAACCGGCTACCCCATTCTGCTGGGAACCGTCTGTGAACCAAATCTCGCCATTCTGCAAAATTTCAGAATGCACATGAAGGGATTCAGGTACAGACAATTGGGTAGTGCACTGGTGAGGAAAGATAGCATTCTGTGCTGTCTCAGTAACTGTGAGTAGTGGATCTAGACGTTGAAGGTCAGTTAAAGTTAAGGGGTGGATGGAGTGCACTACACTGAATAAAAGTACTTGATATTTTTGTAAACGGCAGACAGTCATGTGACTAATCTGTTTATCCAACAGATATTTAACGTCATGGGAAGTGTGAAGAATAACAGGAAGGTGAGGAATGTAGCTGTAGAGCTTAGTAACAGTGGTACTGGCGGCAACAAGGCCTTTCTCACAAGTGGCAAAGGCTCTCTCAACAGGTGAAAAAGTACCCGAAAGGTAACCGCATGCAATGTCATCATGTTCTTGTGTAATCAGGCAGGACCATGTGTCTTCGGTATGCACAACCCATAGGTGCACATCCTGAGACACATCAGTGGTCGCCAATGGTGATGAAAGCATTACGTCTTTCACCAAGGCCATAAGATCTGTAGTTTCCTGGGTTGTAAAATGTAAGGGTTCACGTTTAACTTTCTGTTTGCCTTGTAGTTTCATGTAAAACGGCTGAGTTCGGGCAGAGCAGTTGGGAATCCAGAGCCTGCAGAAATTTAACATGCCAAGGACTCCTCTGAGATCGGAGACAGTAGTGGGCATGCGCAAAGATGAGACATGTTGAAGAGTATCGGGACCAAGGCCCTTCTCACGGGGGCCAATGTGGTGGCCGAGAAAGGTAACGTGGGTCTGAGCCACTTTCAATTTTTTTCTGTTAACTTTGTAACCTTTTGTGGCTAGGAAGCCGAGAAAGTCACAAGTGACCTGGACACAGGTGTCAAAGTCAGGGCATGTAATAAGCATGTCATCCACATACTGAACAATGGAAGTATGCGGTGGGAGAACATATCTGTCGCGTTTAAATTCGCGTATATGTTCAGCTAGAGTTTGGGAAAAGATGGTAGAACTGTCAGTGAAACCCTGGGGAAGACAGATCCACTGATAAGTAGTATTATCAAACTGAAAGGCCGTCAGTGGGCGGCTTTTGGGGTCAAGGGTGATGGAAAAGAAGGTATTGGATAAATCAATGGTGGAATGATATTTTTGCAAGGAGATGCTATTGAGGAGGGTGGTCGGATTTTCAACATTCGGAAAACATGGACAAGTAAGTTCGTTTAGTGCGCGCAAATCTTGCACTATTCGGAAAGTTCCGGGCTCCTTCTTTGGAACTGGGAACAACGGGGTATTGTATGGAGAGTGGCACTTTTCAATAATGCCTTGCTGTAGTAAGGAATTAATTTGTTCCTGAGCTCCAGCAAAAATTTTGGGCTTCAACGGGTACTGGGCAATCTTAGGGCCTTTACAACTGGGTAAAAGCTGGATACGGTGGGGAGGGCCAGAAACTCGTGAGGTAGTTGATTTCTGGTTAATTATATACAGTGTGTTGAGAACTGATTGGATACCCTTTCTATTCATTAGAGAAGTAGGATCAAGACCCTTGGAGGTATTTAGTCTCTCCGCAACAGGAGCTACTAGAATCTATCCCCCTTACACTAGCAACGCCTAATGGTATATCCGTTCTTGGCGTATTTTGGAGTGGTGATTGTCATAATTGCAGCTCTTGCTAAAACCCTAGGGTTAATTTTGTTACTCACAATATTCATTGCTCGTCAATTACCATTCCTACAGTCTTGATACGGTGCTCAATCAAGAAAACTGCCAACATGACATGCCTTGCCCTCCTATGTGTGTTAGCCATGATCATGGTACCTTCCAAGTCACAAGTAATGCAATTACCAGATCGCTTGATTGAATACAAGATAGTATTAGCCCCAACCAAGGAGACGATTACAATAACCCTCGATGTGTGTGCTTACACTAGGTGTGGTGAACGGCCTTACCAGCAATATTATTCATATTCAGCCTTTGATATATACATGTGTCCCTTCTCCACATGTGGAAGCTGGGCAGAGGTATGGTGGTACACAGGCACATGGGTTCCCTACTCAGGTCAAGCCATTCCTGAACTCAAGAAGAGTATTTCCATTATGAAGCCACGGGTATTTACTAATTGTCCAATGACCAAGTGCAATCAGGTGGCTGTCACTTTCAGAGGAATAGCCTCTGTCACGTACAGAGCCTATTCCCTTTGAATAGATACCACAGGCAGGGATCCTATTGGCACATTTCTTATTATTCCTCCTCCCAAACCAGAAAGAAACCCCCTAATGCCAACAAAGGCCCCAGAAGAAAAGATTCCTTACCAGGTTGTACAGATTAACAATGCCAAAGACTTAGTTGCACTTGAAACTGGGTTTGGGGATACTAACCTGTGGCTCGAATGGGCCCACTACAACACAGCAAGTTTGAATGTTTCTAATTGTTATTTCTGTGCACATGCAAGGGCAGAACCTATAGCGGTTCCTTTTCCCTTAGATCTCTATAATGATCCAGATGGTTTTTGGTGTATGCTAGAGCTAGTGCAGGTAAAAGAGGACATTAATCAGTCTTGTCAGTCTCTGTTTTTCTCGAGCCCTCATCCCCATCCCTCATTCTTGGTGACTTCAACATACACACTGATAACCCTTCTGACTAATACACTTCTCAATTCCTCACCCTAACCTCCTCCTTCAACCTCCAACTGAGCTCCACCACCCCTACTCACAAATCTGGTCACTGTCTTGATCTTGTCCTCTCTTCTACCTGCTCGCCCTCTAATCTCTGCGTCTCCGCTCTTCCCATTTCTGACCATCACCTGATCACATTCACACTTCATCACCCTCCCCCTCAGTCCCGCCCAACCCTAACTACTACCTCCAGGAATCTCCAGGCAGTTGACCCCTCCACCTTATCCGCTAGTATCTCTAATCTCCTCCCGTCCATCACATCTTCCGAGTCCGTCGACAAGGCTGTCTCCAATTACAATGCCACTCTCTCCTCTGCCCTTGACACCCTTGCACCATCTGTTTCCCGTCCCACTAGGCGCACTAATCCCCAGCCCTGGCTTAACCCTTGCACCCGTTACCTTCGCTCCTGCTCCCGATCGGCTGAACGCCTATGGAGGAAATCTCGCACCCATACTGACTTCATTCACTACAAATTCATGCTATCCTGCTTCCAGTCCTCCCTATTCCTCGCCAAACAGGACTACTACACTCATTTGACTAATTCCCTCAGCTCTAACCCTCGTCGTCTCTTCGCCACCCTCAACTCCCTCCTCAAAGTGCCCTCCGCTCCCACCCCCCCTTCACTCTCTCGTCAATCACTGGCTGACTACTTCCGCGACAAGGTCCAGAAGATCAACCTCGAATTCACATCTAAACCTTCTCCTCCCCTTCATCCTATCTCCCACTCCCTCAACCAACCAACCCAGGCCTCCTTCTCCTCTTTTCCTGATATCACCGAAGAGGAAACCGCCCATCTTCTCTCCTCCTCGAAATGCACCACCTGCTCCTCAGACCCCATCCCCACCAACTTACTTACCACCATCTCTCCCACTATCACCCCTCCCATCTGTCATATCCTCAACCTCTCTCTCTCCACCGCAACTGTCCCTGACACCTTCAAGCATGCTGTTGTCGCACCGCTCCTCAAAAAACCTTCACTTGACCCTACTTGTCCCTCCAACTACCGCCCCATCTCCCTCCTACCCTTCCTCGCCAAAATACTTGAACGTGCCCGTTCACAGCCGTTGCATTGATTTTCTCACCTATCATACCATCCTCGATCCGCTTCAATCTGGCTTTCGCCCACTTCACTCGACAGAAACGGCATTATCCAAAGTCTGTAATGACCTGTTCCTCGCCAAATCCAAAGGTCATTACTCCATCCTCATTCTCCTCGACCTATCCGCCGCTTTTGACACTGTCAATCACAACTTACTTCTTGACACACTGTCCTCTTTTGGGTTCCAGGGCTCTGTCCTCTCCTGGTTCTCCTCTTATCTCTCCCATCGTACCTTCAGAGTACACTCTCATGGTTCTTCCTCCACCCCTATCTTGCTCTCTGTTGGAGTCCCTCAGGGTTCTGTCCTTGGACCCCTTCTTTTCTCTATCTACACCTCTTCCCTGGGCTCCCTGATCTCGTCTCATGGCTTCCAGTATCATCTCTATGCTGACGACACCCAGCTTTATCTCTCCACACCTGACATCACTGCAGAAACCCAGGCCAAAGTATCGGCCTGCTTATCCGGCATTGCTGCCTGGATGTCCAACCGCCACCTGAAACTGAACATGGCCAAGACCGAACTTCTTGTCTTCCCACCCAAACCCACTTCCCCTCTACCTCCACTCTCTATTTCGGTTGATAACACCCTCATCGTCCCCATCTCATCTGCCCGCAACCTCGGTGTCATCTTCGACTCCTCCCTCTCCTTCTCTGCGCATATCCAGCAGATAGCCAAGACCTGTCGCTTCTTCCTCTATAACATTAGCAAAATCCGCCCTTTCCTCTCTGAGCACACCACCCGAACTCTCATCCACTCTCTCATTACCTCTCGCCTTGACTACTGCAACCTACTCCTCACTGGTCTCCCACTTAGCCACCTATCCCCCCTTCAGTACGTTCAGAACTCTGCTGCACGTCTTATCTTCCACCTGAACCGATACACTCATATCCCTCTCCTCAAGTCACTTCATTGGCTTCCGATAAGATACCGCATTCAATTCAAGCTTCTGCTACTAACCTACAAATGTACTCGATCTGCAGCCCCTCCTTACCTCTCAACCCTTACGTTCCTACCCGTAACCTCCGCTCTCAAGACAAATCCCTCCTTTCAGTACCCTTCTCCACCACCGCCAACTCCAGGCTCCGCCCTTTCTGCCTCGCCTCACCCCACGTGTGGAAGAAACTCCCCGAGCCCATACGCCAGGCCCCCTCCCTGCTCATCTTCAAATCTCTGCTTAAAGCCCACCTCTTCAACGTCGCCTTTGGCACCTAACCTCTACACCTCTACCCAGGAAATCTAGACTGCCCAACTTGACATTTCGTTCTTTAGATTGTAAGCTCCTTTGAGCAGGGACCGTCCTTCTTTGTTTATTTTGTACAGCGCTGCGTAACCCTAGTAGCGCTCTAGAAATGTTAAGTAGTAGTAGTAGTAGTTGTCAGCACCTTGCAAAACATCAACCCTACTTGCCCCCTCGGCTGAGGGTGCTGCCTGCATTCAGAATTCCAGAACCTGCCACAAGATATCATACCTGTCTGGACCGATATGCAGTTAAGAACTCACGGTTTTTGGGAAATTTGACCAATTGCAATACCACTCTAGGGAAAGGGGCCCTGCGAGGTCTGAACATTACAGACTTTACCCAGGCTCAAGCAGATGTATGGTGGTATTGTGGAACCAACACTATCCACCATACACTCCACAGAAGTTGGACAGAAGTGGCTGTGCTGGCTTCTGCTTGTCTCTGTGTCTGTCTCTGTCTTAGTTTCTCTCTGGCTCTGTGTGCTGATTGCCTTACTGGACCTCACCTGTGTGGGCTATGCCTCTTCCAAGATGGCTGCTGACTCCTCTATGCCAGTATCCAAAATGGCTCCCGCTTGTTCTTCCTGTGGGCTGACTTCTCTGTCAAGCCTCTGTTTGGAAGCAAGGTGATTGCTGCAGCTGTGCCTCTGGTGTTGAACGGCTTTATTAATCACTTAGAGACTGCAGCCCTTGCCTTTGCATTTCGTCTAAGGGCCCTGGTATGTAGAGTGCTCTGTGCACTGCTACATTGTCCAGCTCAGTGTGAGTTCCTAGTGTTTGACTAGTTAGCTTGGGCACAGTTTTGCTTGTTAGCCTGTGTACAGCTTTACTAGATCTCCTGTGTTTGCTCAGTGTATGTTTCTAGTGTATGACTTGTTAGTTTGGGCACAGCTTTGCTTGGTTAGCCTGTGTACAGCTTTACCAGATCTCCTGTGTTTGCTTAGTGTATGTTTCTAGTGTTTGACTTGTTAGCTTGGGCACAGCTTTGCTTGTTAGCCTGTGTACAGCCAGGGCCGGTCTTAGCAAGTGCGGGGCCCTATGCAGACCAATTTGGTGGGGCCCCATCCTAGCCCCGCCCCTATCCTAGCCCCGCCCCCGCCCATTGATAAGATTATTCAGTTTTTAGAACATTTTTTTATTTATGAAATTTCAAATAAAGACAAATGAAGCTAAACTTGTACAGAAAAACTGATTGAAATAATAAGCACAATGCTATCATGAAACCCCCCCTCCCAAGAAATTATTCAAGTCCACAATTAGTAGTTCAAATTCTCATAACCCCGGGGGGTCAGAGGTGCGGACACACAATCTCTCCACTGCAAAACACTATACACAAACTTGTGCAAAAACACAGTCAGAACCTTACCAAACCATAACAGCACTAATTCCAAGGACAGGACGAGCTACAACCTTATGCATGGAATTACACCAGGCTCTATAACACCAATACACTACCTTGTGAAAAAAAAAGGGCTGCAAATACTACACGCTAGCAGGATACTGTACCTTGATCACACATGAAAAACACATGACAACAAATATGAAGGCAAAATACTGAATGGAAAGTTACCTCAAGAAGTCAGACTCAGCATGCAGCAATACTAGAAAAATTGAAACTTACATGCAAAATATCACAGATGCACATTTCTAAAAGCTGATATATTCCAATTAATAAATTCTGAATAAAATACTTTTTTTCTACCTTTGTTGTCTGATCATTTAGTTTTTCTATTCGCTTTGGTCCCAGTGTCTTCTGTTTTATGCAGTGTCTTCTTTCCGTTTGATATTTTTTCTCTCACCGTGTCCACCATCCTCCTGTGTTCTTATGTGTTCTGTCTACCATCTGTAGCCCCCTGTCCCTATCCTTTCTCCAGTTTCAGCATCTGCCTTCAAAGTGTTCCAATCCAGCCCTTAAATTCAACAATTTGCCCTCCATACACATCCAGCATTTCTCCTCTCTCCCCTCCACTCCATTTCCAGCAATTTCTCCTCTCCCTGGGCCCTGCCATCCCATCCAAGTCCATCCTTGGCCCTCTCTACCCTTCCCTCCTCCATCCACATCCAGCAATTCTCCTCTCTTCCCTCCCCTCCATTTCCAGCAATTTCTCCTCTCCCTGGGCCCTGCCATCCCATCCAAGTCCATCCTTGGCCCTCTCTACCCTTCCCTCCTCCATCCACATCCAGCAATTCTCCTCTCTTCCCTCCCCTCCATTTCCAGCAATTTCTCCTCTCTCTGGGCCCTGCCATCCCATCCAAGTCCATCCTTGGCCCTCTCTGCCCTTCCCTCCTCCATCCACATCCAGCAATTCTCCTCTCTCCCCTCCCCTCCATTTCCAGCAATTTCTCCTCTCTCTGGGCCCTGCCATCCCATCTGTTCCTCTCTCCCCTGCCCCCCTCCATTCACCCATGTATCCAGCAATTCCCCTCTCTCCCTGGGCCCTGCCATCCCATCCAAGTCCATCCTTGGCCCTCTCTGCCCTTCTCTCCTCCATCCACATCCAGTAATTGTCCCCTCTCCCTTCCCCTCCATTTCCAGCAATTTCTCCTCTCCCTGGGCCCTGCCCTCCCATGTGTTCCTCTCTCCCCTGCCCCCCTCCATTCACCCATGTATCCAGCAATTCCCCTCTCTCCCTGGGCCCTGCCATCCCATCCAAGTCCATCCTTGGCCCTCTCTGCCCTTCCCTCCTCCATCCACATCCAGTAATTGTCCCCTCTCCCTTCCCCTCCATTTCCAGCAATTTCTCCTCTCCCTGGGCCCTGCCCTCCCATCTGTTCCTCTCTCCCCTGCCCCCCTCCATTCACCCATGTATCCAGCAATTCCCCTCTCTCCCTGGGCCCTGCCATCCCATCCAAGTCCATCCTTGGCCCTCTCTGCCCTTCCCTCCTCCATCCACATCCAGCAATTCTCCTCTCTCCCCTCCCCTCCATTTCCAGCAATTTCTCCTCTCTCTGGGCCCTGCCATCCCATCCAAGTCCATCCTTGGCCCTCTCTGCCCTTCTCTCCTCCATCCACATCCAGCAATTCTCCTCTCCCCTCCCCTCCATTTCCAGCAATTTCTCCTCTCCCTGGGCCCTGCCCTCCCATCTGTTCCTCTCTCCCCTGCCCCCCTCCATTCACCCATGTATCCAGCAATTCCCCTCTCTCCCTGGGCCCTGCCATCCCATCCAAGTCCATCCTTGGCCCTCTCTGCCCTTCCCTCCTCCATCCACATCCAGAAATTGTCCCCTCGCC